>NC_007262.2:450000-760000 GCF_000002725.2 Leishmania major strain Friedlin | reverse complement strand
TCGTTCTCCCCGCAACCTCGTCAAAGGCGGGGAAGGCGGTCAGAGCCCTAGAAATGCAGGAGACTCTTCGGCACAAAGTGTTGGGAAATGGTGCCCCTGGTACCAACATTCAGTCCCTCCGATTTACTCGGACCCAGCAGCGCCTTCTGCTTCAGCTTCAGCTCGGTTCATGTACAAAGCCGCGTGAATGGAGCGACGACCACCCCGGCGAATGCCTTCGTTGCCAAATCACCATTGACCGCCCCTCGTCCGCAGCTGACATGGTAGTGTCCGCTGTCCAGCATCTCTGCTTACGCACCCGCCATTCTCCCACACTCACCTTGAAGACCCCTGTGGGACGCGCTAGCAGCCGCATTTCCGCACGCGAATGCATTCTTCAATGAAGCCTCTGCGGCTACCTCGACACTCCATGGTAGCCTCTGATCAACCAACAGCGTTTGGATAGCACCGTTGCTGATACATCCGGGGCAGAAGGACCTCCGCTGCATTATGTGTTTCACGAGCGAAAAGAAGGTCCTGCCCTTCCTCCTCCTAAAACTCCCGCCGCCAAGCTCCATCTCCCTGAGTCGCCCGTCTACGCATATCGAGGTTTTCCGCGACGAGGTGGAGGAGGGGGGGGGGACGTCGGCCAAACTCCGCGCAGACGCCAAATAGGAGGTGGCAAAAGAGCACTGTTCCAGAAGGGAGGTGGTCGATACAGATCCGCACTGACCACTTAGCCGCAGGCGAAGCGTCGGTGCGCCAAGCAAAACGCGGCCGTACGAATTAGTGAAACGGGGGTGATGGCAATAACAACGGGGCGGGTGTGCGCGGAAGGAGACACAAGTCGAAGCACGCACTGCACCCGACAGCGTAACGGCACTGTTCCAAGGAGGGCGCCGAGAAGAGATCGCCGAAGGAAAACGGAAGCAGGCTGTGGCGCACGCAGCAGTGGGAGGGGGGGGGGTTCTCTCTCTTCCATCAATGTGATCAGTCGATGGTGTTTGCTCAAGGATCGCTCCTGCAGTAGCGCCTACCTTTTTTTTTGCAAGTTTGCGCGAGCGTGTGTGCATCTCTCTCTCTCTGTCTCACTATGCATTCGTGGCGAGCAAAAGGAGGAGATACGCAGCCCCACCCCCCCCCACACACACAAAAAAAAAACGCAAAGAAACAGCCAACACCCGCAAACGGCGCTTACGACGGTGGCGGCTTCGCAGATATGCTCAACGCATGAATCGTGCCTGACCGCAGCTCCTCGCCAAAGAGATCGTTCACCATGCGATGGCGCTGAATCAGTGGTACGTCGGCAAAAGCTGCAGAAACGATGCGCACGTTGTACTTGGCCTCCTCTGCGCTGATCTCCGTCACCTCCAGCTCCGCCGGCTGAAAGGCTTCGTGAATGCGCGATACAATAGTGTTTTGGATGCTCGACATTTTGGCGGAGGAAACACAAAAGTGACTAGCTCGTCACTGAGTAGTGTTGAACGGTGTCCAAAGCAAGAATCCGTTATTGATGTGTATGTCTGTCACCGTTTCCTTATCCAATCCACCCCCGTGTGTCGTCGATGAACTCGGTCGAGCGAAGGTGGGAGGGATGGGCAAGGAGGGGATTGAAGGGTAGAGCGAACGGCGAAAAGATCTGCGGTGCCAAGTTCGTAGAGATGCAGGGCGAGGGTAGAGAAGGGAAAGCGTAAGATCCACGAAAGGAGCTTGCACCGCCGATGCGTCGTGTACGTGTACGAGTGCGTGCGCGGGGGGAAGCCAGGTGTGGCTGCCAGTGCTGCGCATCCAGCGCTGTGCCGTCTCTCTCCCCTCCAACAGCAACACTTCCATCTAGTCTTGTTCTTTGCAGCGTGACACAAAGAGCTGCGGGCAATATGATGGTGTCGCCGGTCTATGCATGCAGAACTGAAAAGCAAAGCAAAAAATGGAGGCGATCACGGCGCATGGAGAAGGGATGGGTCGCTTGTCTGTATAGCGAAGAAGAGGTGTTGGCACATGTGCAGGCGTGCGTGCGCTGCAGTGACTGCCCTTCCTGCCTCCCTACCTCCCAATAATGCGCCTTCTAATCTCTACCGCTCCCATTTTCTCTCACGTGCTACTTTTGCCGTGTACTCTCGACATGTAGCGGCTGTAAAGGAGGCGTCCGAGCTCGCGCAGTTGCCGCTTTTGGGCCCTGTCCAGTCTCTCCCGCTCGCCGGAAGGGAACGCTCGGGGATCTCGCAGCTGAGCGCACGCGAGCAAGACATCGAGGGAGCGTGCGTGCAACTTACCCTGACTGTCGAGTGGGCGATTCACGTCGCAGGGGGTGAAGCATGTGGCAGCCGGAAGGGAGCACTGTGATGGGGCAGTGGATCCCTGCGGAGTTGCCCTGCAGGAGCGTGCCGGGTCCACGAGAGCATCGCGAAGGGCCTCGGCAGCTCTGTCTAGTTCCTGCTTGTCGGCCACCGGCCAGTCCTCGACGTTTCGGGAAATACTGCTCGTCAAGCACTGTGCCGCTGGAGCAGCCTGCGCTGAACCCGTCGTCGGATGGAAAGCAGGAGAGGGGCAGCCAGAGTCCCTGCCGTTGTCACCGCTGCCTTTGCTTCTGGCTGTCGTAGTGCTTCCGGTGTTGCCTCCCCTGACGCGCGAGACTTCTGGCTGCGGAGCGGATGAAGCTGCTGCCATCGACGGCATGGAAGAGCGTGGTGTGAGAACAGCATCCGTTGTGGCAACACTGGGCTGCCTGGGCGACACAGACGGCGACACGCTGGCACGCCCACCGTTGCAAAGCTGAGGAGACGATGAGGGCAGAAAAAGTTGGCGAGAGCAGGAGGTGGTAGAAGGACGTAGCCGCTCCTCTGCTGCGGATGCCTCCGCGGCTGCACTTTTGCGGCGCTCCTCCGCTTGCTCCGCCCGATACGCCTCAAGCCGTTGAGCCTCCTGTGCCCGCCAGGCGGCCTGCAGGCGCTGCCGCCGCTGCTGTTCGCGCTGCTTGTCTTCGAGGGAGGCCTGCTCCTCCTCCAGCTCCTGCTGCCTCTGGGACAGCTGCTTCGCCCTCGCGTTAAGAAACAGGCGGTCGTGCGTCGGTCCGCACCGGTGCTCTGCCTTCTTGTCCACAATCATGGCACTCTTGGGGTTGAGGCAAGGACGGTGTGTCAGCTCGCTCAGTGCAGCGGACGCCTCACCGATAGGGGGACGACGACGCCACAGCTCCGCGATAAAGGAATTGTACCCCGCTTCATTGGCAAAGGCGTCAGCGAGTTCTTCGACACTCCACTCAGTTTTGGTAGGGCTGTGTCGCCGTAGCAAGGCAGACAGCGTCGCCGCCTCTTGGGCGGCTCGGCCCTGAAACGTAGACAGCACGGGCATCGAAAGAATGTCGGCGCCGCAGAAGTAGCGCACCCACCGGTGAAGACCACGCAGGCGGGCTTGATGAGCCAGCTCCGCGGAGCTTGCGCCTGTCTGAGGGTGGAAGGGGCACGGGTTCTTCTCCAGCTGAGCAGCGGCGGTGCGCTGCTGCGGCGGAGAGAACGGCTTTGTCAGGCGCTCCACCAGCGCTCGCGGGTCCACGTAGACGCGACGGTGCGCCTCCGCGGAAGCTGACAGGAGTGCGTCGCGAGCCGACGCGATGGCGCGCTGCCGCTGCTGCTCGAACGAATAGAGCTCTGCGATGTGCGCATCGATGTGGCGCTTGCTCCGCACCACCGCCGGTGACGGCGTCACCAGTCGCGCCTCTTCGACAGCCTGCTGTCGGTAGAAGTAGTCTCGGTACAGCCGCTCTTCCGGGGGCGGCTCGGCACCGCCGCGCCCGCGGCACGCCCGGATGATCATCTCCGAGGTGTGTGAAAGTCGAGGGGTGTGACGGTGCGCCGCATGAGCCGGCTCATCCGGCAGCTCTAGAAGCTGGAGGCGGTACCGCAGCTGCGCAGAGGAATCGCGGTCAGCGCCGGCGCTGTCGCCGCTGCGCTTGAGCGCGCGGACGCGCGGGGAGATAGTGGGGTGAAACGTCGCCTCGGCCAGGGCAGCCTCCTCCAACTTCGCACGCATCGCCTCTCGCTTGGCCGCCGCTCTTCGAAGCCCGTTGACGCCTCTGTTATAGAGAGCCGTAGGATCGGTCACGCGGACGCAAGTGACGTACTGGCCATCATTCGTTTTCGTATGGTGCGTCGACTGGGGCACCGTCGTGTGGGCCCTGCTTGACGATGTGCTCCTCGGCTCAGCATCCCCCGACTGCCGCTGCGACTGCGGCTGCTGAACCTCCGCCGCTGCCGGTGCTGATCGCGACTTCTTCGGCGGTTGAGTAGAAGCTCCACATGCTGCGGCAGCACCGTGTCCGTGGCCCGAGCGTTTGCGTACCTCAGGGCGCGTCAATGATTGTGCCGCCACAGAGGCGGCTTTCGACTCGAGCACGGTATCCACAACAGCAGAAGCAGCAAGACTGCCGGCAGACGGCTGTGTGACCGGTGCAACGTGACTGCTAGACTGAGGCGGCCGCCGCCGCGAAGAGTCTCCTGCCACCGTCGCGTCGTCCAACTCTTTTGGAGAAGGCGCTGCAGCGTCTTCGCCAGCGGCAGAGTGGCCTCGAGGAAGCGTCTCCCTGGCTAGGGATGCGGCAGGCGCGTGAACAAGTCTCTCTTCGGAAAGTCGATGTTCGGCGCCGGCGGCCGCCATCGCGCCACCACCGCGGTGACGGAAAGATGCCAAATCAGCGGAGGAAAACGAGCGAGACGACTCATGAGACATCGAACGCTCATCTCTTGCACTGTTGTCCACTTCGGAGAAGCGTTGCGGTTGCAGTCCTCGCTGCTTAGCCACCACGTCGGCTGCAGACCCGCTTAGCACATCCCCAACAAGAGGTGCGCTGCTTGCGATCCGTGGCGCGTCTTCAGCATTCGCGGGAGCAAGGTTTGATGGCAACCTCATCTCAGATGACGGATTGCGCGAGTCGCCACTATCATCTGGAAGACCGGAGGAGTCGATGCTGCCCCCGCTGCCGAATCGAGGGCGGCTGGTCAAATGAGGTGCTGCCGTGCCATCGTCGTCGTCGTCGGAGGAGGAGGAGGAGTCTGCCGTAGCAAAACGTTTGATGGTGACGGCAAGCGGTCTCTCTCCAGAGGATAGCGCAAACTCCGGCTTGCGGGGTGAGTCCATCACAGAGGATATGAGTGACGGTGTGAAGAGAAATCTCGACGTTGGCACGCCTTCGTGTATGTGGAGGTGGGAAGTCACCTCTCAGAGTTCACCAAACAAGGGCAGCGGAGGTTAGAAGGATGAACACGGAGACAGAGAGCGAGGCTTCTGAGGATCACTGAAACAAGTCGGGTGAGGTGCAGAGTGTTCTCTGACGTTCTGGCAAGCACATTATCGCACGGCCGTTCGTTGCACTTGCGTAAGCGAACCGGGGCAGCGCGTAGAATCGATTGGTGGAAGCGAGACTTCGGTGATGGCCACTGGGACGTTCACACCACTGTGATAATGTTCGCGGACATATAGGCTGACACAAAGAGCCGCGAGCCACGCTCTGTGCCCGCCGCGTGGATGCAGTCGCTGTGTTCGTTAGGGTGCTCTTGATCACACTACTATAGTCGCCGAGTTACAGAGAGGGACAGCGACCGTTGTTCTGAGAGTAGAAGGGCAGGTGTGTGGTTGAGGGTCTTTCGGTGGCAGTAGTGGTCGACCTTTCTACCTGACCCGCGTGTCTCCCACGCTCCCGCGTCCATCTGCCCTCGCAGCACGTTCCTTTGCTGCCAAGACGCAATGGTGTGCACACAAACACACACGCACTCATACGCACCTCTTGCAGGGGAACCGGTGGAAAGCCGGTACAGGATGCTTTGCCTTCGTGGACACGACAGACCTACAACCGGCTTAGCCAGTCGACATCGGAGTGCCGTCACCTGCCTTCGGCGGTTCTGCGCTGCCGATGGAAAGCAGCGGCGCGGCCACCTCCGTGACAGTAGCGACAGGAGCTGCGGCATCCACATACGGGGTGGACGCCGCAAAGACCGCCGGGGGTGACTCAGGAGCCGGCGCGACAGCAGCGACGGACGCGGGTGCAGCCTGGGCAGCCTCTGTGATAGGGTCCGGCATGGCAGGAGCGGCAGCAGCGATCGCTGTCGCCTCGGGTGATGGCACGACGGGTAGAACGGGCATCACGTCAGAATTCGGCGCGGATGCGCTCGTCACCGATGTCACCTCTGCTGAATTTCGCGCCTGTTCGCCCTCCGTCGTCACAGATGGGAAGTAGGTCGAGGGAGGCGCAGGGACCGCCGCCACGGCCCCCTCCGCTGCCGTCTGCGTCGCCTCGCCGACGGCAGAGCTCTTCTTCCCCTCCAGGCTTTCTATATCCTTCTTGAGACCGTCAATCTGCTGCGTGAGGCGATCGTTAGCCCTACTCAGCTGCTGCTTGTCCGCGCGGATCTTCGCCGCGCTCACGGCGAGGTCGGCGCATTTCTTCCGCTCATTGGCCAGCGCCTCCTTGGCCTCGTCCAGCTCCGTCTGCAGCCTCTTCACTTCTTCAGTGAGGGCGGCTGGTGAGGCGGCCGACACACTTGGCTCAGCAGCGGCAGCCATCGGTGGTGGTGGCGGCAGCGGAAGCACGCAGCCACGCTGCGGCGTTGATGACGCATCTGTTTCGCTCCCCGAAGACGCGATGTTGGCGGGGCGGGGCCGCGAGGAGGACCCGCGATACAGCCGCGGCTTCTTATCGGACTTGCGACGAAATTCGTAAGGGGAGTACCGGTTGAAGAGTTTGTACGCAGAAAACCCAGCAAGCATGGCGGCGCCGGCGCCAATCACGACGTCGCGCCAGTCCACTGTCTTCGTCTGTCGCTCCACCTGCGGTGGTGGGGGCGAGTGAGGAAACAGCATTTGCGTGTACTGCGGGCCTGGCGTCATGGCCACTGGCGCGTTTTGCCGCGCCGTCTTGAGCTGTGCAGAAAGAGGGGTGGCATACGCCGTCGCTGTGGCACCGGTCGGTGCTGCGTTGGCGAGCGGGGCACGAACAGAGGCAATCTTCTCCGCTGTGACTGTCCTTCCTACCTTGGCGAGGGCGTACTTTATCTGTCCATCTGATACGCCTTTACCCTTGAGGAAACGGATCTGCGACTCGACCGGCGAGCACCGCACGCGTGGATCTTGCAAGAAGCGGATGGCGGACTGAACCGTTGTATCAGCATCCAGCTCCGACAAAGACGGTTGCTCTGGCTCCGGCAACGGAGCTTCCAGAGCTGCCTGAGGCTGCGACGGGACTTCTGCTGCCATGCTGTTGCTTTTTTTTTTGTTAGATTGTTGAGTTGAAGTAGCGGGCGAAGCGTCGGTGCCACTGCCGTAGGGTAGTGTGGAGGGAAGGGAGGGAGGCAAGAGCGGGAGAGAGGCAGCACACTGAGAGAGAGAGCAGGAGAAAGAGAAACTCAAGAGTAACGCAGGTGTATGTGCAAGGCAAGAGCAGCACGAACGAAAGAGAGGCGCTCCCGCTTTCTTTGTTGGAGTAGAGCGAAGAAGGAGAGGAATGCTGGTGTGCGGTGGTGCTGAAGAGCAACTGGAGAAAGGGAGATGGCGCGCGCCATGAAACTGCAGTGAAAGGAAGAGATAGACAGGGGGATAGTGTGGCAGCAGCAAAAAAAAGTAGAAATGCGAGAGACGGAGAGAGAAGAGAAAACGCGTTGCTTGACGAATAGAGCCCCCCAGGCAGCGCGACGACATCTGCTCACCGCACCACGCACTAAGGTCACGTCGGACAAGTCCCCGCATAAGGTAGCCATGCGGGCTGCTTGAAGGATGGTGCATGGACTCTGGTGATGAGGTGAGTCCTACATTGCCCGCCACAGCTTGCGCCGGGTGCGTTCAGACACCCCAACCCTCACATCTTCGAGGAGATGAGAAACGAAACAACGCGCGGGCAGCATATTCGGTGCAGATGGACGTATCTTTGCGCGTCTCCTCTCTCCTGCTGTCAGCTGCAAGTAAATAGTGCGTGGGTTTCACGGTGCGCGCTGACCCGGTCCTGACGGCAGATTTGCTCCTCGGGTGTGTCCTTTTCGGTTTCTCGCTTGTTTCCGCTATTTTTCCATTCAACGAATACCATGGCCGATCCAATGGCTGTGTGCGAGAGAGAGACGCGCGCACACACATACATACACAGTCAGAGAGAGACGCATACACAGACGACACATCCACGCCCAGAGAGTGGGTGGAAAACGCCACAACATGAACGAGAGCACAAAAGGGAGAAAAGGGAGATAAACAGACAAAGGGCATGAAATAGAAGAGGGGAGGAACGGAGAGTACTACCAGAACGACGCCACATACGCAGCCGCTACTGCTGCACACACGCACACGCAGCAGCAGCAGCAGCAGCAGTAGCCTCAAGTTGTGCGCTTCCAGCGAAATAGGGGAGATAAGAGGCTAGTGGAAGAGGACGAGACCAGCGAAGTGAAGCACGAAAACGGGAAGAGATGGTATTGATGGGGGAGGGAATAGAGGGGGTAGGAGTCGGCGTTGACAATTCAGCGCTGCTTCCCCTCCTTGGTCGCGCATCGGCCTTGGAAAGTGCGAATACAAGAATCAGCACAACTCTTCCCCTCATCGTTTTTCTATTTTGTGTATCCTACTCCTTACAGAGGAGGGAGGCGATCGCCGGCTGCTACATCTGCATGTTCCGTTGGCCGTCTTCCATTTCTTACTCCGGCATGCGACTCATGATTGCTTTGATTTCTGTGGGTGTGTACATGTGCAGCTTGCCGTCGTCGGCCCGCACTACGGCCACCTCTATGTTCTCCGGCGACAGCTGGTCCTCCATCACCTGCTTCAGAATGTCCACCGCGAGCGTCTCGCCCTCTTCCAGTGTCATGTTTCGGTGGTAGCGCTCCGTGAAGACACTCTGCGCCGCCTCGGCACCGCCACCAATGGCTTGGGCGTCGTAGCGCGTGTGCGTGCCGCTGGGGTCTGTCTGCCACAGCTGCGGGCCCTTTTCATCTACGCCGGCGATGAGCAACGAAACGCCGAACGGGCGCGACATGAGCTTGCGCTTTCCACCGCTCTCACCAAACTGGATCGACAGGTCGCACGTCGCTAGCGTGCAGGACTCCACAGACATGGGCTCGTTGTAGGTGAAGCGGTGGTTCTGCGACTCCACGCGGGCGTGCTCGACAAGGATGCGCGCATCTGCAACCATGCCGCTCATGACAGCCGCAATGTGGCTGTCGATCTCCATAATCTTACTCATGCTGGACGGAACGACCAAGGTCGATGGCACGCGTTTCTCCGCGGCAAGAACGACGCCCTTAGGCGTGCGGATTCCGAGGCTGGTACTACCCAGTTTGATGGCCTCCACAGCATACTCGATCTGGAAAATGCGACCTTCCGGGCTGAAGGTGTTCACGCCGCGGTCGTACTCAGACTTGGAGGTGAACATGATTGGATGACGTGCACGCGTGAGACGAAGGGGAGAGACGGAGAGAGAGGGTGCCAGGGCGGGGGGTTAGTATGGGCGGGGTGTAGGTGTGTGAGGCACAAACGGGTAACTAAGCGCAGCGCACGCGGGACTCACGGAGAGCAAGGGTGAGAGCACGCAGAATGCAAGACCGAGAAGACCAGAGAGAGAAACGTCGGGCCGGGAAGACACGACAGAAAAGAAGACAAATACCTCCTTCTTAAGGGGGGGCTTTGCACACCGGCAGTTCGCACAAGCAGGGACACAGAGGTGGCGAGAGACGAAGAGGGGGAAAGAGGGAGAAAGATGAAGGCGGCGTACGAGAGACAGGGAAAACAACCGACAATCGGACGAGGAAAGGAGATGGAGCAGCAAGATGCTTGCATGACTGTGTCATGCACAGATATACAGCGGCACGCTAGTGCTATTGGGCCACCGCCACCCAACACATGCGCATGCGCAGCGCCCTCTTGGCGGCGAAAAGGAGTCCAGTAGCAGACTATCTGTGCCTCTGTTTGTGCTCCTGTGTGTGGGCGCTGTGCTTGTTCAGCGCGGCTCTCCATCCTTGTCCGTCTCTCGTCGCGTTCCTCCTCACATGAAGCGTCCATGAACAGCGCACACGCTGTGCCGTTGTGGGAGGGGGGAGAAGGGCAATACACAGATCGACGCAGCTGCTGCCTGTACTTCTACGTCTTGCGCGCTTGTTTGGTGTTGTTTCGGAAGGGAAGAAATGAAAGAAAGGAAACGGCACCATGAACAAAAGCGAGGGTATGAATATCGGTCCACAACGTTAAATCTTGGCCAGCTCGCGCAGACGGCGGACCGTGGAGCGGACGGTGCTGTTGTTCGGCGTGCTCAGGGTGTACGCACCACCGGCAACCGTCTTGCTGCAGCCGTCGCAACGCCAGATGCCGACAGCCTTCCGGCGGAATGCAAACTTACCGCAGAAGGAGCAGAAGTGCTTGGCGTGCTGGGACACTTCCAGCTTCTTCGCGCGCTTACGCGGGTTTGCGCCGTAACGGGTGCCGTAGCGGCCCATCACGCCCATCTTCACTGTGCGCTTCGCCATCTTGCTTCGTGGCAAACCTGCGATTTATGTGCCCAGAAAAGTGCATGGTTGTTGGATAAGCAAGTAGATGGAAAGCGGGAGGGTTTGTGCGTGTGTGTGTGTGTGTGTGTGTGTGTGTGTGTGTACGGAGGGGGAAGGGGAAAGGGGGCAGACGGAAATGTGCGAGGGAAATGGGAGAAAGAAGAGCCATGCGTATAGAAAAGGCAGGCATACATCAATGCAACCGTTCGTCAGTGGAAACAAAACAGGCGGCGCTCGACGGGAAAAGGAGAAACACAAGGAGCACGCGCACAATGCCCCTCGCAAGTGGGCATGGGGCAGAGCAGACGAGCTTCACGAGAGAGGCACGCGCTCCTGCACGCACGTGAGACGTTTGACAGCTGAAACGGCGGATAAAGAAATGAACGGTGAATCTTGCGTTCATTCTCATCCTTGTGACACCTATCGCTGACCCACAAGCGTCTGTGTGCCTTCGCACTACAGATTCGTTGCTGGTGCTGCGTTCTCTCGTTTCTTGGTGTTTTGTGCTCGGTGACGGTGATGGTTGATGGCAGGGGTACCGCGTACGCGGACGGAGTGCAGGAGTAGTGGCTCTCAATATAGAAAGCACAGGAACCGGCTGCCGATCCACACCGCGTTGGGGTAAATTACAAAGCTCACGAACAACTCGCTGATGCCGTCCACACCAAACAGGGGCAACCGGAGGTGATAAATGAAGTAGTAGGCGAGCGCCGACGATACGGCGGCGCCGACAGCCATGGCGGGGCGGTTCTGAAGGGCAGTGTGGATGAAGGAAACCTGGATCGCAGCGGCTGCCCCAGCCACTAAGCCGCACGCCGGCTGCAGGATGATCAGAAGGCACAGCGCTATCGCGTTAAAGCTGAGCAGCATGCCGCTATTGGCATGACCCATGAGAAGCCGAAAGAGCAGCGAAAACGCGGCCGACGCCGACACTACTGCCCACCAGCCAGCGACCTGAAACGCAGCCGCAGCCGCAACAGGTGTGAGCAGCAGCGTCACGAACAGCGGAGTAATGCTGATGCCACGCAGCTGATACTCGGAGTACGTCGTGGAGAATATGGAGGCGACGAACAGTATGATGCAGAACTGTGCGTGATCGTACTCGACGTAGCGCCACAGGCTCACGGGCAGCCACACAAAGGTGGAGTGGTGGAACTTTTCCTCCAGGCCATTGAGGGACACGATGATCTTCAGCACCAGCTGGGCGAACGCATCCGGCAACTGTGAATGTGGAAACACCGAACTCGCACTGTACAGTGGGTCGGAGGATATGGCAATGGTGTTGATGCTGTGAGTTGGGATGATGTGCCACGGCTGCGGACGAGTTGGGAGCTGCACAGACGCCTCAAGGTAAGCCCAGTAGTGCCAAAAGCCGGCGTGAGCATCGTCTGTGGAGCGATGTCGTCGTTGGCATAGGTAACTGGGGAGAAACTGATTCGCAGCGGCAAGCTGAACAGCGATGTTTGTGTAATCCTGGTTGGGCTGGATGCCGTTTCCCCCGAGAGTGTCTATGCAGATGTGGCGGTTGTACAGGGTGGAAAGATTCAGCACAAGTGCGGCGCGGGTGTACGCCTGCGGCACCGGCCACTCCTCGCTGCTATTCACAAAGTAGAACTGCACGTCACAGGCGAGGCTCTTCCTGCGGCGGATCACCTCGATCAAGGCGTTGGCGAGCGAGACGGAGGCTGGATAATCTGTGTTCACATACACAGCCGCAATCTCGGACCCGGGAGAACGCCGCCCCCGCACCAGTCGTTGTGGCCAGTGCACTGTGGGGTCGAGGTACGCGGTCACGGAGCCGGCGTCGGCCGACGGGAACATTTGACCGACCGCGTTTTCATCGATGTATATCTTCCGCGTGCGCAGCACGGGAAGAAGGCACAGCAGCCCGATGCCTAGGACAAGAAAGAAAGGCGCCAACTTCCCGCCGTGGTGCCGAGCGCCGTTGAATATGACTCTACGTAGCATAGTCGCATACACACACGCACACACGAGGAAGTCACACCCTGTGAGTGAGAAGCTCGGTGACGCACCCGAGCACGGAAAGGGTACAGGAATACCAGAGAAAAATGATGTAGGCCCGTGCACGCCTCCGAGCCCGTGCAGCGGCGGGCGAGAAAGTATTGGGAGCAGCGGCGGCAGAGATAAGAACAGATGAAAGAAAAAGACCCCGCTTGACGCAGCCTGAAATTACCTGCCTGTCAGGGGAAGTGGAGAGAGGGCACAAGAAGAGGCGGGCGCAATGACCGGGTGCTACGCCGCTTGGCAAGACACGTCCCAAGAATAAAATGGAGAATAGTAAGGAGGGGATGCAGATGACGCATGATGAAGTGCATGTGTGTGTGTGTGTGTGTGTGTGTGGCAGAGAAGCAATACGTCTTCTGGGCGTATGTCACCACAGAATGTGTGCACAAGCATACGCACGTGTATGTGCGCGCACCTCTCGTCTCTCTCTCCCTGTGGTGTCAAGACCTACATGGGGACGAAAGCAAGCCAAGAAGTAGAGACGAGCGCGCGCACACAAAGTCAAGAAGAGTCTGCGCTGAATGACAATCACACAAAACCGCTCGAGGAGGTGGATCCAAGCAAGGGTGTGGGATGACGGCCCTCGAACACACGTCGCCGATGGATCACGTGACAAACGAAAAAAATAACATGCTCGGCAACTGCCCACCGCAACGCCTTCATTCAGCGCGCGTCATGTTACTTTCTTCTAGCGAGGGCCGATAGACGCACCCGTCACGTGTGCACACACACACACAATGGCTCCACGTCGCCCCGTCTGCGGCGTGTGTTCAATGGCACACGAGCTCACAAAAGATTGCACGCGCATACACACGCGCGCACCCTCGGCTGCACCTCAGACAAGGCGACAAAGCAACAACGCACCGACTACAAGGCACGCTATGCTGGCTCCTCTTTTCATTCTTGTGTTTTCCCCTCTCCGTTTTTCGTCGTTCGCCTTTTAGTAAGAATGAAGTGCCAGCCCGCAACCTATACCAGCGCCGAAAACCAAAAGCCATCAACAACAGAGGCACAGGTGGGCATGCCGACACACGGCAGCGCCCCCCTCCCTCACCATCCCCAGTGGCAACAGAACTGGAGGGGGAGGGCGATAATAAAGACACACACGCACTTTTCCCTTTTTTTCTTGCTCGAGAAGCAACCAGGCACGCACGGAAAAAGAAGAGCATCAGAAAGGCAGAAGGACTTGCCAACGGATGAGCTGGCGTCCGCAAGTATGTCTCCGTGTCCGTGTCCGCGTCCGTGTGTATGTGTGCATGCGTTTGCATGTGCAGAACCGCTGGTGTCAAAGCATGCCTTCATCGACACTTCCGGATTGCAGCATACGCAGGGGGAAATCTCGGTAGACAACCTGCAGCAAACTCGTCTCCATTGAGCAGACCCATACACATACCAGCTGCTACGCTTGCTGGCAACCGGCAGCCACCTTGCCAGCCGTGTTGTTCATCAGAAGAGCAATGATCAGGCCGTACAGGCCCAGAGCCTCCGCAAAAATCAGCATCAGAATCATGGCGACAAAGATCTTCTCCTGCTTGCCATACGCGCGCACAGACGCGTCGCCCGCAATCCCGATCGACAGGCCCGCCGCAAGAGACGACAAGCCGGCGGCCAGACCAGCGCCAAAGTGCAAGTAGCCCGCAAACGCGGAGTACGAGTTGTCGTCTGCCTTGATGTTGTTGTTGATGATCACGGACACGATCAGCCCGTAGATACCAAGGATACCAGCCATGACCACCGGAACGATGCCACGCATGATGCGTTCCGCGTGCAGGATGCCCAGGTGCGCAACGCCGACGCCGGACTTCGCCGTGCCGTAGGCAGAACCCAGGTTGGCAAAGATCAGCGCGGACGCGCAACCCATCGAGCCGAAGAAGGCGGACGACTGCGGGTACTTGTCGCTGCACGACACAGCAGCGGCGCCGCCTAACACCGCGGCAGCGGCCACGACACTTGCGATTTGGTACTTCATGACTGAAGGAGTTGATCTACTATACGACCTGTGAGCGTATGCGAGTATATTGCTGTGGAGGCTGATATGCTCAAGTACCACTTAAAAGGGCAAAGAGGGGAAGCGAGGCGGTGCCAGACTACTGCGACAAATTGAACGACCGCGTGACCCAAAGGGTATGAGAGCACATAGAGGTGAAGGAAGCGAAGGGGAGAGAGTAGATACACGCATAAAGAGGGTGAGAGTGCGCTCACACGAGGAGTGAGCGCACAAGAGACGCGTCACACTCGGAGAAAGAAGCCAGCCTCGGGGAGTGGCTGAAAAAGAGACGCACATGTGCTCAACTCTATTTCCAGCCACAGAAACTTCTCTACTCAACACTCGGGACGTCCACCAAGACGAAAGCGTGTGCCCAGCACTAGTAAGTGCACAGCGTGCGTCGACTGTTCAGGGGCGAGTGTACGTGTACGTGTGTAAGGGTGTGCGCGTGTGTGTATCCGCCTCTACCTGGTTGTATACTTAGACCACGCGTCTCGTTCACTTTGCAACAGATACATCATGCCCCGCTAAGGCACATCTCACCTGTTCCTGTATGCGTGCACATACCCCTCCGTTGTTTTCTTCTTTTTCTTCGCATCTCGTTTCGCTTGCCTACTTCGGCCATTCGAAGGGAGAAAAAACAAATAGAGAGGGCGAAATGTAGACGTCAACAGTCCATAACACGTGCACGAGAGGCGCCGACTCCAAGAGAGAAGCTAGTACGATAAATATTGTTGGGAAACACACACACACACACACACAACGATAACCAACAAGAGGAATCAAATAGCCACAAAGAGAGAGAGAGAGAGAGGGTCATACTTAGCCACACACACGCGAATCTTCTTCATGTGCGCTTCTCTCCATCCCCGTTTTCATCCCGTTCGCCTTCCCTTTCCCCTCTCTTGTCTCCCCCCTCTCTTCCATTCTGTACGGCCGACACGTTGCGTAAAAAGGGGGAAAGGACGGAGAGATGATGGTGGATGGAAGACCGAGAGAGGCCATCAAGGGAGCACACAATCCACAACAGCAACCGACATCGAAACACATCAAGGCACTTTTCTTCGTCCTTTCGCCACCAAAAAGCAAAAAAGATATAGAGAGATCAAAGAACACGTGTACACGTCAGTGGGCCGCTGTCTGCCTGCCTACCGGCGCATGTGTGGTTGTCGCTCCTCTTCTTGTCAGAACACATGATGTGCAATGGCAACGAGAGATACCCGCTGTAGGGGTGGCTGGAAATGGCTAGGAGTGAGCAGAGACGACGCACGCGACCGACAAAACTCACACTGCCGAAAAACATAAGGACAGTTAACTTATCGCAGCACCACCATCGCCATCACTCGTGTACCCCAATACCCACCAGCAGAGGAAGAGAGGTGCCGGTCATGCACAGCGCACCCTTGTGTGCGCTCAAAGACACACTAACACTTGAGACAGAGCGACACGCACCCACATCAGCGGGCATGGAAAAGCGAGCACGAAAAACCCGCTGTGCAACAATACACATACCAGCTGCTACGCTTGCTGGCAACCGGCAGCCACCTTGCCAGCCGTGTTGTTCATCAGAAGAGCAATGATCAGGCCGTACAGGCCCAGAGCCTCCGCAAAAATCAGCATCAGAATCATGGCGACAAAGATCTTCTCCTGCTTGCCATACGCGCGCACAGACGCGTCGCCCGCAATCCCGATCGACAGGCCGGCCGCAAGAGACGACAAGCCGGCGGCCAGACCAGCGCCAAAGTGCAAGTAGCCCGCAAACGCGGAGTACGAGTTGTCGTCTGCCTTGATGTTGTTGTTGATGATCACGGACACGATCAGCCCGTAGATACCAAGGATACCAGCCATGACCACCGGAACGATGCCACGCATGATGCGTTCCGCGTGCAGGATGCCCAGGTGCGCAACGCCGACGCCGGACTTCGCCGTGCCGTAGGCAGAACCCAGGTTGGCAAAGATCAGCGCGGACGCGCAACCCATCGAGCCGAAGAAGGCGGACGACTGCGGGTACTTGTCGCTGCACGACACAGCAGCGGCGCCGCCTAACACCGCGGCAGCGGCCACGACACTTGCGATTTGGTACTTCATGGCTGAAGGAATTGATTTCTGTGCAAGATGAAAAAGCAACCGACAGATGCGGAGCGACCGTGGAAGTTTTTACACGAGAGTAGGAAGAGAGGGTAATGAAGGGGAGCCACGAGATCAGAGAGCTGCTTTCTGTGTGAGGAGGAAAGGGGCTAGAGGCGAGGGAGGGCGTAGGAGTGGGGTTGGAGGAGGTTGAGTGCGGGCCCACGCAGAATGAAGGCAACCGCCAAGGAAGGGAAGGCAGAGGGGTGACGTATTTTTTTTGTTGCTTGTTTATCCCATCGACAATAGCGTCGGAGAGAGTTCTGAATGGTGATGAAAGGGGGAAGAGGAAGTGCAGAGAGGGGGGAAGTGAGTGCATGGGCGGTGCAGCCAAGGAGCGACCTGTGAGAGAGATGTGTTGCTTGTTCGTTTTCTCAGCTATCCATATCTTCAAGAACAGAGAAGGAGGACGCGTTGGGCCGGGGTGCACACAGATGTGTGTATGTGTGTAAGCCACCAATGGCGAGGTGCGGCAGAGCAGAAGTGAGCGGAAGAAGAGCGAAAAGAAAAGGGGTGAAGCGACAACTTGCGTCTGTTTGGCCCCTCCCACCCGCACAGGACCACCCTCTCCAACGCCGCTCCTGACCTCTCACCTATCCCTTCTCTGCATTCTGCCTCACCTTTGAAGTGCGAAACACACACACACACACACAAAGCAATC
Source organism: Leishmania major strain Friedlin (assembly GCF_000002725.2). Taxonomy (NCBI): domain Eukaryota; phylum Euglenozoa; class Kinetoplastea; order Trypanosomatida; family Trypanosomatidae; genus Leishmania; species Leishmania major. The sequence continues at coordinate 742,716 of NC_007262.2, read as the reverse complement.
CTCCGTCTATTTGAGAGCATCGTAGTGCACGTCTGCGCACTTCACGCCGCTGCCGCGACTGTGAGAAGGCGATGCCCTGCTGTGACTCTCAGCGTTGCGCTTGCTGTTGCTTTTTTGCTTGTTTGCTTCAGAGGAAATAAAAAATGAAAAAAGGAAGAAAAAAGAGGGGGCCGTTGTGTCCGTCGGTTTTGTGTGCGTGCTTTAGTGGAAAGCAGCCTACTTCTTCTGGAATGCCGCCACCTCAGCGCGCTGGGCGTGCACCTTCCGGGTGTGCTTCTTGGAGTGGTCACGCTGGCGCAGCGCACGGCGGTTCGAGGCGATAAGGCGCAGGTACTCACGGCGCTCAGCGGCAGACGCGCGCACCTTGGCGATGGCGTCCTTGGCCTTCTTGGCACGGCGGGCCTTGACCCTCGGCGTGATCAGACGCTGGATCTTCGGGGCCTTCAGCCGGTCCTTCTTGCCGCTCTTCACGACGCGGCGGCGAACAACGTACTTCCGCACGTCTTCGGTGCGGGACAGGTTGAAGAGCTTGCGGATCTTGCTCGCGCGCTTCGGACCCAGACGGCGGGGAGCCGTGGTGTCCGTCACACCCTCGATCGGCTGGTCACCGACCTTGGAGATGGTCACGTTCACCAGCGCAATGTCGCTCGCGAGCACGCAGCCGCGAACGTTCTTGCGGCGGCGCTCACCCTGGTAGCCGCGGAAGGTGTTGAAGCCGATCGCACCGCGCTTCACCAGCAGCGACACACGGCTGGAGGCAAGCACGCCAGGGACCATCGGGAAACCATCCTTGTCCGAGCCACCGCGCAGGCGGAAGATGTAGCCCTTGAACTCGCTACCAAAGATGGCGCCGTCCACCTCGTTGCCGAGGCGGTAGTCCTGCAGCTGCACGCGGCGGAGCACCTCGTCCGAGATCTCGAACTGCTTCACCGTCCCGTTGCGGGGGTACGCGATGTTGAGCTTCATTGGAACCTGTCGATGTGTTGGAAGGGTAAAGGTTAAGTTAACCCCAGCGCGGGGTGTGTACAAGAGAGAACCACAACGGTAGGGGCGGCAGCGAGAATGATAAGATGCAGAGACAGGTGATCTTACGTCGAGGCACGTACACGCGCGCAGGTGGGTCGGAGGAGGGCATCTCTGCGCAGGAAGTGAAGGGAGACGCGCCGCTTTGACGAGACGGCCCTCTCACCCTGCCCCCTCCCCTCTCTACTTGCCTCCCCCACATTCGGTCCCACCTGAAACGGAGCAGGACCAAAAAGGACATACAGCTCTCCCATCTCCAGTACCCTCGCCACCGGCACTGTCACAATCATCTTCTTGAAGACAGTGAGAGGACAGCGAGAGGCAGGCAGAGCGGCATACATTCCGACAAGGGGCGCTGCATCCGGCAGCCGCTCAAGGTGCTCAGTGTAGGTCAGGCGCAACCATCCGCCAGAGTCTTGGCGCACACGGCCCCCTAAACCCGCTTCGACGCTAAGGAGATACTGAACAAACAGCACACAGGGAGTGCTCCAGGGGTGGGGAGAGGGGGGATTAGCGACACGCGCTCCGCTTTATTCTTTCCGTATTTGTTCTCGCTCTTCCTTTCGTGAGGGGGGGGGTTAGCTCCTACCAATACGTGATGAGGCATCACGCCGATACTCTTAAGAAAACGAAAAAAAGTGCTAAATGGTACTTCTGTCGGTGTGTGTGTGGACGGAGTGGACCGTGCGAGTGTGCCTTCCCTCCCTCAAGGAGGGGGGAAAGACACACTGGTGTTACGAGAAAACTAAAGAGAAACAACCTCGACACGCGAGACTCGCTACAGCAGAGGAGACGCACTCTGCAATTCGGACGCGCGCAATTTCGGGGGAGGGGGGAGGTCCATCACTCCAGGTGCCGGAACTGCGTCGCACACCGCCTACTTCATGCGCGCGCCCTCCCAAAAGTTCGTCCGCTGCACGCCCTTCGCCGCGTTGCCCTCGAGCGACGTCATGGCTGAGATAATCTCGATCAGCGACGAAGTAATGCTGCTCTGGCGAGTCTTGTTGTACAAGGAGCTGGTCTTCTGCTGTAGCGTGCTGATGTTCGACAGCTGACCTTCCACAGCGACCAGACGCGCGGCCTGCTCCGAGAGCTCGTTCTCGCACACCGCGTTCAGGATGGCCAGGGTCGCATGGAAGTCGTAGAAGTCGCGAATCATCTGCTCGTCCTCGTTCAGCAGCGTGTTGGCAAAGAGGTAGCGACTCTTCTGGTTCTCCGTGCTGGAGGCGTCAGCCAGATCCTCCCTCCACTTCTCGTAGGAGGGGATGTTGTAGTAGCACTGCTTCTGCGAACCAGCGCTCACACAGCGGTGAAAAATGACGTGGACGCGGTCGGCCTCGGGGCACAGTTGCTGCGCGTTCTCCCAGACGTACGTGGCGTACGCGAAGTGCATCGGCTCGTGCATGTCGTTGACGATGCCCATGCGGAAGGAGGACGGGTACAGCTTCGAGAGTGACTCGATACCTCTCTTGCCGAGGGGCATGAGGTAGGCGCGGCTAGAGGCAACGCTGTCGATCACCTTCACAACGTTGCTATTGAGAGCACCGCACGAGCCACGGTTCGTCATGACGGGGATGTAGATGGCCTTAGCCTGCGGCGAGTCCCCGACAAGCTGGCCCGGCTTGCTAAAAGCCTTCTCGGTATAGCGAAGCGTGTAGTCGCGCGTCTTAATCCGCACCTGCGCCTGGCGGAACTTGGCCATCGTCACCATCTTGATCGTCTTCACAATGGAGTAGAAGCGGTTGTAGCCTTCCAGCTTCTCCTTGTAGAGACGAAGCCTGCCAGACATTTTTAAGCGGAGACGTATTCGATTCCTTTTGGTGCTTGTTGATAAGAACTGTTCACTATTCAGTGACAAGGGAGTCACTGAAGAGGAGTAGAGCCGCGGAGAGATGGAACGGAAGAGAGATGTGCAGCGGAAGGTGGGTAAAGGCGGAGGGACAAGCCAACAAGAAAAGACACAAGAACAGAGGAAAGAAAGTGTTAAAAGAGTGAAACGCATCAACTACACCACCAACCAAACGCAAACCAATGTGGACAAAAAAGGCCAACTAAGCCCTGCTTCCCCTTCCTTGCTTGGTTGCCAGTACGAGCAGCACCCAACGGAGCCCGTCTCTGCGAGGATACTAGTGACGCACCTATCTCAGAGGTCATGACGCATCTACAGCAGCATATATCAGTGGGCTCACTGTTTGAACGCCGTTGGGGTTTCGCATGGAATGCCGTGTGGCAACGGCAGCGCACTCCCTCGCGCCGGATGACAAGTCAGAGTCTCTTCAGACACTGTGCTCGTCGGTATTTGTTTTTTTGCGACTGTAGAGAGCTCCTTCACACAGTTTGCTGTTTTCATGTGTGTTTGTTTCGACAAGACCACTACGAAGATCAGCATTCGTTTGTGTGTGCAAGACATTCATCGACTTCGACGACGGTGAGGGGGAACAGAAGGGGTGGCGAAGAGACTGCACCGTCGCACGGCACACACACACACGCACACTTGCCCCCAACCACGCTCACGCACTTCATTTCGCAACGCCCACAGCCCCACTGCAGTTTTTTTCTCAGCGTTTTGCGAGGAGGACAAGGCAGTGCTTGCATTACATGGACTCCTGAGACGATCACCTAAATGTACGTTACCCGGGTGGGAGAATGCGTGGTGAAGAGCGCGTGTTTCGGTGCATCTTAAGCGACGACATGCACACATAAACCGAAAGCCCTCATTGATCCCGAGAGCGTCTCATTTTTTCCGGTGGTTTAGCCTGTTTAACGACGAGGGAGAGGAGGAAAAGTACGATCGGCGCCTCGAGAGAAAAAAAAATGCGCAGGAACACGCATACGCATACGCACACACTCAAACAGAGAGCGGTTTAGAATTAGCCTCAATTAACCTGCGCACCACAGAGAACAAAATCCGAAGACACCACAAGCATGCACAGACGTGCACACACAAACAAGTGCACACTCCTGCACAAATCAACGTTCGGCAAGCAGAAAACCCTTTTCACTCGCCGCCTTTCTTCGAGTGCTTGCAAAAGTAGCCACATCATCATCCCTTGCTTTTCTTCTCCCCCGCCTCCACATGCACACACACACACACACACACCTCATCTCACCACGCATCATCGAGGGGTGGAAAAGGCAGAGGACAGTGAACGCGGAGAAAAACCAACACGCACACTAATCATCATCAGAGTCCGGCACGCGCTGGCGCTTTACACCGCCCACCTTGGACGGAGCCTGACCGTATTGGACACCTTCTGCGTTTGTTTTCACGCCTCCGTAGTCGACGTAGAACCAGTCCGACGGGGTGTTCGACTGTGGGCGACCGTACTTGTCCAAGAGGCCGTCCTTCATCATCGAACGCTTCTTCACAGCGATCGGGCCGAGACCCCAGCGGCGCGGGTATGTGTCACGGTCCATGATCACGCGCTTGCTTCGCGCGACGATGCCGTGGTCAACGGAAGCCATTTGAGACGTGGTCATCTCCGCATACGCAAGAGCAATGGCCTCACCTTTCGTGGTCATCAGCACCACAACGTCATCGCGCTCAATGCCGTTGTCAAAGCGCGCGAGACCAGGAATCATCAGCTTCGCACCATAGCACACGGCGTTGACGGCGGAGTCCTTCACGACGATGCGCTTGTGGTTCGACAAGAGGTACTCGCATGGCAGGATGACGCGGCGCAGATATGTGTCATCCTTCTCGTTCTCGTAGAGCCACTGAGCATCCATGACATCGTGCATGGTGGACAGGTGATCGTTCTCGGTGATGACACCGGTGCGGATGCGGCGCAGCTCTTCCATGTGGCCACCAGCGCCGAGGATGAGGCCGACATGCACGCAAAGGGTACGAATGTAGGTACCGGCCTCGCAGTGCGTCTCGAACACGGCCAGGTGCCGGTGCTTGTCATACTCGATCAGTTGGTTAGAGTAGATGTTGCGAATGCGGAGCTGGCGTTTTACTGCCGCGATCAGAGGAGGACGCTGGAAACACGGACCCGTAAGCCGCTGGAGAGCCGCATCCACCTTCTTCTGGCTCACCGTATCGTGAAGGCGCAGTACACCAATGTACGTCTTACCTGCGTTTTGTTGGGACTTCACCAAGCGCGTGGCACGGTCGGTGCAGATAATTAACGCACCAGTCACTTTGGGATCGAGTGTACCGGCGTGGCCAGTCTTGTCGCACTTCAAAATGCGCTTGATCCAGGAGACAACCTCGTGAGAGCTAGGGTTGGAGGGCTTATCCATGTTGATCATGCCGTACTTGATGTACTCGGCTAAGGGGCGGCGTAGTGGTGACCAGCCGCACTCTAGTAGCGTGAAATGGGTAGAGCGGACGTTCATCTTGTCATAGTTCTTCAGCAGCAGGGGCCACTCCTCAGCGGGGAGCGCGCTGTTCGCATCCCTATCCCCAGCAGGAATGCAGAAATCCTCGCTGCGCTGAATCTCTCCAACTTTCTTCTTGCCCATTGTCAAGCCTGTAAAAGACCAGTGGTGCAACTTTCACACGAAAAGAGCAGCACAAACTGAAGGCAAATCAAGGGACAGAGTATGAAAGGTAATTGTGTGGTGACATGCGCGAGACGCCCATGCAAAGGCGACGTACGCACACAAAAATATATAGCAAACAACAAGAGGACAAGAAGATCGATGTGCAAAGTAAAGCAAGGCATATGGGATAGCTTTTTCTTCAGTCGGCGTGTCCATTCACTGCCGCACAGCATCAGTGAAACGACACTCTATCCGGAGTGTCACAGGCGCATCGCGTAGTGCGAAGCAGCCGTAGACACGCATTAGTCCAAAGCAAACTCACATGAACATGGCCTCTACCTCAAGCTCCACCGACCGCCCGCTCTGCAGGTCGCCTCACAGCCGCTCCAATCATGCCAGTCGCCAGTTCGTGCGTCCCCCTCGGGGTCACCCCTCAGGCTCCCCCACCAGTAGACAGCCTGAGGGCCGGGTGAGACGCGTCCAAGTCACGTTGGCATTTCGCCCATCACATGGGTGGCACACACGTATTCACTGTGGCAGGTCTCTCCGATGCAACGCCATCCATGACATGACCTCCAGCATCAGCAGCGATGAACCGCTCTGGCTTCCCCACGTCGTAGGCGCTTGACCCTGTCATCACCAGAAGTGGCTCTGCATTGGCAGAATATAGGGGCTGCTGGGCTCCCTCCCACACGCAGAGTGGGGGTACTGGACCCTGAGATAACACGCTGAGGTGTCTTGCATCATCAGGGCCCATGGAGTAGTGGGGGAAGAAAAACCGTCGAAGTGCACGCTTCTTCCCCTCATTCTCTTGCAGAGAAAACCACCAAGAGGGTCGCCCTGTAGTGGCATGACGTGAACACGCTAAGCGTGATGCGGAGCTCGCCGAGACGAAGGGTCCTCATTTTCCAATGAACCAAACAAAAAGAGGGGCGACGTTGGTTTTCTCCTGCTATCTTTGTGTACCTTCTACGCCTAGTGTATCTTTCTCGTTTTTGGACATGGTTGTTTTTTGTGTGTGTTGTGTTTGGAGTGAGCGGGGACATCGTCATGTCTCGTTTTTCCAAAGAACATAGCAATCGTCTCTCTCAATGTAGCCAATGTGGCACACAAATCGCGCGTCTGCTTCCTGCAGGGTAGGCCAGTGCCACAATGAATAGCACGGATGCGTGGTATGGCCCTCAATCTGGTGGCAGGCATACGCATCATAGCAATACGGATACGTGCGAGGATAAATGGGACCGTATCCAATCGTAAGCTCCTCACCCTCTTGAATATCCCGAACGCAGATGACACTCAATCGTCCGTTTTTGCGGTGCGGCTCCTGGATCCAGGCGCAGTTGCTTTTTTCGTCGACATTTGGTTCATTGATAAAGGGTGTGAAAGTAGTTTGCAGTTCTACAAACACCTCATTAAAGTAGTTGGCGCAGTTGTACTCCATCAAAGCATATTTTGGTACAGGGCGACCACACTTGGCTTGCTCACCACTCATGAAATCCAAGTATCCGGGGTAAACACCGATAATGGAGAAAGCAGGTATTTTCCGGGCCGCTACCACACCTATTCCACCACCTTTTGAGGCAACCCGCTCTTTGCGCAAGAACTGGAGCGACTGCGGGGACTGAAAATAACTTTGCACAAGAGATTTCAGCTCGCTGAGAAGAACTGCGTCATTAGAAGTGGTCTCCGCTCGCTGCAAGAGCTTTTGAATCCGCTCAACGGTAGCCGGCGGATACTCGTCGGATATTGTTAGTGCTCTCTTCGCAGCACGACGAGCATTGTCCCACTCGCTTGGCGACTGGGGAGCCAACGGTTCTTTGTAATTGACTGCCTGGCACTGGAAGCAGGCACGCATGTGCTCCACGTATGCAAGATTCGCAGGTTTCCACATGATCTGCTCCGGCGCTGCAGGTTCCGAGCAATTTTCGTGAACAGTATTACCGCAGTAGCAACAGATTTTCATGTCAGCGTTGCCTTCTGGTGAATGGCAAATAGAGCATATTTTGAAAGCGCATCGCAACTGAAGGTCAATAAACTTGGACCATACATCACCATCTGTGATTTTCTCCGCTTGCTGTTCAATATTCAGCGTCTCTTCCCAAAGTGTAATACTGTATGTGTTGTTCCACCAAAATCGCTTTGCGGACTCATCATCGATATTCAGAGACCAGTCCTCACATGCCGTAGGAACCAGCACTGGTGACATTGTAGCAAACGAGAAGAGCCCACAACTACGTCGTCGAGAATGCGGGGAATAAAAAGGGGGGAACACCTCATCTCGTCATTTTGTTTGGTTCGCGTAGAAACGTTAAGCATGCAGAGAGGTGTTCCGGGGGAAAAAGAGAAAGGGAAAAGAGAAACATAAATTGTAATTCAATGGCGACAGGACAGGCTCATTGAGTCAATGTCACCTCGAATGCAGGACTTCTTTTGTTCCCCAAAAGGCGTCACAAACACTAAGGTGGTACTGAGAGGTCAACTGCCACAGCTTAGCATTTCTGTCGACTGCTTTGTAACACGCACGACACACGGAAAAAAGGGCTGAAAAGCATCGTTCAAGCGCTAGCCGGAAACTATCCAGTGCGATAAATATGCCCGCATATTCCATCTTTCCCTCTTTCGCGATCTTTCCTGAGATGACACGGACACATTGATCCCCACAGCTCTTCCGTTGAAATAACACGATTTTTACCACGCGCTTGTGCATCAGAACAGCAGTCGTGGGTGCACAAGCGCAGCTGCCGCTAGAGTCGTGAGTCTTGTACTAGCTTAGCAGTAGGACTTACAGAAACGCGAAAAGCGAAAGTGGCTCTTTCCTCACAGCAGCGGAGCGGAACCTCTCTCTGATCTCTTCTCCTCGAAAGAAATCAACGCTTCGGCCTAGGCTATGAGGTTCAAACGGATCTCGGAGAAGGATCACTTCGTGGCCCAGAAGGTTCCAGCGCTCCCTCTCGTCAAGTTGATCTAGGAGCTGACACCATTGGTCTTTGCTCGAGAAGCGTTCTCGCGAGCGGATATCGACTACAGAAGCGTCGAAGTCAAATCCACCAGGAGTACCGTAAAAAGCGAAGAAATCAAACACATCCTTTTCCACAAGTAACATATCGGCTTCCTGCAGAGGCAAGATGGAGGCCAACTCATCAACATGGCTGATATCGCCTTCGGACTCCGCTGCAGTGGATACGATCGCATTCACTCGTTGACTAACGGCCTCCTCGTCGAAAGAGAGAGCTGTACGGCCTGTCTCCTTCATATAATGAATGTACATGATGGACAGGGCGTACGGTGAGATCCAGCCTCGCCGCGCGTTCAGTATTTGCTGCTCGCGTCCCCACTGTTTGGCGCCCAACACTCCCAACCGAAGTCGAGGATCACCTGCCATGTACTGCCTCAATAGTAGGGAGTTCTTCAGCCCGTCCAACGAGAGAGAAAGATCGAATCTGGCGCTTTCCTGGCCACTCTTACGCACGTACTGCACTATTGGCACTCTCGCACGAAAAATTCGCTGCGGGTGCAACTCGACGTCGCTGTTGCGTTTGCGAATGTGAGAGAATATGTCGGAAAGGAACTTTTCCTGGCGTTCACGGTCAATGACGCATGCGCCGCTTTGTCGCGTGCTTTCAGAGACAATCGGGAAAGAAACGATGTAATCCGCGTCGCCGTCTTTGAATGAGGTGCCAGACACAATAGAGCCATATGGCAATACAACGGGAGAAGCGCTTTTCTCCTTCTCCTTCGCACCCATATCAAGAGAAACCTCTTTGAGCAACCCTTGCAGCCACCTGCGCTGCTCTAAAATTTGTGAGTATTGCTGCTGCGACAGTATTCTGCCCGACAGCTCCGCGATCTTACTGCTCATGATAGTGCCTTGCTCAGCGTGATTACGGCGATATGTAAAAATGCGTGTCAAGAGACGCATGTTAAGATCCATAAAGAGAAGAATTGAGAGGGGAAGATAAGATGAACAGGAGAGAATGATAGCAACGCAAACGAACAAAAAGTGGCTTGCTGTTATACTGTTAGAAAAAAGGAGAGAAACTTCGCATATGCGACAGCCCGTGGAAAACCGAAGACGCACGCTACGAGTAGAACAGACTCTCACTGAAGCCAAAATTACCAAGCGCCCAAGCAGTGTCAAGAGAGGTAAGTTGCCTTGGTAGCTATTTTCCAGGTAGAACCGAGGCCAATAGCAAAAGGCACACTTTCAAAAGTTTGCTTTCCCCCCTTGTATTTGGATCTAGTGAGCTTACACTTCGCTGCAAGCAATCCGTTGTCCGCTGAGAATAATACACCTCCACCCAAAAAAAAGCAAACTCACGAGTCTATTGTCCCCTGTAGGGAACTTGGACGCGCTTAATAACAGCTACGAGAATTTTTTCTTCGTGAGGCTCCTAGTGAGCACTGTTTTGCTGGAACAGGGCAGCAGAAGGTTTCACATGATCATCGAAGAGAGTCGAGAAATGAATCGAGATCGTCATCGTCGTGCACCGCAGCAAGGAGCTCTCTTTCCGCCTCGCCGGCAAGCTGCTGAGCAGTTTTCTCACATTTTTTCTCCTCTGGCTTCTTACGGACCGAGCGCGGAATAAAAAGACGCTTGTGCTCATCATTTGTGAGCGTGCCCTTCCCAGAAAAAATATCGTCATCCGAATCTGAGTCTAGGGCCGACGGCATAGTGGCTACAACAGGTGTCTCCTCCTTTGGCTCCTTGTTTTCCGCTGCCTCGAGGTCTCGAATCATGCGATGGACAAGGCACTTGCGTTCGTTTTGCTGAGGTGCCAAAAAACGGGCTCTCTTAAGGGAGTCCAACTCGATTCGCAGTTTTCCGAGGTCCTCTTTCGATAACCGTTCCGTCCATTTTAATTGCTTTTCTTGCCTCTTCCGCTGCTGGTACTGCTCACGCGATTCTTTAAAGCCGAACTTTCGACTCTGATCCGCGGCCTCCTTCGACGTGGACATGGTCGATTGCTACGTTGGAAAAGAATTACTGTTTGTCCTTGACACCCACCAAGGGAGCGACGAAGCCGCTTTTCTCTGAGTTGCCACCGCAGGTATGTAGCGGAGAGAAAGAAGATTGTGCGCATGTAAGCAGGAGGTCGAGATGGTGCCATGAAGGTTGAAAAAAGGAGCTTGACACTGGGTCTCGAGTTTCTGTACTTGCACAGCCGAGGCGCCTCGTCTCACCGCATGCTGGGAAATCGAGATCGAAGGCTTTGATTGTTAAGTGACTCAAGAACTGCGAGGAACGAGATGCACAGAGGAAAGATTACCTGATTGTAGGCGTTCCTGCCCCCTCCTCTGGACTTTGCTGTGACACAACTGGAAAGGAGTCCGACTGCCACGCATGAGGTTATGACCAGTTCTTCCCCCCCCCCTCCCCATCCTCTGCTCATTACTTTGGAAGAGGTGCCAGTTTGCAACTCACTGTAATGAGCTGCGGCCCTCATGTGGACTCATTGCGAGACTTACTTATTCCATTTCTGCGTCTCACATGACCAACCAAGATGTTTGCCGTCCTCCTGAAGTACTTCGCACAGAACCTCAAGAAATCGGGAGGAAGCTCGTGCGCATGCTCCAGATGCTGCGAATTTATCCTTGCGAAAGCCACGATGTGGTCACGCGCGCGTCATACTAGCTATTGGTGGTGCCCCTTCCGAAGACATTGATCCCTAGAGCCAATAAACCTTTCGCCTTTCTCATCCCTGCATCTCTTTGTAGTTTTAGCTTCGACTCAGTCGCAGAATGGAGTTGCCAAAACAGCTTTGCTTCTTTTGCCGGCAGCAGGAAAAAGTTTTAAACATTGGTGACATCGAAATATGTCAGCGATGCAACACACGTTACGGTCAATTATGCCTCACCTACAAATGGAGAGTTTCCTCTTCTCTCACCCCTCTGGGTTGGGATGCTCGACTTGTTAGTCATTGCCCGAACAGCAGTGCATACCCAGATGGCGACGCACCAGTGTTCTACATTCAATGTAGCAAAGGCCACATTGTGATTACAACGGCAGTTGATAGAGTCGCGTTTTTTGCCGCTGCCAGTCGTCTTCAATTCGACACCAAGTGTCGGAAGCCGTATGCCAAGAAGGCAAAAAAGACTGCGAGAAAAAGAAGTTGAGAGGCAATCGCTGACTCGTTGTGCCCTTGCTCTTGGTTGAGTGTGCTCACATATGTTGAAGGATCGTTGGACTGCTGTTCTCCCATCCTCAGTTGTTAGCTTCGCGCCAAAAAAAAAATCGCCTCTTCGTAGATCTGCTCAAAGCACCCTAAAAAGCATTTGAGTAGGACTTTCATTGGTTCCGGACAACCATTGCTAACTGTTCCTCTAGAACGCAACAAGAGACTCTCGTTGAAGTCTCTTTCTTTCTCGCTGCGCAATCACAGCTGGCTTAAAGCGTGCCTGCGATCTTTGCATGTTTCGCGTATATACTTTATGTGAGGCTGCCTGCTCGTCTGTCGGACTGCGAATCTATATGCTCATTTGTCTCTTGCATCTCGCCTACACTTTTTTTTCGAGCTTGACCTCTCTCTTTGAGCCACTGCGGTAGTATAGCACTAAAAGATGGTCAAGCCGACTGTGTCGAAGGCTATTGTGAAGAAGCGCACGAAGCGCTTCACCCGCCATCGCTATGAGCTCTTTCCGCAGCTGAGCTCGAGCTGGCGCAAGCCGCGTGGTGAGGACTCCCCGGTCCGCCGCCGCTACAAGGGCCAGAAGGCGATGCCGAACAAGGGTTACGGTAGCGACCGCGCCACCAAGTACATCACCCCGTCCGGCTTTCGCAACTTTCCCATCAACAACGTGGAGGACCTGTACATGCTCGTGATGCAGAACCGCAAGTACGCTGGCGTCATCTCTCACACTGTTGGTGCCCGCAAGCGCAAAGCTATTGTTCGCAAGGCTATGGAGCTTGACGTGCGCCTGGCGAACGGGAACGCGAAGCTGCGCAAGATCGCTAATCAGTAGGTGACTACGAAGTGTTATTGAACTTTTCGTTTCCTTTCCTTTCACGCAGAAAAAAAATCCGTGCGCACGTATTTTTTCACTCTCCATTTATGCCGCACCCTTCTGGGGGTATGACCTTCAGCGCACACAGAAAGAGTGTGTGCTGCGCATATGTGGTCAATGTACGTGTTCCTCCTCTCTTTGCTTCTATGGAAGATTTTTATATGAGAGGACATGCGTACAGCAGCTTCCCTTATGCATATGTAGCCTTCTGAGTTCACATGTGATACTGCTCCCTGGATCTCCCTTTTACGTTTTTGTCCGAAACAACAATGACGCCCTTACATTCGCTCCACCTATTCTCGTTTCTTTCTGATATGAAAGCGCATTACTAGTTGGTTTTATCTGTGTAAAACAGTCATCGACCACGGCCACCAAAAATGCCACACGAGGACCATAAGAAGTACAGGGTGCAGCGTGAGGACTTGCCAGCAATGCCTCACTTCAGCGATTTCAACGACCCGCGCTTCTGTGGGACAACCAACAAGCAGAAGAACGGGATTCTGGCCTACTACCAGTGGCTGCATTGCATCGGCAACTGGGGTGAGGAGCACTCCATGTGCAAGAAGATGCGTTGGTATGTCGAGCGCATGATGCACGAGACGTGGCTGGAGAAGTGGGAGGAGAAGCGTGCTCTCGGCCACTTTGACCACACTGTTCTCTACGGCGTGAAGCCGTGGAAGGAGTTCGAGCCGCTTTACCAGCCGGTGAAGAAAAACCGCAAGGGTGCGTATGAATACTGGCTAGACCGCGACTTTGAGCCGCTGTACGATGTCGATGCGGCAGACTGGCGCGAGAGGGCGCCGATCCTTCACGACATGTTCGTGCTGGGCAAGAAACCTGTGTCCGAGTAAGCACTAACCATGGAGCTTTTATGATGCATAGTGCGTTTCTGTCTTCAACTAGAAGGAGTCGACTGCGAATCGATCTGTCTCTTTAGCTTTTTTCTGTCTGCGGACTGAAAGATTATCAAAATCAACGTAGGAGGTTTTTCTTTAACGCATCGAGAAAGAGTGGCTTTCCTTTTCTCGATGATTAGTCGAAGGGATTTCTTTGATTTTTGCCGTTTTCTTGGTGTTCGAGTCAAGCGAAAAAAAAGGGAACTTGATCCGAAGTGTTTATTGCATATCAAGGGGAAGAGAGCCACAACCTTTCTCAGTGAGCGAAACTGTTTCTGTTCGAAGTTAGTACAGCACTTAAATCTGCACATGACGCATCTCAATCCTCTCTGTAGCAGCAGAAATAAAACTGGATTCTCGAATTCCGGTTTACTACCCATGGGAATGAACCACACGTGGCAAGCGCGTGTTTCTGCCTCTCAATATTTTTACTTTCTTGCTTGCTCTGGCTTTCCTACTTGTGCTTTCACACTCTGAATTGCCGTAAAACAACAATCATGACGCCATCCGAACGCAACACGGCGAGCAAAAAAATGCTTTCTGTTTTATCTAGCCGGATTCTCTTTCTGTGTCGCAGAAGCCATTCTTTTACTTCCCGTGCACTCGCTTCTCTAGCATACACAGCTTGTCAAGTAAACCGTACTTTCTCGCTACACAAAGGCGGATACATCGATACTTGAAAAAAAAAACAAAAACAGTGTCGTAACTGAAAATGTCTGAGGCATTTTATGGTCTGACAACGTTTAGCCCTTCAGGAAAGCTGGTCCAGATTGAGTATGCGACGACAGCTGCCGGAAAAGGGACGACTGCGCTGGGGGTGAAGGCCACCGATGGGGTCGTCATTGCTGCGAAGAAGAAGGCTCCATCTACCCTCGTGGATGCCTCATCAATCCAGAAGGTCTTCATCTTGGATGAGCACGTTGGCTGCACCTACAGCGGCATGGGCCCAGACTGCCGTGTTCTTATCGACTCAGCTCGGAAGAACTGCCAGCAGTACAGGCTGATGTACAACGAGCCCATTCCGATCAGCCAGCTGGTGCGGAAGATCAGCGCTCTCTATCAGGAATTCACGCAGTCTGGTGGCGTCCGTCCCTTTGGATGTTCTCTTCTGGTCGCTGGGGTGGATGCTAACGGCTACCATTTGTATCAGGTGGACCCTAGCGGCACGTTCTGGGCGTGGAAGGCGACGGCGATCGGCACCGGAAGTCCGGACGCGAAGGCATTTCTAGAAAAGCGTTACACTGTGGACATGGAGCTGGAGGATGCTGTGCACACCGCATTGTTGACGCTAAAGGAGGGCTTTGATGGCCAGATGACGTCAGAAAACACTCAGGTCGGCCGTGTTGTAGGAAACCGTTTCGAAGTCCTGAGCGTCGATCAGCTGCGGGATTACCTGGACCAGATTTAGTATGGTCATGCATATAGTGTTGCATAGCGGAAAGTATATAGACTTCGGCGTCGTGCAACAAAGGGTTGTGCTGTGGAAAGTGTCTTCTATTTCAAGCGTTGTTTGTTGTCAAGCCGCCACAATCACCGTCTACTTGTGTCCTTTGCCTGACACTTAAATTGTGTTTTCGCATGTGCCACGAAGAAAAGGAGAAAAGCCTGCTTCGTGACAAGACTGCTTTGTCTTGCGAAGGTTCGAATGCTCTGTGTTTACGCATTTGAAATTCGTTCACTTCCTGCGTGTGCTGGCACCAAGCAGGTTTTCGCGCTCACCTCTCATTCACAGTCCTCTGTCGAGCTCCTCGATCACTTGATGAATCCTTCTTCTTTTTTTTCTGTTTTTCTTTCTCGATTGTTCTTCCCACCAGTACTCGTTCCCTTCGATGTAGTACGGTCTGCTGGACGCGATGGTAACCGAGACCTTTCTGCGCAAGGCTTTGTTTGCGCGCTGCGCGATTGACCTCTGCGGCAAAAAAATACTTCCGAAGGATGCGTTTGTCGCTCTTTTGACACAAGGGAAGCTGACCCCATCACAGTTTCAGATGACAGACGCCGAGGCGGTAAAGTACATCGACACTCTCAAACGCGCGAAGATGATTGTGGAAGTGGATGATTACGTGTACACCGACGTCAAGGCTGTCGTCGACGCGGTGCATCTGAAAAGCGGGCTCCCTCTTGTACCAGCAACAAGCAAAACATTCGGGAATTTGTACCACGCGTTGTGTGAATCTCTTTCCGCGTTCCACAGGCAAAGTTTACCGGCGGCAGAGAGGGCGGTGAGCCGCGAGAGAGAGTTCTGGGCGTTTACAGCACTCGGCAGCGGCACTCAGATGCTAGTACTGGCGTACTTGACGTTCCAGGTGTACGGGTGGGATGTGATGGAGCCAGTCGCCTTTTTTGTTACGACTGCAACGGCGCTGTGCTCATACGCCTACTTTCTCTACTTTCGCACTGAGCACTCGTACGAAAGCGTCGACGATAGTTTTCTGCCACACCTCCTCATGCGAGAACTTGGCGTACTGCGCGTGGACGCCGACAAGGCGATACGTGAGATGAAGGCCATGCAGGAGTTGCAGGCTGTCGTTTCGCTCGACGATGAGCGCGTTTCGAAGCTGGTTGAGGCGGCTGTCAAGAAAAAGAGTACTTGCGCATGCCACTCCTGAGCCCTGCATGGTTGGAAATATGTGTATGTGTGTATAGTTGTTTATAGTATTTGCAAGCCTCGCGTTCGTTTGAACGCCCCCCTGTGCAGTGGTGATTGCAGGTCAAAAAGAAACGTCAAATGACACAGCAGAAAAGTACCTGAAAGTTTTCAGTGGCTGCAGCTCGAAAAACGCGTCCACGACTTAATGCGGGATTCCGCACAACGAAAAAGAAGCATACTTCCCCACCTCGGCCTACAGTTAGGCTCTTGTTTTGATGCGTATGTGTTTGTGAATCATTTAGGTCTCCGTGAATGCTCCAGCTTCTAGACCTCACACCCCTCCTCGCGCATTTCTTTCTTCTCTGCTGCTTTGCGGTTTTGTTTGCCCTCTTCCCTTCGCATCTTCTGTTCCATCGATGCGGACGCAAGCCGCACCTTTACGATAGTCGACGGAGGACACGCTTGCGCCTCTCTACTCTTTTTTTTTTATCGGCGTTCGTGTTGTTCATATCTATTTTTTAAGTGTCTTTTTTTGTCATTTTATCTTAGGGTAAGCGCGCTTCGCGCGGAAACGGCAGCGTGCTCGTGATCCGAAATGGCCTGGACGGTGCACGAGGATGAGTACAGGACGGAGGGGTACGATAATCTCGAGGAGATCTTGCAGTACGTGGTGCACACGGAGGAAAGTGTGCAGCAGTCAAAGCCCACTGTAAAGTACACCAAGAGCTCGCAGGTGTTTGCGACGCCGTCTCCTCTGACTGCTGCGGAGCTGAGCTCGCCCATCAAGCATCAACTCACGAATACTGTCCCATGGCAGCCGCAGAGCCACACGCCGACCAACTCTTCCTTCCACAGCCTGGGCATTCCGTACACGTCAGCTCAGAGTCCGCAGCAGCGCCGCTGCAACAATCGCTTCAACGGCAGTTACAGTGGCCAATGCGACCGTAAACCAAAGATCATGAGCAGTAGTGAGACTTGCATCCTCTCTCCTGGAGCGAGAAAGCGGGGCATGGGTACGGGACAGATGGACCACATGATGGCCACAGAGTTGAATGAAATGCCGATGCCTGAGCTGATCACGCAGGAGGTGCTCGCCTCGAAGGACATGATGGTGGGCGGAGGCTACAGCGACTGGTCAGGGAGTGGTAGCAAGTACTTCCAGAGTGGTGCCCTCACCGCCGACAGCCTGCGAGGCAGGGTTTACGAAACCGCGAAGGATCAGCACGGTTGCCGCTATCTGCAGCGGTGGCTGGACACGAACTGCGACCCCGAGGCGTTGCAGGTGATGATGAACGAAATCATTCCGCACGTTGGGGAGCTGATGACAGACCAGTACGCGAACTTTCTCATTCAAAAGCTGTTTGACATCATGCCAGATGATGTGCGATACAAGGTCGCCATCGTGGCAGCGCCACAGATTTGCATGATTTCTCTCACGCCGCATGGCACATTTAGCGTTCAGAAGATGATCGAGACGATCTCGACGCGCGAGGAGATGGAGATCATTAGCGAGGCGCTCTGCAAGGATGTTGTTCGGCTAGTCAAGGATGCACACGGGAACCATGTGATTCAGAAAGTGCTTCAGCGCTTCGACTTTGACGACAAGGAGTACATCTACAGGGCAGTGGCGACGGACTGCGTGTCGATTGCTAAGAACAAGCAGGGTTGCTGCGTGCTGCAGCGGTGCCTCGAACACGCGTCACCGCGGCAAAAGGCTGCCCTTGTGGATCAAGTGCTGGCTTGCTGTTTGCAAATTGTCCAGGATCCATTTGGCAACTACGTCCTCCAGTACGTGCTGGAGGAGCACGACAGCAAGATAAACGACACCATTGCCCTTGCTTTTTTGCCCCACCTGGTGCAGCTATCTATGAACAAGTTCAGCTCCAACGTGATGGAGAAGGTGCTGCGCGGTGCCTCGGGGCCAGTGCAAGTAATGTACATGGAGGAGATGTGCAACCCGGAGATTATCTCTCACCTCATTCAAGACGACTACGGCAATTATGTTCTGCAGACAGCGCTCACGATAAACGCGCCGGTGCAGGCAGCGCAACTCGTGAACGTCATTCGCCCTTTTATGCCGTTGATCAGGAATGCACCGTACGCGAAGAAAATGGAGGGCAAGATGGAGAATGTTGCACGAAAGGTCGAGTGCAACCACTTCCACGCGCCCCGAGACTGCGAGGTCGACGCTCGTCAAGGGAGCAGCGGGGGCAGCCCGCACGGCAAGTTCGACCGCTCCCCCAACCACGGACGGCATTACGTAGGTGGTACAGATCAGCAGCAGCCTTATAATCATCCCACATGATGGCGGACACCGTAGTGTTGTTCTCGGTGCTGAAGGCCCGATGTGAGCGACGGAAGCGAAAGCGTCGTCTTCACGTGCACGTTCGAGCGTCTTAAAGCGCTGCTGGGATCTTCACCACCATGGAGCTCACTGCCCCCCTCCCCCAAACAAAACGCGAAGCGACTGAAGGAGGCACGCAATAGTCAATCGAGTGGCACTGGTCATGACGGCCGCGCGCCTTGAGTATTCTCGGAGGTGCTCCCTCCCTCTCCGCATGACTTCTTGCCACTGAGGGGTGAGCAAGAGGCGTGGAAACGAAAAAAAGGCGGGGAAACAACGATAGCGTAAGCCGCCTCCTGTCCATGCGAGAGGTGGCAGAGTTCGGGGTAAGTGATAACGGGGCGTTTGCACACCTTGTGCGTTTAAATGTGCGTAAATATGTGTACGTGGAAGTCATCAGCGACGTATTCTGTTTCGCCTTCTTTTTCGGTGGACGACTTTCGTTTTGTTTGGCTCAGTTTCACGTGATATCGCCCCTTCGCTCGTGGTGTCTCCCCTCTCTTTTACCCTGATGATGCGAGACACCTCAGCGTGGTATCTCAGGGTCCAGTACCCCCACTCTGCGTGTGGGAGGGAGCCCAGCAGCCCCTATATTCTGCCAATGCAGAGCCACTTCTGGTGATGACAGGGTCAAGCGCCTACGACGTGGGGAAGCCAGAGCGGTTCATCGCTGCTGATGCTGGAGGTCATGTCATGGATGGCGTTGCATCGGAGAGACCTGCCACAGTGAATACGTGTGTGCCACCCATGTGATGGGCGAAATGCCAACGTGACTTGGACGCGTCTCACCCGGCCCTCAGGCTGTCTACTGGTGGGGGAGCCTGAGGGGTGACCCCGAGGGGGACGCACGAACTGGCGACTGGCATGATTGGAGCGGCTGTGAGGCGACCTGCAGAGCGGGCGGTCGGTGGAGCTTGAGGTAGAGGCCATGTTCATGTGAGTTTGCTTTGGACTAATGCGTGTCTACGGCTGCTTCGCACTACGCGATGCGCCTGTGACGGGCAGAGTAGCGTCGAGGTGAAGTCATGCTCTATGATAGAATAGACACGTTGGCAAAACATTTCTTTTTTATCACTGTATAGTGTGTACATTCTTGTTTTGAAGGAGACTCAGACATGTGCGTCTCGTGTGTGTGTGTGTGTGTGTGTGTGCATGCGCCAATCTACTGATTATCTGTCTTTTTATTTTGGTATTTTCGTTGCTTTATTTATGCCATGCAGTCGCATGGAATAGAATGAGGTGAAGAAGGGAGGACGGAGAGATCGAGCGGAAATGAGGAAGGAGTTCCACGGCATCAACGCACCTTCGCCGTATTCGTGTCTGCCCTCTCTTTTAGCTTCTTAAGTCTATGCTGCAGCGTCTGGCTGTTTCGCCCTCGCCCCACTCGAGCTCTCTCCCTCACTTGCTTTCAGAGACGCACACTGACACGCGTGTGCGCGTGTTTTGTTCACGCGCTTTTTCTTTTTTGTGGTGATGCGTGCCTCCTACAGACCCACGCAGACAGCGGCACACGCCGTGCGCAGAGAGCGAATTCGTGTGTTGCTGTGTATGTGTCGGAGGCCATCACACGCAACCTTAGGTTGCGCGGAGTCTTTGTTGAGCGGTCTGCATTACCTTGCGTGCCCCTTTATGAGTGTGAATGCTCAAGAAGTCACTCTCTCTGTGTTTTCTATTGCGTAAGCAGAGACACAGACAGAAATACACATAAACACATACAAGCGCGCGCACACACACACACACACACACACTCGTGCCCATACAGAAACCCACTTTCTTTTTTTATTTGCGTTCTCCTCTCTCATTTCCGCCTTTTTCGTTGCTACTCGATCAGAGTTTTTTTGTTGTTGTTGCCAGCAATGGGTGTGAGAGTGTAGGCGGGTGGGATAAAGGAGGGAAAGAGCGGGGTGACCAGCACGAGCGGTGCATCGCGCCGCGTCTGGGTGAGTCTTTCACAATACCTCCCACTCCACCAGCAGCCCCTTTTGCTAAATGGTGAATCTACACCACCTCGTCTGATTCTCACTTTTGCGACTCTGCTCCTGCTGCGCACATCTGACTCGCGTTGCAGTCTATTTGATTGCCCCTCCCTCGTCTGTCGCTGTCACAGCTGCGACGCAATCAATTCCCCTCGAACGTGGTAGGGGTTGTGGTTGTGGTTGTGGTGTAGGTATTTGTGTGCGTTGGAATCATCGCTATGCGCACAAAATGACACGCTGAGGAGAACACAACGGCAGGGAAAAGAGAGCACACACACATACAACATCGAAATCTGATTTGATTCTCAAGGAGCACGACACTGCAACAGAAACTGCGCTCCCCCTTCCCTGCCGCAGGTGAGGAAGAGACAACGGGTAGGTGAAGCTGCGGGGATGGGCTGGGGGACAGACAGATGATGGCTTGAACGAGAACCGAAGGCCAGGCGCAGGATTCGCTCTCGCACAAAAAAGACAAGGAGAAAGGAAGACGACGTCCAGACGTAGCGACAGAGAGAGCAGAGGCAAGTAAGTTAAGGAGCAGGAGCGACTGAAGACGGTGTCCGATGCCTGGAGTCTTGCGCATATTGGTGAGCGTTGCTCATGCTACGGCGTGCTGAACATGAGCAACCCTTCACATACACATACGTCTAAATTTCTTGGAGTGAGCTGCTTTCTCTCGAGCCCCTTCAGACAACCCTCGGATTACTCACTTCATGATACCAGCTCCGCTGTCTTTTCTTTTTTTTTTATCTCTTCTTCTGCCTTATCTAAACAGCTTTACTTTTCTCTCTTTCCATGCGTTTCTCTCTGTCCCTCCCCCTCCCTTTCTACCAGACTTTACATCTGCACTTGTTCGCAAGTCTGCGCCACTGACAGTTTTGTGCGCGCGCCCGTGCACGACATGCGACGACGCATACATGAAGCCATGATGGGCTGTGTCGATCCCGCTCCTCTATTTCCGTCCTTCTTGATCTCATTGTGTTGAGGGGGGGATACGGTGCATGTCCTTCGTATTTTTTTCTCTTTTCAGATTGTTGTTGCATACGCTTGCACCCCCCGCCGCCCCGTTTTGGGACGTTTTCTTCATTTTTTTTCTGTTTTGTTTCTCATTTCGAGAGCCGCTGTGCACGACGCACGCTGGCGTACTTTGGTGCCGCGCACGTGCTCCCCTCCGAACTCCTCGAGGTATGTCCTTTGCTGTGTGCGTCCTTCTTTTTAAGTTCTGTTTTGTTTGTTGTCCTTCCCGTCCTCCTCCTCCTCGCTTTTTCCGCTCCCGTCCGTTTCTTCCGTTCGCTCTCTCGAGACAGTGCTCTACTGTGGGCTGCTCGTCTGGTTGAGCGGAGTATGGCCCATGCCGCATCGGGCAGTCGAGCTGTTATGTGCAGCAGCAGCAGCAGCAGCAGCGAGTGGCGAGGTCGACATTGAAGGGCAGTGAAGGAAGAAGGTAAATGGCGATGCCTCCAAGTAGAATACGACAGGTTAAGAGAACGACGAGGGAAGGAGGGAGGGTGGGGGAAAGAGGGATTCTCTGATGCGTAAGGCCACCTACCCTGTACATTTTTTGGTTTTCGTGTTTCTGTGCGTACTAAGGCGGTTGCTTTTCGGGGTTCTCCATCGATCTAGTCGTTCGTGCACTGTCGCAGTAAAGATGCCCTTATTCAGAGGATGCAAGCAGGTTGAAGCCTCGCAAGTGAGAGTGATGTGGAAGAAGGCTAGTCAGCCAGCGGGCGGGGTGGAGGTGAAGAGAGGCGCACACAAAACATATCTGCCTCCCCCTTGCCGCTGCACGTACCGCTCTCCACCCGCGTAGACACAGATGCGGGTCTACGTGCATTCTTTCCAACACGGAAGTGACATCTGACCGTGGCGGTTTCGCGCTCCTTGTTGAGAGACTGCTTCCACCCGTCCCCCCTGCCACCCGTCAGCGCCATGCCATGTAACTGCTACCTCGTCCTGTGGCGGCGCCGTATATATTTTTTTGCGTGGTGTATAGGTATCTAGTGCCTAGTTACGTTGGCGGAGCCGATAAAGCGGAGAGAACCACACCACAGTGAGCTTGGATGCAGTGTTAAGTGCCCTGCAGCGTGAGCTCTTTTACTCTCTGTCTTTTCTCCCTTCTCTGCTTCTCTCCTCCATCCTCGCCGCGCTCTCGCACCCGATGCAGCGGCGTCCTCCTTTTTTTTTTTGAACCCTTCCTTCCCTCCCACCTCCGCAGACACACACACACACACACACACACACAAACAAACAAACCTGGTAGTGCCACTTGTCTTGTGCACTTCCCGTGTCCTCCCACCGGAGTTCCACTTGTTTTTCGTGTCCCCTTTGCCCTCTTTCTCAGCAACAAGTGGGCGTTCTGCAGCCTCTGATTCTCTCGCTCCCCTTTTTACTCTCCTTCACGCGAGGTGGCGGAACGGCTGGTTGTAGCTCCGGATTCTGGTGAATGTAGAGCCAAGTGATCCCATCGCGCATGGAGGAGCAGCTTTTCCAGTCTGACATCGTCGATCTCGGACTGACAACCTTAGAGGCACTGGTGCGCGAGCAGCGCCTACAGAATGCACGGATGGAATCCCGCCTGAGTGTACTCGAGAAGCGAATGTCGTCGCTGCCGCTACACATGGGGTTGACGGCGCCGAAGAAACTAACCTGCAGCGACGGCGACGACGACGGAGCGACGAGAAGTACGGCGCTCTCACTTGAAGAGGTCGAAGCCCCGGGGCCCAACGCCTCAGCAGACGATCCTGCAACACCCATGTGCGACTATTGCTTCCTCTTTTCTCACAAGTGCTTCCCGTGCCCTCGCTGTGGGCGCGAGTGGTACTGCAGTGCTGCCTGTCAGCGACTACGCCACCGTTGCCATGTTTCTCGGTGCGGACAACAGTATCTACCTCAGACGTGCCTTCAGCCGAGAATCGCTCACTAGTCTGCTCGTCTGGTTCGCAGTGCTTTTCTATCGACCTTGTGATGGCGTACATGTATATATATATATACATGTGTGTGTGTGTGTGCGTGCTAGACGTGGCTTACCTTTCCGCCTCCCTTTTACGGCCAGCCCAAGCTGCCTTCTTTCCTCTTTCTCTTTCACCTGTACTATATCACACACTACGAGAGTGGAGAAGTTCGTCCTCTTCTGCCCAACGACGGCTCTTCGCTGTTCGGTGTTTTCTTGTTCTGGTTTCTCCGTGGAGACCGTGTTCCTCTGTCGCAGTCCCCCTCACGAGAGAGTGTCTGTGTATTTCTCCGTAGGGGTGCGTGGGCGTGCATTCTTCGCTCCATCGAACCACGTAACGTGTGCGCAGCGCCATCTACCATTGGTACGACGAGTGCAGCACGGTTTGCCTCTGAAAGGTAAAACGTCGCATTCCAGTGTCCTGCTCACAGTCTTTCACTCTTCCGTGTGTGCGCGCTGATGAGCCTGTTGTTGCGTTGGATGCGCAAGCGAGTACACGTCTCTTTGTCCACGGCACGCTGCCTGCCCGCCACCTTCTTTTCTCCTTTCTCGGACGCTCACTCGCTACGCTGCCTTCTCTCTCCTCCCTTTGCTCGGTTGCTGTCACACGCCGCCAACCACACGGACATGATGTTTGTTGGCCTGCGAACAGGCATCCACACGCATCAGCGACTGCCTGCAACGTTTCCAGAGCCAAGGCTCTTTCTTTCTTTTTGTGCACTTCACAGCGATGGACGCAGACGATCTTCGCCAGCTGGCGATCAACGTGTCGATGGACGATATCGCGGCATCGCGCGATGCAACAAAACGGCTGCAGCAGCTTTTTACGCCGCAGCAGATTGTTGCCATGCTGAAGGATGCGCCATCAACTCACGCGCTACGTGTACTTGTAGGGGAGATGGAGGCGGTCGGTAACCCAGACGTCTTTCACCTTATCGGGGGAGTGCTAGAGGATGTGTTCACACAACCGTCGAGAGAGAGTAAAGCCGTCCTGTTTGCCCCTGCTGCCCAGTTCCTCGTGGAGTTTATCGTGCGGTCCGCGGCGGCGGCTGACACTGCCGTCGCTTCAAGCATGTCAAAGGCGCTGCATCGACTCATCGCCATTGCGGGTGACAGTACCGAGGCGGCTGCGTTTCTCGGGCCTTGCCTGGACGCCAACTTTCACAACGAGCAGGTGCTTCGACTCTTTGATTGCGATGCGGTCGAGTCAGCGGAAAACAAAACAGTCTGCGGCTTTCTGGAGCAGTGGACGTCTCTGCTTCCTTTCATGTTTGAGGCCACACTGGACGCATTCGAGAATGACCCGCTGCTGCAAGCCAACTATACCATAGCCAGCGGAGTGGCGTGTCGCACGGTCGACGTGCCATCGGCGCTGCGGCAGCGCACGATGGACATCCTGCGCGCGAAGGATGATTCCTTGTGCTTCGCGTATGTGTGCCGCTTTTGGAGCATTGCGCTGCTCCGTCACGAGGCGAACGGGCAACGTGACGCCGCCGCCTGTGTGTCTACCGTGATGCCAGCCGCGGAGGCGAGCGAGAGGGATGAAAGAGCCACTGAGGCCATCTTCGACCTTCTCGGCTCCGCGGCCTCGACGCAAGCAGGCTGGGACGCTGTCACAAGACAGCTACCATGCAAAACACTGCAGGTGAGACTCTCCAGCACCTCGCCCTCCCTGCGGCTGTCCACGTTGAATCTGATGCTGTGCATGCTGACCTCGCCGCACATGAATGTATCGTTCTTCACAAAAGACTTGTTGCTGGACGCGTGGCAGACGCGCACCTCCCCCGATGACATGGTGCGTCTCGCTCTCTGGCGGGTAGCGAACGCGGCCCTTCTGCAGGAGAGTTTGAATCGAATGCTGGGTGCCGCGTGCGCGTCCTTCTTGAGCAGTGGTGCCCACGAAGAGAACGTCGCTGTGCGGTCACTGAAGCTGACGGCGGCCGAGCGTCTTTTGCGCCACTCCACGCTTCCCGAGAACGTCAAAGCCCGCCTTTCGCAGGTTGTCGAGCGCGGGCTCTACCCTGCGGGCTCCAGCGGTGTATCTCTCATCGCGAAGGACTGAGCCGTCCGCCGACGTGGGCAGGGCAGCCGCTTGCCCGTCATGCTGAACTGCACCTCCCTACTCCATCCCCCTTCTCCGACGTGTGTGCGTGTGTGTTATTGTGTGCACACTCTCTTTGTGCCCCCCCCTTCTGCATCGCTACACCTGCCCCGATTTCCCCCAGCGCGATGGAGTGCACATGCGCGCTTAGTAGAAGGAGTTCCAACTTCCTTTTCTTCCCGCGTTTCGTAATGTGCGACGTGTTAGATCCGATGGCACAGGTGCACATGCCCTCGCACAAGAAGCATGGAGCTCACACACTGGCACTGCTGTGTGCAACGTGGCTGGGGTGGACGAGCGCATGTGCTCCTTCACTTTCCTTCCTACAAAAATGTGCGCGTGTATCCACTGCTGCTGCTGCTGCTCATGTCATTCGCAGTGCACCACTTTCCGTTTCGTGTTGTGCACTATATGCCGCACACCGCGTGGGCCATTTTGTGACCATGAATGCATGGGCAGCGGAAGGTGTTCAGGGATGATGAGCCCTCTGCCTCTCGTCACGCCAGCCGATGTGCCACGCACTCTCTCTCTCTCTCTCTTGCATGCGCTTGTGCACCTCGCCTCTCTTGTCGCTTTTACACCTCCTCGCTTCTCGTTTTCCATTGCTCCTCTTACTCGATCTGCACATGCGGTGCGCCTCGGACTTTCCGCTCCCACGTCCCACCCCACCCCACACTTGCTTCCCCGCCCATCGCCTGCCGGCTGCGCGCGTGCGTCAGTGTGTACCTTTGTTTCCTTGTTGTGCTTTCTATCGCCACGCTTTCGTGAATGAGATGCCGCAAGACGAGAAGGCCTGATAACAAGTCCGTTACCCACACGTATCTCCATCGCCCGTCTTCACCCAAAGGCTAATAATACGGTGCGTGTGCGTGTAGCGGCAGAGGGCCGACTGCAGCGCACGGCTTTCGCTTCTTTTCGATTGTCTTCTCATCAAGCGTCACTTCAGCCCTTGCCTTGTCGGCTGCACTTAGGTGAACGCGCGTCTCCGCACTGATCTAGCGGGCTGTCCTCGCCGCGCCACAGTGATGCCCGCACGAGAGAAGGCCATTGTTCTCATCGACGGGCCAGCCTTGGTTCACCGGTGGTACCACCGGTGGAGCTACACAACTGAGAGGTACGGCACGTCTCTCGATGTGAAGCAGTTTGCCATCAAGAACGCTCGCTTCATGATCGCAACGGCCCATAGCTTCGATCCGGCACACATGGCGCAACATCTCCTGTCTCCGCAGACAGAGTACGCGCATACACCGAAGCACAACAGAATCATCGTCTGCTTTGACCATGGCGACGGAGGTCGGCGCCAGATCTACGCCGACTACAAGGCGAATAGGTTGCAGAAGGCCGTCACATCTGAGTTTCGGTTAATCGAGAGGGTGGCGAAGAAGGTGTTCGCTGACGAGCCACGAGAGTCGCTTCTTGTAGTCCCAGACTGCGACGCGGGACTGGCGAACCTCAACGCGGAGGCCGACGACATGATCGCCACCCTCGCTTTCTTCAACCAGCAGAACACAAGGCCGACGGTCGTGATGTCGCACGACTACGACCTGTACCAGCTTGTTGACGAGGCGAAGAAGAGCTACCACTACGACATCCGCACAAAGCATCTCGTATCGGAGAGGGGAGTGATGGAGCGCGTTGGGGTGCCCCCTAAACTGGTGCGCGACTTCAAGTCATTGGCGGGTGACTCTTCGGACAACATTCCCGGCGTAAATGGCATCGGCAAGGTGCGCGCGCGAAACCTGTTGAAGAAGTACGGGGACTTGGATGGCATCCTCTTCAAAGGCATCAAGAAGGAGACCGGTCACCTTGGCGAGCTACTCAACGAGGGAGCCAAGATGGCGTTGATCTCGCGCCAGCTGGTAGACTTCCGCATGTGCCCTAAGGTGATCAAAGTGTGCGAGTCGTTTATGAGAATCTGAGCGGCCGCTGCAAAAAGGGGCGATGACCGCAAGATGTTTGTCGGTGCAGACGTGGTAATGTGGGCAAGGGGTGGTGGGTGGGGACCCTAGAAGGGAACACCGCAGGTGATCTTGGCTAGTACCACAAGGCGAAACTGCAGCAGCGCACATGTGGATGCCCGCCTCTACACCCCCTCAGCACCACATCTGCGGCCTTGCGTTCCTTCAGAGCTTAATGCTTTTCATCACAGTCGCCCCTAGTTTTCTCATCACCTCCCTCACGCTACACACACACACACCTCGCGCCTCTCAGAGGTGTTGCTTTGTTGCCTGCCTCATAGAATGACCACCACCACCACCGCTGCAGCAGGTGCGACAACGACGTGTGCTATAAAGGCAGAAGCGTATCGCCACGGAGTGGGAAAGCTTAGGGGAAGCCCTGTCAGGTGATGGCGCTACGCATATTACCTGTCAAGCCATAGATCTCCTTCCCCTAGTCGTTGCGTGGGCAGTTGCTCGTGTGTGTGCGTGCGTGCGTGCTTGTGCGTATTGTTTTGCAGATCCGTGTCTGCATGTTGCTTTGCATGAAAGAAAACGAGAAGGTGTGGGTTGCTCTCCATAGATGACAGCATACGAGAAGTGACACGTAACAAGACAAACGCATCGAGGATGCACGAAAGTGGAGGGAAGGGCCGAACGCGGTCAAGACCGCTGGTTGGATAGAACGTGCACGGGGAGGGACACCCCTAGACCATGGCGAGGTGCAGGTGGAGATGGACCGGAGGAATCTCTCGCACTCCCCCATGGCCTGCGGCGCCATCAAGTATGCACGACAGCGCCTTCTTGCCGTGTCTCATCCCCTCTTTTCTCCCTATCTCCTCTCGCTACTCGGCCCAGGTATGGTTCAGTGCAGAGCAGATGACCTGCTGAGCATCAGAGGTGGTCTGGTGGCAGCGGGGAAGAGAGGGTGTGGGAGGCTTCATGTGCATCGACGGGGGTCGTGCATTCACGTGTGTGGGTGTGCGTGCTCGACAGAATGCCAGTACTCTCCCGTGCGCCACGACTTGTGCTTGTACAGTCTTCTTTCGCTCTGCTCCCCTATTGCCACTTTATCGTCTCCCTTTCTCTTTTTTCATTTTCCTGTGCGTGCGCGCATGCCGCAACAATGAGCAGCTCTCCTCTCCTCGACTGCACTCTGCGGGTCTGCATTCGCGCAAGTGTCGGTAGTGTGCGCGCCTGTGCACGGCCGCATTTGAACGTCTTGCGCTACTCGCGCTTGCGCTCGTGTGTGCGTGTGTGTGTGTGTGCATCGACGGACGCATAGCCATTCCGACTCTTTCTTCCTTTTCTGTACCCTCCTACACGGTATTGCTACCTGTGTCTTACGTCATCAAGCGGGACGCGTGGGCACCATGCCGACCTCTAGCGGTGTCGATCAGGCCAAGCTGCGGGAGGTGATCCGTGTGCTGAAGAGCGTCGGCCACGTAGGGATGGCGGAGTCGTTGGAGGTAGAGTGGGGCATGAAGCCCAACACCGCCGCTCACGCAAAGAACGCGAAGAAAGGACGAAAGTCGCTGCCACACAAGAGTCGCGAGTCCTCCAAGGCACGGGGCAACTCGTTCCCGTCCCTCTCCTCCATTGCGGTCGCACCCTCTCCTCTCCAGGTGACGTCGCAGAGTCGATTTGTGGTCACCTGCATTGGTGACGAGGAGGACTTGTGGAGCCCGGACGAAGACCCCGCGGATGCGAAGCGCTGCATCGCGCCGCTCTTTGACTACGGCGCCGGCCTCCTGCGTGACCACTACGCCGAGTACGCCGCGCACCCCGTCTCTTTCGTGTCCGTCCATCCATATGAGAAGCAGCAGCCACCGTCGAACTTACCATGGCGTCACTTCGAGCTTAAGGTGTTCTACGAGGCAGGGAAAACGGGGTCGGAGGAGAAGAAGGAGTTTGAATTAGTGAAGGGCGATCTCATAGGTGGACGCTACCACGTGGATGCCCCAATCGATGCCGCGACCTTTTCCCGAACTGTCCGATGCTACGACGAGCAGACAGGCCAGCCTGTGTGCCTCAAGATAATCCGAAACTCTAAGACCTTCTTAGACCAAGGCCTCGACGAGCTACGGGCGCTGACCTGCGTCAACGACGCCGGCGACGCCGATGCATGCTGCGTCGTGCGGCTGCTCGACTACTTCTACTTTCGAGAGCACCTTGTCCTCGTCACGGAGCTCCTGTTCGACAACCTGTACGAATACGCGAGGAAGCTCGACATTGTAGAGCGCTGCGCTTACTTCACCCTTGCGCGTCTGCAGCGCATTGTGCGCCAGGTGCTCACCGCGCTAAAGCTAATCCATTCCGTCAACCTCATTCACTGCGACATCAAGCCGGAGAATATCGCCTTCAAATCAGTGTCCGACTGCGATGTGAAAGTGCTCGACTTAGGCAGCAGCTGCTATATGACGGACACGCTGAGCTCGTACGTCCAGTCCCGCTCCTATCGTGCGCCCGAGGTCATTCTCGGCTGCAAGTACGGCCCCGCTGTCGACATTTGGTCTCTCGGGGCCACAGCAGCAGAGCTGGCGACTGGAACAGTGCTCTTCAATGTCGAATCCGTGCCCACCATGCTTGCCTCCATCGCGAGCGTATGCGGGCCGATACCGGCGGAGATGCTCCAGGAAGGGCGCAATACCTCTCTCTACGTCACACAGCACGGTGCCTTCTACGACTACGAGGATGAGCAGCTCGTCTTCCACTTTCCATCGGAGCCGCCCGACGCGGCGGTGCTCTTCGGCTTCGACGACCACGACTACGTTGACTTTGTGCGGCTGTGCTTGACCTTGGACGCCGCATTGCGTCCCTCCGCCGCGCAGCTTCTCGATCACCCGTTTCTCACCAAAACCTACACTGACTGATTGTCTTTATCTCTGGCTCTTGGAGGTGTTGCTGACGCTGTGGCTGCCTCTCCAGCCCTAAGTCCCTTCCTCTCGCGGTGTTGCTTCTCATTCTCAGCTGTGTGCTGCCTTCACCCAAACGCCTTTTGTCCGCTTGAGTATATACGCACATGCCTAACGTCACACGACGTCGGTGGAAGAGACGCCGCCCGTGTTGTCTCCTCTTCCCCCCCCCCCCACACACACACCGCCCCCTCTTTACGCGCGTCTCTCTGGCCCCTCATATTAGATATCACTGTTTTCCTTTTTCTTCTCGCTGTTCTCTCACCTCTCTCTCTCTCCCTCTGACCCTTCCTCGATTCAACTCTCTCGGTGAATGCATGCGCACGTGTGTATGTGTGTGTGTGTGTGTGTCGGCGCGCGTTTCCTTGTGGTCTCCCCATTTTTCATGTATATGTATGTGCGACGGTGGTGGCGGTGGTGCATGCGTGTATCCATTCTTGCATGCTGCAACTAGTGCTGTAGTTGTCGTTGGTATGGTTGCTGTTTTTAGCGTCGAGCATGTGAGGGACGCTGACGCACGGAGCTTCGGCACCTATCTTCTGTTTTTCGTTTCCTTTTCTCTGAGGTGGCTCCTATTACTTTCTTGTCAAAACCGCCGAGGCGACGGCACGCACTAGCACCACGACGGTGGTGGCGTCGACCCTCTCATCCCTCCGCATCAGCGCATCACCACCTCCACCCTCCACCTTTCCCAGCATCTGTTGCTCCTTTCCGTCTTATACACACCACATCTCCCTCGCACTTTCTCTTTGTCACTGAGTGCCTGCTGCTACTTGTTTTCTCTTATCATTTCATGGCTTTCTCCACAGACACACACAGAGACGCAGACGCACCCTCAGAGGTCTCCACTCAGCGGTGCTGCGGCTCCACTCTCGCGTCATCCCTCTCTCTCCAAGGATGCGCGCCGCTTCTTTTTTTTTTTCTTCCTCGTTCTTCTTGATGCTTCGCCTCTCCCTATGACGGCACCACTGGGCAGCTCACTGAGTACACCCATCCGCGATGAGTGCGTGTGTTGGCCGGTGCGCGTGTACTATTATTGCCCTGAATCCCCATCTACATTCCCTTCTCTTTCTCTGTGGTGATTCTCAATTCTGTTTCGTGCCACGCCCTCAAACGTGTATGTGTGTGTGTGTGTATGTTGGTGTGTGATGTGCGCTTCTCTCTCTCTCTCTCTTGCTATCGTTATTGCCGTTTGCGTGTGCTCTCACCGATGAACACAATACATCAGACCGCCGCTGCTCTTCTCTTTCCATCCTCCAAAGCGCTTCCCCCCCTCAACACGCGCTGCCACTGCTGCTCATTGCACTCCGGCTGCTGCCCGGCTGCCCACTTTGCTCGCTCTCCTCTTCCCTCCCTCTTGGTGCGTTGAATCTGTTCTACAGCAGGTGTAGTATTTGTGCCGAAGCCCGGCCACATCGGGTTGTTCCCCCTCCCTCCTCTCTCGCGCCTCCCGCAGTGCCTCCCGACACCGCAGCCGCACGTGACATCAACAGCAAGCGCAGACGCGTGTGCGTTTTTCCTCTTTACGTTTGGCGAGAGCGAGCGCTGCACCGATTACAGCGCACACAGAGAGAAGGCGGGGCCAGGCCAACAACGAAGAAGAGCCGCGAAGGAGACTCCCGCACTTTGGCAGTCGATGTCGACCCCTCCCCATTCCCCGCTCCACGCACCGCCTCTTCCTCGGTACCGGTATCATCCCAAGACAGGGGTATGGCGGAAGGAGCGAGTGCCGGAGGATAGCGCTTGTGCGGGAACCACTACCGACGCCGCTGCAGCGATCCCATCATCAGCGTCCGGGCCGACGCCGAGCGAGCCCTTCGAGAGCTCCTATGACTACTTCTTGCGATCTTTGCGCCCACCGGTTCACAGGATTCCGGCTGCGGAGCGCGAGGAGCTGCTTCGTGAGCGCACCAATGCGAAGCTGCGCCAGTTCGAGATGCAGCTTCTACCAAGAGCAGCGACTGTGACGAAGCGCAAGGCGCATGTCTTGATCACCGGCGATGATTGCAGTACGACAAAAACGTCGGAGCCATCGGCGCAGCTGCACCCTCTTGTGGGCTACGCGTCCACCGTCTCCCTTCCGACGGTGTACTCGGCTCTAGCGAAGGTCACGGGCCGCGTGTTGTCGTTTGCTGCGGCAAGAGAGGAAGACCGGCTCAGCCGACAGGGCTTCCACGAACTGCTCGCGCTCATCGGGCCTGCGGAAGTGCTCGGTACCAAGTACGCTGACACAATGTTTACCTCGCTGCCTTCGTACAACGCCGATAACGACACCACAGAGGCGTTGGCCATCTTCACTCTGTTGATCGAGCACCGTTACCACCCTCGGCTGAACTCCAACGTGGAGGCGCTGTTCGCGGCCTTTGACACGGACGTCAAAGGTGTCGTGCCTGCAGAGGCTCTTTGCCCGGACGTACTGGCGGCCTGGGCGGTGCAGCGCACCTATGGCAATCTACGCAACCAGTGGCAGCGTTTCGCCGCTGTCATTAGTATGGAGAGCGAGAGGAGCGCTGATGTGTTGCCACTTCTGCCTCCTTTGGCTTCACGTACCGCCATCCGCGCAGCGCTATGCAGCACTGCCGCCATCTACACCGCGGCCTGCTCGCTAGACCTCGACGGCAGCTCTCTGTAGTACGCACCCTTTCACGCGAGCGAGGAGTGAAGAGGTGTGGGTGTGTAGTAGCTCTTGGAGAGAAAGGGAAACGTGCATTGCGACCAGACAGCGCGCTGTTAAATGCTCATGCGTACACCCTCTAGCCCCCCCCCCCGACACCTCTCCTCTTCTTTTGCTTGCCATGTACATCAGCCTGTTCCTCTCCTTCCTTCTCTGTTTTCTTCGTTGCCTGCACCTTATTCACCTGCTCACTTCATTGGTGTGATGCGCACGTTTCTTAATCTCTGTATCCGTGTCCGAGGGGCAGCCTGGAACGCGCTCTGCAGCTGTTGCCCTCTTGCCTTCCGCACAGGCCAGCATCCACAACTTCTGTGTTGCTGTGTTGGCGTTTGCGGACGACACATGTGTGTGCTACAGATATCTCGCAGGCACAGTGGCCCTCTGATGAGGCCTTCCTTCTCCCTATCCGCGCGTGCTTCTGCTCCCCGCCGCATGTGCTTGAGTGAGGGCGCACGTGTATAGGGCTCACTCTCGCTTGTCTCGTCTTTCCACTTGCCATGACACACACGCTCTTGGGTCTCTCCCTGTTTTTGCATCTGTGCGTGCTGAAGCGCGACGTATTCGTGGTGCATCTGACCACATCAGCCGCTCATTCACCTCCTCCTTTCCGTGCCACATCCTTGGCGTCTTTCTGTCTCTCCCAAATACGCAAATCGGACTCACGCCAGTGTGTGAGCGACGTCGACAATGAACGAGATTCCACTCACAGCGGAGGAGCTGCAGAACATCCGCGAGTCCACGGCGCTCACGGACGCGCAAGTGCAGCGGCTGTACAAGAGCTTTTCCAAGCTGAACAAGGACAAGTCTGGCAAGATCACTCGGGCGGAGTTCAACTCGATCCCTGCACTAGCCTCCAACCCACTCGTCGACAGAGTGCTGGCGGTGATGGACACGGACGGCGACTCCACAGTAGACTTTGGGGACTTTGTGCGGGCACTGGCGGTGCTCTCCTCGGCGACCTCGAAGGAGGATAAGTTGCGGTTCACGTTCAAGATGTACGACGTCGACGGTGATGGCCGCATAAGCAACAAGGACCTCTTTCAAATGCTCAGCATCATGGTTGGGGTGAACCTCTCCCAGATGCAGCTGCAGCAGATTGTGGACAAGACATTCATCGAAGCGGACGTTGATCGGGACGGCTACATTACGTTTGAGGAGTTTCAGGCGCTGGCCGTAAACAGCGACTTTGGCGATCGGCTGAACCTGCATTTTTAGCGCCTCTCCCTCTCTCTCTCTCCCTCTCCTACTCGCCCTCCCACTTTTTGATGTGACTGCTGCTTTGCCTCTACTCTCGCTCGCTCGCTCGCTCTCGGCATCGGTTGTGCTGGTACGCTAAACGACGAAAGATTTGTCGATCGCCCCGTCGACGCGCTCCTCCCCCGCCCCTCAACTTCCTCCGCTACTCCTCCTCGTGCGTGCATCCCTCATTGTCATTATTCGCGTGCTAATCATCCCTGCACATCGAAACACATCAAAAGCCAGAAACAGCTGGCACACAAGTGACACGTGCACGGGCATCGCGTGTACTCCGAGTTGTGTCTTTGCCCATCGTGCATACGGCAGGTGGAGGGGGGAGGAGGAAAGAATGGCGCTGCCACAGCTACACTTCTCTGCATGTGCGTAAGTGTCGTCGTTGCGTGCGAGTAACGGACATGACTGGAAACGTCCCGCACGCCCTTCGCCCGCTCCGCCCTTCTGCCCCCTAGCGGCAAGGACGGGACGCCAAAGCACCGACTCATGCGCACACGTAGAGGACCTCCACCGCTCCCCTCTGTCGCTGTCACCCTGTGCGGGTCTGATCTCGCATCTTCGCCGGCACTGCATCGTCCATGCTGTTCATCCTTTCCCTCCTCGCTTTCTCACTGACGTCGCACCGTATGGCATGCCTTACCCATCTCTTACCCCGGAACTCTACTACCGTCGTGCTTACACGTCACACATGCGATGACGTGGACCACCTCTCCCACTGCTGTGGGTTACGTCGCGGGGAAAAAGGGTACGAAGAACGATAAGATCGGGTGGAAAAGAGAATGCTGCGCCGCACTGAGATCGCGTTGAAGAAGGGGTGGACTCACAATCCTGGTCACACCCGACGTGGTGGCAAGAACCTGGCCTGGCGGCCAAAGATCTCAGACGCGAAGCTGAGTCAGTTTGTGCCCTTAGCGCTGGTGCACCCACGTCGACACCCTAACAACTGGCAAGAGCGGCAGTTCAACGCGCTGGGCTACACCAAGTGGCCGAAGGACATCGGATTCTACAACGCTGGTGACAACTTCGAGGTGACGCCCGAGGCGGCGTGGCGCCTGTACGTGCACGCGCGTGATGAGCCCTATTGGGGTAAGCTACACTGCGAGAAGACGATCATTACGCTGCTGCCGGTGGTGGAGAAAGCACCGAAGGAGAACATGGAGCGAGTTCTGGATGTGTTCCGGCACTATCTGAAGCGCTACGGCGCCGACCACTACATCTACAACGCCGTTATGCAGGCTGCCGCCTTTGCCAAGAACTACGAGCAGGCGGAGCAGCTATTCAAGGAGATGGAAACGTTGGGGCTGGAGCCCAACGCTCAGAGTTATGTGAACATGATGCTGGCGGCGAAGCTGTGCGGTCTTCCACCCGAGAAGAGCGAGGCATACTTCAAGCGCGCCGTGAAGGATGGGGCGATGCAGTCTGTCATGCGCATGGACACAGAGTTCAGGATGTGGATGGACCAGCTGGATCGCTTGGGCTCCTTCACTGCCTCGTCCGGGTATCTCTCCGTTAACGAGGAAGGCGCCAAGCCCATGCCTCGTGACATGTGGGCCATCTGGGGCTGGCATCGCAGCGAGAGCAAGTTCATTAGCCGCCGCGACCTCATCATGCAACAAGTGCGTGCGCGTGTGCACAGTGGTAAGGAGCTTGTTGGCACGGTGTACACCAAGACCCGGCGGCAGCCGTGGGCGAAGTTCAATGGTATGCTGCGCCACGACTACAACGGACCGTCGTACCGCGCCCCTACCATCTTCCCAGATGCACCCGAGTACACGAACGAGGCGGGGCACAAGGCCTTCTGATAGCGGCGGAGGGAGGGCGGCGCTCGCCTTTGGAGGCAGCTGTTGCGTGCGTTTGTGCACACATGTTTCAAGCGATACGGCTCGTCCGTCGAGTTGTCTGCGATTCACATCGAAAGCTGTGAGGGGTGCGCAACACGCACACACTCACACGGCGTGTCCTGCCTCCGCCGTCGGTCCTTTGTCTTATCTGCTGTGGTCATCTCACAGGTTTTCTTTTTCTCTTTCGTGTTGTCGGGGAAAGAGAAGCGTTTTCTCGTGGTGGGCTTTCCTCGGGCCGCCGGCAATAAGGGGGGGGGCACCCCTTCCTCCTCATCCCTGTCCAACCCTCCCCTGCTCTTCCCGGCACACGTGCATGTGGGCGTATTCCAGAGCCGATGCAGGAGGGTGGTAGGAGGCATCGGGCCGCGTATGGTTGGCCAGATTCGATGAATTGGCGTGCAAGTGCCGAGTTGCGATGATGTGCGCTGTTTTCTTTGTGCGTCCCCGACCACTTAAGGGAAAAACAAGGGCACAACATCGAGGAGTCGAGCCTAATGCGGAGGAGGTTCAGTGACTGCCGTACAAGAATCACTAAAGTGAGTGGGGGCCGTGCCGTCTGTCGCGGTGGCCATGACTGGTGTCTGTGTGTGTTGCAGTGTCGAAGATGCAGCGAAGCACGGTAGTAGCGCATACGAGTCGGCAAAACAGTGCCTACTGGAACGGGTGCAGAGCAGCTGGTATATGTAGATGTGTGCGCGTACATGCGAGAGAGTGCTGTCTTCCACTTCTGGCCGCATCTTTGATGATTGTGTGTCTCTCCACTCTGCCCCCCTCCCCTCCTCCTCCCCACCTTAACGAACGCATTCTTTTTTTGTGTGCGGATTGCTGCCTTACTCTCTTGCGCCCCCTCCCTCCCTCTCTCGCACACCCGTGCAGAGAGCTACATTCACTCACGCTCCCTTGCATCTGCCTAACAACACTCACCCACCCACGCACACAGCACACACCGCACAACAGGTGCATCATACCCCATCGCCGCACATCCGCTGGCAGCAGTACTTTCACCTTCCACCCTCTGCATACATATCACCATTTTCTCCCCGTTTTACTGCTTTTCCCTTTCGCCGTCGTCATCTCCCTCATCGCTCTCGTTGCCATTCGCGTTCGCTCTCATTTTTCTTTCATTGTCTATTTACCGTTCGACTCCTCCGTTATTTCGGCCTGTTCTTCGTGCGCGTGTGCGCGCGCGTGTTCTCCATTGCCAAATACCCAGTCAGCGTGCTTAAGGTGTCGAAGTGTTTGGCTTGTGTAGACATTACTGTCATCAGACACCTCACCCCCTTGCGCGCACGCTTTCTCCCTGAGTCTCTCCCGTCCGCCTCCACCGCTGCCCTTGCACTTGTAACACTTTATACACACGCACACGGATACCCAACACATACATATATTATTACACAACACGTCTATTTCTGTGCGGCTGCCACCCTTGCGAATCAACAGGGCGTTTGCGCGCTGTACCATACCCCTGCTAATCCTCGAGCTGCTTTCTCCCCCCCCCTCCCCCTCCCCTTGTGAGGCTCGTCCAGCCTTTTACTGCTTGTAAGTGTGCGTGGGTGTTTCCGTTGCTCTCTGCGCTTCCTCGACGTTGCTGTAACACGCACACACACACGTGGTACGGAGTGCCCGGCAATATCGATGGAGCGTGTGCGCATTCGATATGTTCTGACGGGCGCCTGCCCGCCCACCTACTCGGGACGTGTGGTGCACGACTTTGTTGCCCTCAAGCAGCCGAACGGCTGTGACACTACAATCGAGATGGTGAAGGAGCGGTTCCGCTCGAACTGGCCAGCTGATGTGAAGGAGCTGGCGGAGAGCATTTCCGAGTCGGGGATCCGCGTGCTCAAGGCAGGACGCGTGCTGAATGATCATGACTCGTTGATGCGGCATCTCACGGCCTCGGAGCGGAAGGCGTGCCTTGTGTCGGGCGACACGAAAGTTGGAGATACGAATGACGAGATGCAGAAACCTTCGGTGCTGATGCACATGGTCATCCAGGGGAACCGCGCCCCGCTGGAGAACTCGAGGAAGGAAAAGCACAAGGTGAGCAGCACGCCGGAGGGCGGTAACTCGAACGAGGGGCACGAGATGAAGAAGGATAGCTGCTGCTGTGTTATGTAGCGGTAGAGCGGCGAGAAAGAGCAAAAAGCAGCGCGAGAAGAAGAAACGTTGACCCCCCCACACACACACACACACTGACATTATTCGTCTTCCCAGTCCACATCGGCATTCGCTGTTACGCCCCCTCTCTCTCCCTTTCATTGCTGCCTACCTCTCAAAGTTTATGTGGCATGCTGTTGCGACAACTGCTACGACTGCTGACTGGTCGAATGTGTGGCCTTCTTCTTTTTTTGGTTTCTCGTTCAACGCGCGCTCAATTCGCTGCTGTTCTCGTGCGTGTGCATGCGTTCTTGTCTGACTGCTCCACCCACCAACGCCCTCTTTCCGCTATGGCGCTCTTGCTCGTGGTGGGTTGGCATTTTCGTTTTTACTTTTCCTCTATGTCTGTCTGTCTGTCCGTCCCGCTGCCGATGTGTGGGCTGGTTGCGAGCACCTGTGCGCGTCTTTCATCGTTTCATTGTTTTTGTTAGTGCTCTCCAACGTTTGGAGTGTCGCTGCTTCGCAGCGCATGCGTGTGAGAAGGTGAGGCGGCGACATTCTTGTGTGTATGTCGGGGTGGGGATGGGAAGGTGCTGTGGCAGCATAAATTCAAGTGAGGTTCGCGTTGGCAAATGTGTGTTTATCTGTCTGTCGGCAACCACCTGCACGTACGGCGTCCCTCGCCAGCTCTTTGTGTGTTTCCTTTATAGCTTGCTGAGGAGTGCTGTACCTGTTTCCGTACTTTGGTGGACGAGGAGGAGGAGGGATGCCACCAGCACCGTTCTTCTCTTTTCTTTTTCGTTACTTTACATCGACTCTGCCTTTGGTCCCTCTTTCCCAGTGCGCTTGTGGCGTCTTTGCTGAGGGACCGCAGGTGTGTGCGTATGTATGTGTACGCGTTGCGTGGCTCACGGACTGATTGGCCCAGGGAGAGTGAGGAGGAGCGGTGATGGATGAGTCAAGGGTGGAAACGCTGCGACTGTTTTCGGTGGTTGAGGGAGCCAAGGAGCAAGCGGTAAGAATAGGAGGACAGGGCCCCTCGAAGGCGAGGGGTAGTGAAGGAGGCAAAAGGGGGAGGAGGAGGCTGGTTATGTAACCACGCACTGTGACCACGTGACACTACTGATGCCCCACACATTGAATTGCTTCGTGTGCGCTGACTTCCCTTCGCCCTGTCCTATCGCTCCCTTTACGGCTTGTCATCACCTCTTCGCATCTTCCTCGCCGTCTCTCACTTGCTGTTACCTCCACGCAGCCACACGCATTCTCTGACGCACAGCTGGCGCGCCTAGATGCGCTAGTGGCGGAGAGCAGCGCTCAGTGGAGCTCCTGTGCCTGTCGTCGTCTCTCTTTCTGTGATTTCTCCTTTTCATTTTTCAGCTCTTCGATGTTGTGCGTATGTGTGTGTGTCTGTGCGTGTCTTCGCCCATCTCTTCCCGTTCTTGGGTTGTCTTTTACCAGCCGTCGCCGACTCACCGTTCTTCATCTTCTTTAGCTCTTTTCTATGCTTCGTTTTGTGCTTTCTTTATCGCACGTACGCGCGTGCGCGCGTGCACACACACACACACAAACACACACATGCGTGTGGCTGTAATGTGTGCATCTTATCTTTGCTGAGTTTATGTGACGTCCTGTAGAGGCTTCTTCGCTAAAGGCCGATCTTCGGCCTGCGCTCTCGGTAGCCGCGTGTGTATGTGTGTGTGCGCACGTATGCTTACTGGGCCACTGCTGCGAATAAGAGAGGATAGTCGACGCGACACACGAACGACGTGTATCAGAGGTGATGGCGCCCACCAAACCACCTTCACTTTCCCCAAGGGCAATAGCTGTGCGCGCGAGCGCTTCCTGAGACCGTGGCCTCGGCCAACTGCCGCTATCCCAGCTCGATGGCGAGTGTGGGTGGTGGACGAAGGGGGGGGGGCCACACGGGGGTGTGAACGTGGGGACAGAAGAGAGGCGTCCCCGCACGACTCGTTTCCGATCCGCTTTGCTCCTAAGAGAAAGAGAGAGTATGCGGCAGCCTTTTTCGTCTCGTATCATACACCAACGATAGCGTGGGAGAACTATACACCTCAACTTCCGCGCGCCACCTTCGGCCAAGAAGGGCGCCCGGGTAAGGAACAGAGGACAGGGGGGAGCGCAGTGGGCCCTCTCCTCACGCTCCTCACTATTTCCCTGATTCGTATATGAGTCTAGGGAGTGCCTCACTCTCGTCTCTGTCTCCGTTACGCATCCCTCTGCTACTCCTTTCGCTTGTGGTGCAATATTCCTCTCTTGCCTGTCGTTTCCGTCCCCCCCCTTCCATACCTAAAATGACCTCCGCTGCTGCCGCTGCGCAGTAGAGTACATGCGCGGCGGAGTACGAGTGAACCATGCAGCGATGATTCAACTGTGAAGTTCTGTTGACTTGACGGATTCTTTTTTTTTGTGCGTGCTGTTGTGGCAAAGACTTCGTCTTGGGATGAACCACGCAGGCGGCTATTCGATTTCTGGACAAGCACACACGCACACACACACAGATGGTACAATGAGTGCGTTGCAGCAGAGATGCCCACTCACCGCGGAGGAGCGGGCACAGTCGCTGGAGGTGCTTGCCGATCTGCTCGCCTCTACCTTCGACGGGGAGGTGAATACTGCCGATGTGCATCGCGCATTGTCCAGAGGCGACACAGCTGACAGCGACGATGATGACTTATGGCGGGTGCGCATGATGGAGTGCGCGCATGAGCGCAACGCTCGAGTGGCCGGCGAGGCAGCGCAGCGAGGCACACGGAAATGGATATGCCCCATGTGCGAGACAGCAAATTGGATCGTGGACGCTCGCGAGACCCTTCGCAAGCGACAGGGAGAGTCGTCGTGTGGATTTTCGCTGACCGTCACGGATCCTTTGCGGTGTGAGTGCTGCAGCTATGATGGCGCGACGGCGCCGTCGTAGCACCTACGCGCGCTCCTCGCTTCTCGCTACTCCTTTCTGCTTCAACATGCACCAGCTACTCAAATACCCGATAGCGGCGCTGCTGTCGAGGCCATGTAGGCGACAGAGGGGCTCGAAAACGTGCAGGGAGCTCATACACAGCAAAAAAGACGGAAAAGGGAAGCTGCTAAAGGCGAGCAGCGGCGGCGCTGGTGCTGTGGTTTTATTCGATAGCCCTGCCGTCCTCGGGCGGGGGAGAGGTGTGGCGAGACCCTCTCTGTCCCACCACCGTGTTGTATGTGTGTATGTGTGTGCGCACACACATACACACATACACACATACATACTCGATGCTCTCTCTCTCTCTCTGTTTTGTTTTGTATTGCTGCCTTTTCCGTTTGGTTTCCACATCCACACTCCGTCCCAGCGGCTGAAAGACGCCGACGTGTGCATCGTTCCCTTTGGCGTGTCTCTTCACTTTTTTTTTATCGCCGTGCCTCTCTTGCTCATCTTTTTCCAACCGCCCGTTTCCAGGCGCGAACTGGTGCCATTCGAGGACATCGGACTTTGACCTGCATGCCTTTATTGTGCATCTTTGGCTTGCACCTTCTCCTCAGCGCTTCACTCTGCTTGCGCAGGTAGACGACACGGAGACAAACGCACAAGCAGGCAACACTCTCCTGTCTCCTTCGCTCACAGCGAGCACGTTCCCGTGCGGGCAAGGAGCTTCGCTAAGGGATTCCGGAAGCAGCAGTGGCTCTACCTTCCTTGCCCCTCCCCTGATACAACCTAGAAAATCACATGAAAATCTTCTCGACGCTTGGTAATCCCGGTACTCTGGCAGCCACCAAGCCTAAGAAGGGTGAGGTGGTCTTGGCGTCGCCCGAGGCGACTGTGAGCAAGTACAAGGAGGCTATTAAGCAGCACAAGAAGGCGCTGAAGGAGCTGCACGCGTGCACCGAGCGCTTCACGCACGCCTTGGCCGCCGTCGCCGCCTCCCTGCAGCTCTTGACCTCCGATACACATATTCCCGTCATGGTCCAGTCCAGCGGCGCCCTCGCGAGTGGCATCGAGGAAGTGCAGGATGGTGTCCTTCTCCAGGACTTGATGGAGGAGCTGGACTACTCGCTCTCCACCCGCTTCAAGCAGATAGCAGAGGACCAGCGTGAGTTGAAAGAAAGTCGCGAGCGCAAGTCGAAAGCGGAGAGGACGCTAATGCTCTTGAGGAGTCAGTGCGACAAGCTCCAGCTCAAGAAGGACGTGGATGCCAAGGTGCAGGCGCTCTATCTGGCCAAGACGCAGAAGCGGGACGAACACGAGGTCGAGTGCACACGGCTGAAGGCCGAGTTCGAGGACACTTTTCAGGACTTCACGAAGCGCTTCGGCATCCTTGTATACGAGGATATGAAGGGGCTCACGGTGCACCTCCACCGGGTACTCTCCGCGCTGTCTTACCAAGTTCGCAAGTGCAAGGACAATATCATGGCCCACCCCATCACCCCCAAGCCGATCGCGGAGATGTCTTGAGGAGAAAAGGGGAAGATGATGTCAGCGGAGCGCCTCGAATGGCTTCCTCCACCACTCCTGCTCTCATTTTTTTTAGCGTGTGTGCATCCCTTGTTTTGTTTATGGTGCCAAGTCTGATTCTCTGATGACAGGAGGGGGTGGCACACAGCGCTCAGTGCGTGGTACCACAGGGCAGAGTATTAACCTCCCATTCTGCGTGTGTGAGGGAGGCAGCCCAGCA
This sequence comes from Leishmania major strain Friedlin, assembly GCF_000002725.2. Classification (NCBI taxonomy): domain Eukaryota; phylum Euglenozoa; class Kinetoplastea; order Trypanosomatida; family Trypanosomatidae; genus Leishmania; species Leishmania major. The sequence continues at coordinate 699,970 of NC_007262.2, read as the reverse complement.
GACCCCTACCTAACCTTTGCCCACTGCCGAACCACCTGTGGCGATGACAGGGTCAGGGGCCTAAGACGTCGGGAGGTCGGGGCGATGCATGGCTGCTGACGTCGGCGCTCAAGTCCTGGACGGCGTGGCGTCGGAGCCACCCGCGACAGCGAACACGTGTGCACCATGCGTATGATAGGCAGAATGCCAGCGTGACTCGGACGCGTCTCCCACCCCCGACCCTCACACTGCCCAGTGGCCGGGATGGGGGGCACCTCAGCGCCACCCCGAGGGTTGTGTACCGGATGGGGACCTGCCCAATGGGAGCGGCTGCGAGGCAGCCTGCGATGCGGGTTACTAGAGTTCGAGTCAGGTGCCGTTCTCGAACGATTGGGTCGGTGCATTGCTGTAGCGGCGTGTCTACGGCTGCTGCGCACTACGCGATGGGGCCGGTGACAGGCCGGGTAGAGTGTCGTTTAACTGATGCTGTACAGCAGAATGGACACGTCGAAACACAGAAAAAAAAAGAATCGTTGTTGGCCGCGACCACGCTCTCAGCACGCACGCATCATCAACGTATCGCCCCCCCCCCCGCTGCGTTTCCCGGCTGTCGAAGCATCTGGTGCTCACAAGTCCTAATCGGCCCCCTTCCCTCGTGCTTCCTCGCTCATCACCACCACGACCGCATGCCTCCCACCACCAAGAGCACCACCGGCTCCTTTGCACATACTCTCTCTCTTTCCTCCTTCCCCTCCTCCTCCTCCCCCCCTCCCTCCTTCCCCTCCTCCTTCCCCTCCCCCCTCCTTCCCTCTTACCGGCACGAGGTCCTTTTCACCCTTTCCTGCGCCACCTGCTTGGGCCGCTCGCCTTCTCTTGCACTTTTTGTTTAGCCCTTCACACCGTTCCTTGTGCTCCCCGTTTATCTTCTTCACTGTGTTGTGGATGTCGTGTATCTTCTCGCTGTTGTCTGGCCTTGCCTTTTCACCTCAGCTCTGTCTCTCTACTCCCCTCCCACTCCCTCCATCCCCTGAGCGTGCGTCTCCCTTTCTTTTTCGTTGCTGCACCATCTTCCTTCTATCCTTCCTCCCACCTCCCCCGCTCTCTCTGAATTGCGGTACTTTGGACGTTCATCTGAGAGTGCTTTTCGCAGCGCGTGGCTGTATGTGCTCGCGCGCGTGGGTCTTCTCTCGTTTCGTGTGCTATCCTTTGATCTCATTTCCGTGTCGCTCGCGTTGTCTTTTGGGGGGTTGAGCTTGCTCTTGCGTGTTGACTTCCTCTGCAGCGCACACGCACACACGCGCGGTTCTCCTCTTGGGTGGATAGCTTTTCGAGATTGGTGAAGAGCGCGTTCGACCACGTTTTCGTTTAGGCGGAACCGGAGAGATCCGCCCACCTAAAGGGAGGGGTTCTGCTTTACGTTGTTCTGTTGTTCTCTCGGTTTCGCTCTTTCTCAAAGCAGCGGCGCGGCGCAACAGGCAGCACAAAACGAGGGAAGTCTGCGCCTGCTACTGCCGTTGCTGAGGGGGTGGGGCACGCAAGCAGCTCACACGAAAAGAGCGGACTGCGCACCCACCCACCCACACACGCAAACACGTGTGCACCCTTGTCGTGTGGCGCACGTGTGCTGGGCCGTCTCCGTGATTCCACTGCTCGAAACACCAACAGCGCGAGACCCGGATGCCTCTGAAGTCGGTGCAGAAACGACGTTTTCCCTTATTTTTTCTGCCCACATTTCGTGCTCGTGCTGTCGCGCGCGCGGGTGCAGCCTAGGAGCTGCTCCAGTGGCGGCCTTTTCCCGCTACTGCCGCTCGCCCACCACACCGGCACACACTCGCTTTTGTAGGTGGGACTAAAGAGGACGAAGCGTCCACGGTTTTAAGGGGAGGTGTGGCGGTGCGCTTCACGGCCGCCCCGTCCCCCCCCCCCTCCTATAGTCGCCGCAGAAGCGCAGAGAAGGAAATAAGCATATACGCGCACGCACACACGTGCGCGCGTACAGACATATATACGTTGGTAGTCGAGATAGCGAGGGGGGGGGAGGAGGGCCGTTGAAAGGAGAGGCCAAGTAGGCGTACAAGCTCACGCCAATAACGCTACGCAGCAGCCCACCGAAAAACGCTGCCCTCATTACCCGCCCCTCCCCCCCCCTGTTTCTCTCGCTCTGCCTCTTCGTGCGGTTGCTCTTCCCCTTTCTTTGCTCGCGGTTCGCTTGCGTCTCTCTTCTCTTTCTCTCCTGTGCGTGTGCGGGATGTTTGCCCTTCATACACATGTGGTGTTCAGCTCGTCCTTCCCCTCCTTTCTCGTGTCGGACGGGGAGGCGGTGTCGGACGACGACCACCCCGGCGCGTGCGTGATGAAGCGAGGGGTGTCGTGGGTAGAGAGACTCCCGCGTGAGCTGCTGCTCAATGTTTTCATTGATGTGATCCGCAACGACGGCGATAGCTTCGGCTGGATCGGCGTCCTATCGTCTGTGTGCCGCAGTTGGTATCAGCTCTGTCAGCATCCGGTGCTGTGGGAGTACGTGGCGAAGCGCATCTGTGTTGTCTACCCGCTAGTGGTCCGGCTGCACGGCGCGGCACCGTACGATGCGGTGAGTCAGGAAATCGTGAATCGGATGCGCCTCCTCGAGTCGGAGGAGCAGTGCATCGTGCAGTACGACCCACTCGAGCCCCTCCCCGCCCCGTCGCGGGCGGCGCTGCACAAGACGATGGAGAAGGTGCGGCGTTACCGTGAGAGCCAGCAGTACTACAAGTACGTGCAGCGGCGGCGCCGTGTGGTGCTGCATTTCTTCTTGTCCGTTACCTTGTTTTCGGTGGCGCTTGCCATCACCACGGCGATGTGCGTCTCTGAGGGGCTTGACACGGGGGGTCTCTGCAACACCACTATTGTCTTTGGGCTGCTCTGGATGGCGTACCTCTGTATTGTCGCCATCATCGTCTCCAATGTCGTGATGCAGGCTCACTTCGAGCCTCTGCCGCTGTTGCTGCGACTGCGGCGCAACAAACTGCTGATTTTCGCTTCTGCCGTGACGATCCTGCTGGGCATCTGCGATATCATCATTCCGACGCTGCTGATTCAGATCAACCTGGGACGCAAGGAGCGCTTCTCCTGGCTCTGGTGCGGCATCACCGTCATCCTTTCCTTCTGTCTCTGGCAGCTGTACGCGCTGATGCACATCATACCCGCTGCGAGGCAACAGCTGCGGTATCAAATGACGCACGTTAATGTGCGAGAGGGCTTTCGGTTTGTGGTGCTGAACATCCCGAACGGCTTCCCATTTCTCTTCGCGGCAGCCTCCTTCTGCGCCCTTCAGTACGTCCAGTACGGCTACCGCATCTACCTTTTGCTCGGAGGGGTCCCGGTGATTGTCAGCCTCGGCGTCCTTGCGCTGGTCTTTCTACTCGACTTCTACTCCCTGCACCGCTTCAAGGACTTGGCGATGGGCATCTGTTTCTTCCTCGCGATGCTCTTCCCCATTTCGCTGCTCGTGTGGGAGTTCCGCGGGCTGTGCTTGCTGCCGCTCGCCGCGGCAGCCTTTGGCATCTTTTTCGCCCACGCCCGGTACGTGGTCAGCTCCGCCATTCACGAGCTGATGCGCACCATCCGCGCCGAACGCAACGGCTGCATCCTCCGCACCCCTGATGCAAACAAGAACTAGGGGACAGGGGGCGTGTGCGTACGGCAGTGGTTGCTCACGGCAGTGCTGCCGGCACTTGGCGGTGTTGACGTCGGCGCTGCGCCTTCCTGCTGTGCCCTGTCCTCCATTTTGTCGTCGTGTCCTGCGTGCTCATGTATTACGGTGAAGGCGTTTCATGGACTGTGAGTGCTGAAGACGAATTCTTGCATTTTCTCCTCTTCCTTGGCCAGGAAGTGAGGACGCCAGTCCCCGCGAAGTCCTCTTTCTCCTTGTCCTTCCCCTGCTCATCTTCTTTTGCCTTCCCGCGTGCGTTACTCGGAACAGAAGGGCGCGATGAGGTCGAAAGGGTGGGGCGACTGGGAGCTTCTCCTTCCCCTTCCTTTTTTTTTTGTTGTTGTTGTCTCTCTGTCTCTGCTTCACGGGCTATCTTTTTCTTTTTTTTTCGTCTACCTGGTCAGTGTTGCTTCTCGTGTTCATTTTGCTTTGAGAGCGGGCCGCAGTGACCATATGGGCACCCCATTCTCTCGTGCTTTCCACTGTCTGCATCTTCATAGTACGTCCCGCCCGCATGACCTCCTTCGTGTCCCCCACCCGGTGAGACAGGAGGCGGGAGGGACAGGTAGCACCGCGCTCTCATCCTTGCGCGCGCGCACACTCACACGCAGGCAGGACAAAACGAGAAAGAAAAAAGAGGTTTGAGTTGTCTCTGAATGGCCATTGCTCGATCGCGTATCGACACGTGTCGGAAGGTGGTGGGGGCGGGCCAACGCGGCGGGTCTAAAGTGGGGCAAAGCCAGCTTCTAGAAGACTCCGTGAAACGCCCGCACACTGCGAGAGATCCGCCCGTCGTCACGGAGCCACTCCCACACTCTACACCCCACACCCACGCCCATGGAAGGAGGGGAGAGCGCGGCAATGAAGCTTTCCTTTCGCTGTTGTTGGTGCCTCCTCTCCTCTCTTCTCTCCGCCTACTAGGAGAACGGCGCGCACGGTGCCTCTCAGCCTCTGCTCTTACGGGCGCCTGAACCAGCTGTCGAGGGGACCCCCCTTCCCCCACCTCTTCCCTCTTCAGCCACGCGTACGCTCCCCTTTCCCTGTTGCACAATCTTCCTTTTTCCTTCCTTCATGTTTCTCTGTTGATATGTCCCGCTCTCTCCCCTGCGCGCTTTCGTCGCACAGATCAAGAAGTCGCGATACGCCACAAGCAAACCACTCCAACCCCCACCACTGAACACGTCCTCGACGCTTCACGCTCACTCTTTTCCCAGGACGGCACACACACACACACACACACACACACACACACACACACAGACACACACCTGCCCCCCCCCCCCCCCCCACACACACAGACACACACCATACGTTCGCGCATATTCAAAACAGGAAACTTGTAAAGCACAAACGACCGCCACCGCCTCCTCATCCATCTCTGCAGTTTGCTTTTTGACCTTTCCCCGAACGCTGACTTGTGCCTCTTCATCCAGCGATGCCTTCGTGTGGCACATCACTTGTGAGCGGGCTGAAGAAGTTGGGAAAGCCCATCTTCTCGCAGACGCGTGAGGTGCAGCAGCGCAAGGAGAAGGGACTTCACCCAGTCTCTGAGCTCCGCCGCTTCCACCTTTTTGTCTGCTGCTTCTTCTGCAGCGTGTGCGCCTCGCTGACGTACGCGTTCGACCTCTTCACCACCCAGTTCCGCAGCCAGTTCAAGTTGACCTTGAGCGACCTGACCATCATCAGCACCGTGGGCCTCGTTTTCTGCTACTTTACGATCCCCTACACCTTTATCTTCCAGCCGCTCGGCCCCTTTGCCATCTTCTGGATAAGTGCCACTGCCACCGCTATCGGCGGTGTCGGCCTTGCTGGCATCTTCCGCGGCCATATTACTGGCAACACCGCCACCATCACGGTCTTCTACGCGCTCCTCAACATGGCGAGCGGGCTGATCGATATGTCCTATGTGTCGACACTCGTTGAGGTTTTTCCGCGCAACCGCGGCCCAATCGTGTGCCTCGCGAAGGTGATGACCGGACTGGGCAGCTCTGTGCTCGCCGCAATGAGCAGCACCTTCTTCGAGGACAGCATCGACGGGTTCATCTACTTTATTGCGGCGTTTGTCATCGTCGTGTGCATCTGGTCCAGCTTTGTTATTGTATTGCCACCGTACATCGTGAACTGGTGGCGTCGTCAGGGCAAGACGCCGGAGCAGATCGCCGCTCTGAAGGCCACGGTCATCTACTACGAGCGCAAGTTCGTTCCGATGCCGCGCCTGATCGTCGGCTACGCTGTGGTGCTGTTGCTGCTCGTTTTTTTCACGACTGAGGCGCCGCTCCTTGCATACATGCCGAACGTCAGTGGAAGGAGCAGGATCGTGGTTGGCATCATCACGGTGGCGTTGACGTGCTCCATCGTTGTGATGCTGCTGCCTCTCCGCATCCTCGGTGGCGTGAACGAACTGGATCCAGAGCTGGAGCGGTTGGAGGACTTTGAGGAGGCCGCGCGCACCAAGGATGTCGATGAGGATGGTCGCCTGGTGCAGCTTGACGACCTTGGCCAGGAGGTGCGGACGAGTAATGAGGGCAGCGGTGAAGTCCTGGAGCCCTTCCGCAACGCCACCGTCGGCACGGGCACGAGCAGCCAGAGCGAGGATGTCATTAACAGGTACGCGCACCAGGACCCCCGTTACGAGGGTACAGTCAAAGACTACCTCCTCAACATCGATGTGTGGCTCATCATGCTGCTCTTCGTTTGCTACGGTTGCATGGGCGTGATTGTCTTGTACAACTCATCCACCATTTCGATTGCCCTGACTGGCCATAAGCGCAGCATACAGCTGTCCGCATTGTACACCGCCTTCCTCGGCGTGGGTAGCAGCGTTGGCCGTATCGCCTTTGGTCTTTTCGAGGCGTACGTGCAGCACCAGGAACCCGAGAACCGCAAGGTGCTTGTGTCCATGGCGCTGCCCGTATCCCCGGCGATGGCCTTCCTCGCCGGCATCTTCCTGCTCTTCCTGCCGGGCAAAGCCGTACTGCTGCCCTTTATCCTCGTCTACATGGAGGAGGGCATATTTGCCGGCATCAACGCCCTCATCTTTCCCTGCATGTTCGAGAGCAACCACAACTTCTTGTACAACCTCAGCTTCTTCGTGCAGATGTGCTCCATCATCTCCTTCAACCTTGGCATGTTCGGCCGGACCATCGACAGAGAGCAGAGGAGGCTCCACATCCCGATGGACCGCGAGTGCAACGTCAAGTCTTGTGTGAGGACGCCGATTATCGTATCCACGGTGCTCGCGTTTTTCGGCGTCCTTGTCGCCCTGGCGATCCACTTCCGCTACGCCGCCTTTGTGAAGCGCACGCGAGAGCGCGTGCGAGCTTAAGGCGCCCACAGATCAGAGCCGACGGCATTAACTGCTCACATAGGGGGAGCGAAACCACGTGCGACAGAGGACGCGAATGCGAAGGATCTTGTCCTGGAAGAGTAGCGAAGGAAGCGTGGACGCGTCGGCGGGGTAATCAAAGGAATCTTGCTTTTCGCTCTGCACCGCCAGTGTACCGGCCTGGGTGCAGGTTGAGGCAGTGGAAGCGGTGAGGGAAGGGCAAGGGGCGTGAGGGGAGAGGAAGCGCGAGTGGTATGGCGGGGCGAGAGGCTGACGGAGATACTTGCCATGCATTGTGACTTGTTCCGTGTCGCCCTGTTCTCCATCCCATCACACCTTTCTCTTTTCGTGTCAGCGCTGACTGCTACTCATCATATACATGCTGTGTATTGCATCCCTCGTCACTGCGCTGTCACATCCGCCCGCGAAGCACGTTGTTTTTCTGCACAGGCTTTCACTCTTTCTCGCGCGCGCGCCCCCTTCGCTCACGACTCCCCCACTCCCACTCCCGCCTTGCAACCCGGATTTTTATTATTTTTGTTGCCTGCCTCTGCTTTTTGTGTTTGCATGGGTGTGAGAGTGTGTGCTTGTGTGTGCGGGACGACGTGCCAGTTGCTTGCCCACGTTTTCTGTCCTGGGGCTCATTCATCTTCAACGCCACTCGACTCGCGTCTCGCTCTCCCTCGTTGCTTCTCTCCCTCTCACACTGGCTCTTGTTCTGCTCTTCTTTCTTGTTCCCTTCTACCTACGGACCTCACCGACACGGGGAGACGGTGTGGAGGATGTGTACACGCGCTCAGTGAAGCGCGTATGCACACACACACACACACACACACACAGACGCAACCGACGATATGAGGCAGCGTTATCGATAGCGAGATCCAGACGCCGCACATCTCTCTCGCACAGACGACGGCCTCGCAGGGCAAGCACGCATTCTTCTCCCGCGTGGCTTCTGGTGTCGGTCGTCGGGTGGCTTTTGTGTCGTCTCCCGTGCGTTCGCTTTCTTCTTGTTCCCCTCCTCTCCTCTCCTCTCCCCTCTGCCCCCCCCCCTCCCTTCCCTCCATCTCAGCGGGTCTTCTTCCTTTTTTGTTGTGATGTCGGTCTGTGCTTCAACAAGTGCACGCCCGCTTCGGGCCCGTCGCGTGCGCGTCTTGTGTCAGTCTGTCTGTGGTCGCTTTGGGGGGAGTGGAAAACATCAACGGCGTCGGCGAGGTTGCAGAGTCGGCAGTTTCAGGGAAGCCGATGCCAACTGCACGGACGACGGACTGGATCACCGGCCTCAGACGCCAGAGGCCGACATCCCCCCAACACCCCGCGCTGCGCGATGCGGCACGCGGCGCCAAACGCTACTTGGCTGCAGCCGTCCCACGCCAGGGGAGCAAGGGTGCCGAGCTCACGAGACGACAGGCGGCCATCCTCGCCCAGTGCGGCGCGGGCATCTGGCCGTACTTTGGGTTCCCGCAACAGTTGGTGAGTGGCAGCGACACGATGGCGTGCAGACGGTGTGCTGCCCACTGCTCCGCTAGCGTTGCGGTACCCCTACCCCTGCCTGTGTTTATGCTGTGAGGGCGTCCGGCCCGGCGCTGTGCCCGATATGTCACGCGAGACTCGCGAATCGCACGACGCTTGACGCACGCCTCGGTCGTGCGGGATGGGCTTCCCCCGTCAGGTGTGTGTGACTGCGTCCTCAGGAGGACAGGCGATGAGCTCTTTGTGCGGAGGCGCATGCGTATGCACGGACCCCTTCCCCTGGACACACCCGCTCCTGTCAGAGGCATACGGGCTCAGGAGAGGGTAGTGTGCACCATGCCGCCACGGACTCATGACAGCGTCCCACCTGTCGCGGCACACGCAGGCAAGCCATCCAGACACGCCCCCCTCCGTGACACGGTCAGACATGGAAGGTGGAGGTCGGCGAACCCACCAGCGACCAAGGTCCTCCTGGAATAGGCCCCACGATGCGAGAATGCGAGCACTGTGCGCACGCGCTGCCGGCCGGGGCCGGCACGGCGCATGACATCCAAGCAAGGCATCGGGAGGCTAGCAGGGCACGAGTGATGGATGGAAGAGGCACGACGCGATCCATACGAGTCAGCCCCCGCAGTGCATGTGTGCCCGAAACATGTGCGCCACCTCCTCCATCCGACCGCGCGGGCTGATGCGTCACAGATGCCGGAAGTCTGACGTGAGCACCCCGGGCTCCACCGTGGAGCTATCCCTGCTGCAAGGCGGAGAGTGACTGTACGATATTGTGGAATGCCGCGGCTTGAGGCGACTGAGGGCGAAGCACGGCACCCAGGCAGGGTGCCGGGTGTGAGAGGGCGCTGGCCTGCGGCCGGCCGGCTTCCTCGCTGACTTCGTCCGGCATGCACGTGAGCCAGTCACTGCTTCCGCCCTCGCGCAGGACCCTAGGTGCGACCCGCTCGGACCAGGGCATGTGGCTCATGTAGGTGTGTGATGCGCCGATGGTGCAGCGCGTCTCGGAAGAAGGGACGGACACGAAGAGCCCGCGAGCCGCATAGCCCGATTCGACAGCAGACGGCCCGTCCTAGACGGCGAGGATGCGGCCGCCGTGCACCAGGGGTAGGTGAGCTGTGGCGGTGTATGCGCGTATATATCTGCTGCGAACGTGCTCGCCTGTAGAACGGACTCGCTGAAGAAGCGGACCTGCATCCCCTCCTCGCACGGAGGCGTATCAGAGAAAGAGAAGAGGACGGCAACGGCACGGGAGTACATATTCAGGTGTTGGTCTCTTTTTCGGCGTAGTGCCTTCTCCTCTTTCCCGCGCTTGCGACTTCCACTATGTCACACCCACTTTGACCCAAGCCTCCAAGTGTGATCCTCAGCGTTGGACGTACTGCAGTGCGCTTCAAGCTGGTGCTGTAGAGGTTGTTCGTGTTCATTGCCCTCTCCGCGTATTTCTACAACAAACGAATGGGCCAAGGTGCATCGTCTCCCCTCCTTTGGTTCTGTTGCCAAAGGTATGTGAAAGCGATGGGAGAGAAGAGCGGGGGCAGGGGAAGGCAGGCGCAGACGTGCATGTACTTTCACGGTCCCTCCTTGGCTTCCATCGACCCACTGCTGTACATGCGTGAGACCACGTAGGCGTTTTTTCGTTTTGTCTGTTTGTTGCGTGTGTGTGTGTGTGTGTCGGTGTGATTGACCTGACGCACGCACACCTATATGCATTCCTTCTCGTTTCTTCTGCTTGTCTCCTCCCTCCTCCCTCCTCCCCTCCGTCTATTTGCGCGTCCGTGAGCGCACGCCTCTGCGTCGCTGAAAAGTGCAGAAAAAAATGCCTTTTGTTTTTCCGCTTGCCTTTGTGTGCGTACGCGTGCGTGTGTGAGCGTGTTCGAGGTGGTTTCTGCCGTGGTCTGCCATTTTTTTTTTCGGTTGCGAGTACCTGTGTGTGTGCTTGAGGGGCAACGGCCAAAAACAATGGTGAGAGTCGAAGCCCTGTTTTCTTCATCCTTCTCTATCTGTCCATCTCTCTCCTCCCCTCCCCTCTCTCTTGAAACGAACGCACGCCTCGACCGACTCATCGCGCACCGCCTCTTCCATGTCTTTCTCGTTCTCTCTGCGCGTTCTTGTATGTTGGTTGCTGTTTCACCGGAGATGTCGAGTGTGATGGGAGAGGATGACGTCTTCTGTACGCACGCCTGGTTACTTTTGTGTGTGTGTGTGTATTTGTTGTGGTGGGAGGCATCACTGTGTAAGCGTGATGAATGCGCGCATGCACGAGTGCACCAAGCTCTCTCCACCCTGTCACCACCACCATCACTGTCGCTAATGTCAAACCACCTAAAACGTCACGTTTAGGCATCGAATCTATCTCTACATGCAAACCACAGAGATGGCAGATGCGCGCACGAGCGTTTACGCCGTATATATGCCTTCATATATGTCTGCACCCCAACATACACACACGCACACATATATATATATATATATAATGCCATGCACGTATAATTTATTTGTGTATTTGTGCCTCTGAATGTATGCTTGAATGTGTTGCGTGCCCCTCTCGTACAGGTGCTCTGATGCCACCTGATATGTGGGCGAGTGTTGAGGTTGCTTTGTGTGATGCGTGCATCGGCACACCCACGTGCCTCTTTTATCTTCTTTGCCACCGTACGTGGCGTTGCCGGAAACGAAAAAACGAAAGTGGCTTGAAGAAAAGACAAACTTCAAGTTAGCGTGGGCGGTTCCCGCCTTGCTCATCCCCCCTCCGCTGTCTCTCTCTTGCAAGCGCGATAGTCTGGTCTGTCTCTACACCGTTTTCTGTGTGTCTGTGTCTGTGTCTGTGTGTGTGTGTGTGCGTGTGCGTGCGTGTGCGTGACAGTGTCACAGTGTGTTCTTTCTTAAGCGATCCCTTCACGCGTTCCCTTGTTTTATTTCTGTTTTTTTTCCGGTTTTGGGTTTGGTTGTTGCAACGCGTGTTTTGTGGCGTGCGTGTGTGTATGTCACTCTCTCTTGGCGTTGTGAATTTCCAGCCTAGAGGTACCGCAGTCCTCTTCGAATATTTCTGTATGTCTTTTGGCCGATATTCGATGAGCTCTCTCTCTGTGTAGCACATGTAGTTACGCGTCACCCCCTCTTCTCCTCCCTCCAGTGTGTGTGTGTGTGTGTGCCCATATCTTTTCAATTCTAGATACGCTTGAAGAGGCCACCTCCTGACCTCCTACTCTGTGATCTTGTTGCCGCAGCAGGTAGCGCCTTCTTCATTGTTTTCGTCTTGCTGCCTCTCGAACTCGCTCTTCTTCTTGTCGTCTCCTCCACTCCACGCCTGACGCAGAGTGAGCAGTTGAATAGCCATGAGCTTCTCTGTGTATAGCTCTGCGTGAAAGGTGAAGGGTGAGGTAGCAGAGGGGGATTGGCAAACTGGCGCAACGCGGCAGCAGACGCCGACAAGTGGGCACACATACGCACACACCGACTAATTCGTCGCCTCCGTGAAAAGTCGGTAGAGCGTCCCTCGGGAAGAAATCCGCCTACATGCCGCAGGAAGCTGTTCTGTATCTATGCAAGCACACGCAAACCTAACAGTAACGAAAGCAGAAGCGTAAAAAAAAAACATCAAAATTAAAAGACTACTCTCCTTACTCCAAAGCGCAGAGGCTGCTCAGCAACACTTCGCAACACTACCGCGGAGCAGCAGCGTGCGTGTGCGCTTGCTGCATGATGCGCGCCCCTTCCCCCCTATGGGTCGCCTGTGTGTCTCTCCCGTTATTGGCTTGGGTGCGTGTGGAGTCGTCACGGATGATGCATGCACTTCAACTGCCCTCGCCTCCACCTCGCATAATCGTGGGCGACTGCACTGAGTACGTGGCGGCATGAGCAATGAAGGCACTGCCGGCCCATATCCGCTGCCTGCTATGGCGGTAGTGCCGCCACCCTTTCCTTCATGTTCCTCTCCCTCTGCCTCACTTGACACATCTCATCTCGCCCCCCCCCACCACCACCACCACTCTGCAATCCCACACGCCGCACCGCCAACCATCGAACAGCCACCACTACCACTGCCGCTCTCTTTCCGATACCGCTACAACCACTTCTCCATACACATGCATGGTAAGCATCTCCTTCTTATTCTCGTCTTTTCTTTTTCTCGTATACACAAGGGACCGACGCCTCTCCGCGCCTCTCTCCATATCCTCACGTTCTTTTCCATATCATCCTTTTTCCCCTTCCCCGCCCACGAGCTGACGAGATGACGCAGCTGTCGGGCTGGTTCTCGCAGGTGCAGTACCTGCACACGCGCCGCGAGAGGGGGTTGCACCCGGTGAACGAGATGAACCGTTTCGCCATCCTTGTGTGCGGGTTGCTCTGCGGGATCTGCGTCTCGCTGCCGTACACGTTCGACCTGTACACGACGCGGTTGCGCGACCAGTTTGAGCTGTCCGCCGGCGACCTGTCGACAGTGAGCACTGTAGGACTTGTATTCTTCTACTTTCTGCTGCCGTTCAGCGTGATCTTCGAGATATTCGGGCCGTTCGCGAACTTCGTGATATGCCTTACCACGGGCGTGATCGGGACGGTGGGCCTTGCGCAGACCTTCTCCGGCGCGATCCCCGGCAACGTGACGACGATCAGCATATTCTATGCGTTCCTGAACCTGGCGAGTGGGCTGATGGACACGACGTACATCTCGACGCTGTTCGAGGTATTCCCGCGCAACCGCGGCCCTGTCGTGTGCCTCGCGAAGTTGATGACGGGGCTGGGCAGCACGATCTTTGCGTGCTTGAGCACGACGCTGTTCAAGGACAATTTGATCGGGTTCATCTACTTCCTGTGCGCGTTCATCGCCGTTGTGATGGTGTGCGCGGGCGCGCTGATTGTGCTACCGCTGTACTACATGAACTGGTGGCGGCTGCGCGGGAAGAGCGCCGAGGAGGTTGTGCTGCTGCAAGCCACAAAGCCGCTGTACGAGCACAAGTTCGTGCCTGTGCGGCGCCTGATGGTGGGATACGCGGTCGCGCTGACGCTGATCGTGTTCTTCACTGTGGAGACACCGGTTGTGGCGTACGTGAGCGTCGTGTCGCGCTCGGTGGAGTTGACGATTGGCGTTGTGGTCTCCGTGCTGACGCTGAGCGTGTTTCTGATGCTGCTGCCGCTGCGGTGGCTCGGCGGGATGGACGAGGCCGCGCCGTCAGATCTCGAGCTGCGCGCGATCGCGCTGTCGTACGAAGCACCTGCGTTAGAGCGCGATGCGTCGGTCGGTGCAGCGAGGGGGGCGTCGGAGTCGGGCTCTCGGCAGGACCCACGCTACCCGGGCTTGACGGTGCTGGACTACTGGAAATCGCTGGACCTGTGGCTGATTCTGCTCTACATGTTCTGTGTTTCCCCGATAGGGATTGTAATGTCGCACAACGGGAGCACGATCTCAATCGCTAAAACGGGGAATCCGCGGAGCACGCGGACGGCCGCGCTGTACACCGCGTTCATTGGCCTGGGCAACAGCGTGGGCCGCATCGCGTTCGGGCTGCTCGAGGCGTATGTGCAGCACACGAAGGGTTGGAGCGGGTGCCGCCGCGTGCTGGTGACTGCTGCGCTGTTTGTGAGCCCGACACTAGCGACCGTTGGTGGTGTGCTGCTGCTTGTGCTGCCGGGCAAGCTGATTCTGCTTCCATACATCGTTGTGTACATCATGAATGGATTCAACGCGGCGCTGCAGGCTCTGATCTTCACGTGCCTGTTCGAGAGCTTCCACAACACGCTTTACAACATGGGGTACACGGTGATGGTGATCTGCGTGATTGTGTTCAACCGGCTCCTGTTCGGCATGTACGTGGACATGCAGCACCGCAAGCTGCAGCTGAGCGCGTCGCAGGAGTGCAACCGCGCAGTGTGCATCGAGACGCCGTTCATTGTTGCGACGTGCCTTGCTGCCGGCGGGCTGCTTGTTGCGGGGCTTGTGCACGTGCGGTACGCGCGGTTCGTTGCGCGCTTGCAGGAGCGGCGGCCCGAGGCGGCGAAGCCGACGGAGTGCTGCACTTCCCACTCACGCCCGTAACACTTTTTCTGCTCTGTTGTTTGTTTGCGGCTGCAGCCGTGCCTGTCTGCGTGTGCCGGCAACTAGTGAAGAGAGAGAGAGCCGAATGAACCGCCGCCAGTGCTGCTGCAGAGGACGCAGCGCCATGCCAGAGTAGAAAGGGAAACTTGGGGACAAACCCGCCCTTTGTTGGCATGGGAGGCTCCGGCGGAGGCGCCACCATCGCAACTGACAGCCGCACCACCCGTGAAACGACTGCCGCTGTCAGTCGCGATGGTGGCCTTTTTTGTTGCGTGTGCTGCTTTTACTTTATTGTGTGTGTGTCTGTGCTGCCAACGGGGCGTACTCGCATCGTAAGCGGCTCGCTCGCGTTGGCACATTGCCCTCCCTCCCTCCCTTCACCCTCCCTCACACTTGCCTCTCTTGCCCGCGACAGTGACGCAGTCTGAAATCCTCCCTGCCCACCCGCGTGCATGCACCGGCTCCCATACACGGACTTCTTCACACGCACTCGTAGGCGCGAGTGCGGGCGGCAGCGGATGCGTTAAACAACTGTGAGCAGAGGAGAGCGGCAACAACGCCTCCGCACGTCCACTGTCCCCTTCTCCCTCCCGTTTTTCAACCGCTGCGCCTGCGCGTATGTTCCTCTCCACCCACCGCTGCGCACACGAGGGCACTGGCGCACAGCAGCATTATTGGAGAGAGAGGGGAGCGGGTGCGTGCGTGGGTGGTGGTGGTGGTGGTGGAGGCTCACGTAACTTTTTCGTCTTTTCTCTGATGTGTTTATCCTTCTTTCTTTCCTCTTGTGTCTCTCCACATATACACAGACACACACAAGCACAGCCCCCCCCCCCCTCCCTCCCCCTCCTTTCCTTCTCTCTTCCTAATGCTTCTGTCGGCATCTCGGGCCGCCCACTTTGCAGGTAAGCGAGTGGTGCAGCGCTCCCCCGCGACGACGGCGGCAAACACGAGAAAAACGAAGGCCACCACGCCCTTTGGCTTGTCCTGTGGCTCTATACTCGGTCCCTCTCCACCACTGTGCGTGCCGGCCGGCCGGCGTGCGTGCGCATCGACTGTTTGTTGTGTGCCACGGTTACGCCACCCACCACTGAAACGCACGCGTGTGTGAGAGCGAGAGACTTGTTCTGTGGTATCCACCCCCTCCCTTCCCTCCCCTCTCCTCCCCGTAGTGTTGAACTCCATCTTCTCGTTGTTTCTTATGCAACGGCGCATCCTCCTCTTGAGCGCGCTGTCTTCTTGCGCCCCCACTCCCCGCTGGCGCGGCGCAAGTGAACCGAAACACCACAGCCGCCAGCTCTCTTAGACCCGCCACGCACACGCTGGCCGCACAGGCCCCGCAAACCAGAACACGCGAAACAACGAAAAACGGAAGCCCTTCTCCTCGCCGCAGCGGACTTGGGGGAGGAAGAGGAGGATGCGGGGACAGGTGGACGCTGTGGTGGCGTGTGCGGTGCGAGAGTGTATGTGTGTGTGGAGAGGGCTGGGGCGAACACAAAGCCACTCGATGAACGTGGGCACAAACATCAGCATGGAGGAACGGCTGAGGGACAACGCGATGGTATTGCGCGTGCTAGGTGTGTGTATGTGTGTTTGTTGTTGTTTGTGTGCGCGACGGCGTGAGGGATGCGGGGCGGTGCGCGTATGCCTGCGGAGAGGGACCGGAGAGGCCGCGCCTTAGCGTAATGTGTGAGAGAGGCAGACACAGCGGAGGGTAGGAGCGTCAAGTAGGTGGCTGCTGTGCATGCGTTGGACGCCAGTGCAGAGGGAGCGGAAGAGGGAACACGATCGAAGGAAACTTTTGGGGACAAACCCGTCTTTGCGTTATTCTCTTCCTCCTCTCTGCACGCGCCACCCCACCCCCTCCCTCTCAGCAACCGAGTTGTTGCTCCCCTCCCCCGGCCTCCCTTTCCCCATGCATGTCTCTTCCGCTGTCCCGTTGGGGAAGCGATGGCGTGCGCCTGCCTTCCTTTCCATCACATGCTCCGCCGACTTCCTCTTGCCTCTCTCAGAGGTGTGGTGGGGGGTTCTCTCTCTCTCTCTCTCTTTTGTTGTTGTGTTCCTGTGTGTGCGTGTACTTCTCTATTCTCTGTTCCCCATAAAAGGTGCACAGACATGCCTCGACACCGTCGAAGTTGCGGCACGGCACTTGTGTGTGTGTGTGTGCGCGGCACCATCCTCCCGCTGTTTCGTATACGTGCGTGGGTGCGTGGGTGCGCGGACGCAGGGACAGGGCACGCGTGAGAGGGCGAGAGGTGGAGGGGGAGAGTGAGTGGTGTGACGTGCTTTACATCTCCAAACCCTTTCCGTCTTTCTAACGCAGTACCTCATGCTCGGTACGCTTGTGCGGGGTGCGCGCCAGCTTGAAGCGCACTGACGCGATGTGTCGACCTTTCTCACGGGTGGAGTGCGCGGGGAAGCACCTGCGAACACCAGTGATCAACGAAAGCCACAAGCAAAGGAAATGGAAACACGACCGTTCTTGCGAAGTCGCGTGCTCTGGTCAATGAGGGAGGCGTCTTTTGGGAGATGAGCACGACATAGCTACCAGCAATGCTGATGCGCGGACGCGAGGGGAAGGTTGCTTGCTACAAGTAGTAAGCTCACCCGCCCCCTTCACGTGAGCTGCTTTTGGGCTTGTTCTAGTCGCCCTCTTCTCCTCCCCGCTGCCCTCCTCCCCTCCTCTCTCCCTCCCACTCCGCACATTCGAACGGCTCCAACGCTGCCTTTCTGTTTTCGCTCTGTGGCTGCCCTTGCATGCATTCTAAACGGGACGGCGGTCAATGGCACATGCGGGCGCTGTGGCACCTGTTGCGTCTGCAACCCCTCACTCCCCCCTGCGTGTTCTCCCATTCTCCTTCGCTGACCTCTTCTCCATCCCTCTCTTCCTCCCCCTGCCAAGCTAGGTCTGTTTCACGTGAGTGGAACTGCTGCACCGACTCGTGCGTCGTGCACACACACGCACGCGCACACACGTGCACCTTTATTTGTTCGAAAGTGCGCTCTGTGGGTGCGTGGACGACTCATCGGCTCATATTTGCATCATTGGCGTGTGCTTGGTCTGCACTCTTTCTCTCTCGCGCGCATACCTTCTCTTTGTCTCTGTATGTGTGTGTGTGTGTGTGTGTGTGTCTGTGTCTGTGGTGATCTCGTGGCCACATGGATACGTAAAGAGTAGCGGGAGAGATGGAGCCGAGCATTCTCAATATGCAAGACTACGCTGCCGCCTCCTCATGGCGGAGGCGGGATCAGTTGCGGGGTCTGCTGAGCAACCACGCAGACCTCGTGACGAGCTGCATTCCACTCGCCGCCCAGGGTGTGCTCTTCACGTCAGCGCAGATAGCACTACACAACACGGAGAAGGGCTTGGCCATCTCGCTGAGTCCTTTGATGGGTACCAGTGCGGTTGGGCTGATGCCACTCGACGAGGCCGTGCCGTCGCTGAACGCCGCAGCGCGCATGCGGTGGCTAGACATGGCAGAAGGCACAAAGACCTCTTGCGTGGAGTGGTGCGAAGACCTGCTTTTCCTCGGCTCCAGCCGTGGTCGTGTGCTGGTGTGCGATGTGCCAGTGGAGAGCTGCAGGGAGAGTAGCGGCCTCTTCTCTCCATGTGGTGCGCTGCTGACAAGCTCTTCGGAGGTCGCGCTGTCTCGTGTTACCGTGCCGCCGAGCGCGCCGGCGTCCTCCACGCTGGTGCGCTCTGTTCGCGTCAACCAGTGCGTGAGCAAGACTAGCGTGCTTGCAGCACAGGACACGTCTGTTTATCTGTGGGACCTGACAGGAGGATCTCTGCCTGTGCAGCGGTGGTTTCCACACCGACATATCGACGCGGCGACGCCGGTCATGTTCGCCGAGTGGGCTCCAGAGAGCGCGAGTGTAGTGCTGAGTGGCACGTACGATAGTAGCGTCATGCTGGTAGACACGCGGAGTGCCGCAGCGAGCAACAGCGTGGCCTTCTCTTGCCGCCGCGCGGTCGGCCGCCCAGCCGTGGCGCACTGCGGTGACTTTAACCCGCTCCTGCCCTCCATCGTTGCGATTTCGTTTTCGGACGGCACCGTGGCCGTCTACGACGCCCGGTACCCACTGCAGGCGGTACAGACCGTAACGACCCTGCAGGGCGACGCGGTGCGACTTCGATGGTGGCGACACAACGCTGACTTGCTGACGACGGCCGGCAGCGATGGTTCCGTGGCGCTATGGAACCTGCGCTGCCCGCCATCCTTCTGCGTTGGCAGGGCACAGTACCAGATGTCGCTTTCCGACTTGGCCATGACGAACACGTTCTCAGATCAACGGGCGATCGGTATAACCGTGGGCGGCGAGCTGACCCTGACAGGCCTGCAGCCGGAGGCGCTCATGGGGCTGGCGCCAACCTTATCCTACGGCAACGGTGAAACCGAGCGCAAGGGCAGCGGGGGCCTCAGCAGTGGCAGCGCTGCCTCGCCACCACCGCCGCCCATCACGGCGGCTGAGGAGGAGGCGCTGCGTAAGGAGGAACACGACGCGTGCGGCTTCTTGTACTTGCGCCGGTTGAAGGAGGCGTACCAGATGCTGGCTCAGTGCGCAAGTCGTCGCCTGGTGCTGCACCAGACAGACGTGGCGATGCAGCTCATTTCTCACATTGATGTGGTGCGGGTGCCGCTCTTCGACTACGCCGGCTTCGTCGAGCAGCTGCACGGCGCAGCAAAGGAGGTGGACGACGTGCTGCAGGTGCTGGAAGAGAATGGGTGGTCCTATGAAGCGATTCGGCTTCAGTTCGAGGCCAGCGTGCTTCACTGCTCCTCGCACCTCTCGACGACGGTGGCGCTGGACCGCATTCGGGCTATGTCGAAGCCGAACCCCTCCGATGTGCAGACACTGGAGGCCCTTCGGCTGAACGTGATGCTGCACCGTGTGCTCGACTCCGAGGACGTCGATCAGGTCGTCGTGAGCGTGCGCACCGCGCTCGACTTAATCATCGCACACCCAGGCATCTCCGAGCTCATCGACGTGCAGGCTGTGGAGCAAATTGTACGCCTGCTGCTGCGCAAGAACTACCTGGAGGGCGAGAGGTTTGTGCAGTTCCTCCTCTCGCAGCTCCGCGTTGACAGGGAACAGACGAGTGTGCCTTGCCAGCTGCTCCGTGCGGCCATGAGCGCCGCGCAGGAGCCGTCTGTCACGATGGGGATGCCAACGCGCGTGGCGCGCCGTTTCGTTGAGCGCTTCTATCGAGACATGACAGCTGCGAAGGACGCGGTGCTGACGCAGCTCCACATTCAGCGCCTCGGAGTAGAGCACTACCGTGAGGTGATCACCATCGTCAACGCCTACCAGGAGCGGTGCATCCAGAAAAACTTGCCCGGCATGTTCGGCTGGGTCGCCCTGAAGCCGTTGCTGCTGTTTCTTCACTGCCTCACAGCGGACTCGAACTACGTGACCTTCTTCTGGGTCAGCGTGCAGTACATCGAGGCGTTCGCGCACTTCCCGGGTGTGCGCAAGGTGGAGGCGGTGCTGTTCGCCGTCGTCGACCGCATTCACAGCGCCGCAGGGAAGATCACGAACGACCTCGACGAACTCGCCGACACGACACGCTTTTCTATCCCCATGCTGAGGCATGTGGACAACACGCTCAGCACGACGCACGAGTTTCTGACAGTGTTGATTCGGGTGCAGCTCGAGTGCGAGAACGTGGCCGTGGCACGCAACATGCGTGTAATGCCGCCTGTAATGGAGCAGGTGCAGGATGTGCTGAACTCCGCCTCCGAGGACGTCCTCGAGGCGTGGGCCGGGGTGATGGATGCGCTGCTGGAGTGCGACCAGCCGGACATGATCCGCAAATACTGCCTCGCGACGGTGCGCACGTTCTCCGAGCAAATGGAGGACTTGATGGAGGTGTCGGCGAAGGGCGAGGCAGACGAGCGGCTCAACGAGATTCTCGACGTGTGTGACGACTTCTTTGCTGCTGTGGCCCGCCGCAAGGCCAAGGGTGGCGACGACGCCTGAGGATAGGGGGGATGGCATAGGCAGAGGAGAGCCGAAATGGGTAGGACGTGAGGCCGGCGCGCCGACTCGTCGGTGAGGGGGAACCAGTGAAGGGGTCCGCGCAGACGCGTCGACGTGCACAAGACCCGAGTGCCATCTCGTGTGTGTGTGTGTGTGTGCGTGTGTTTATGTGCAGACAAAGTGCCTTGCGTGTCTCTTTCTCTCTTCTCTTCGTTCTGCTGCTGTTGGCCACCACGACCCAAACCGCCTTCGTCAGCGCGTGTCACGTCGCGGGCACGCTTGTGTTCTTGTCTACGCGCGCGTGCGCACGCGTTTCTCTCCCTCTTGTTGTGCACCTCCTTGCGTTTTCTTGCCATGCGCGCTTAGATACGGTGACACGACTGCAAACATGCTTCTGTGCAGATGCCCCGCCACGGCCTCTCCCTCTCTGCGTCGGTGCTGCTGCTGCGGCGGCAGCACCTCCCCCTCTTTTTTCCTCGAGGGAGTGCCGCCTGCTGGAGCACCTCGTCATGGGCCTGAAGGCGGATTAGACCGCAGCGCCACAGCTGCGCTTGTGCGTCTCCTCGTCCTCGGCGCAGAGGGCAGGAGGGAAGAGAAGAAGCGAGTGGCGCATCGCCTTCCCCGGCCTCCCGTGGCCTGTCTCTCTCCGCCGTTGGCTTCCGCCTTCCCTCACAGCCCTCCGCGCACACACACTCTTCTCTGCCCTCCGACTTGCTCCCTCCCCCTCGTCTCCCCTTCGCCACCGCTGTGCGAGTGTGTCCGTGTGCGCCTGCATGGTTATCAGCGAATGCTCCGCTCGTCGTGTTGCGCGTGGGGCGGCGGCCTTGCTCTATGGGCACCGACCACGCTGCTCCGCCGGGGTAGCGCCACCCGCACATCTTCCTCGCTCTCCGCGTGGGGCAGCGCTGCCCTGTTCGCTCGCCGCCTCGCACACTCAGTGCCTGCGACAGGCAGCGCCTCCTCTTCGTTCTCCCGCACGCGTCACAACATGTTCAAAGCCCCGCCGAAAGTCGGGCCTGGCCGGAAGGTCACGGAGGAGGCAAACCCGTACAAGTCGTGGGAACACATGAATCACACGTGGCTGATCTTGATGTGTCTGGGCTGCCTCTGCGCGGGCTGGCTGGCGGGGCACTTTGTCGAAGTGGACGAGTCGAAGATCAAGCCCAAGTACGCTAGGGAGGACGTGGTAGCATCGGCGTGTAAGCAGTTCGAGTTCCGCCCCGACTTGGCCGCGACAAGCATTCGAACCGCGTTTGTGTTGGCGGCGCGCCGTGCCGGGTTTCCGGCCGAGACGGTTGACGAGTCGTGTGCAGTGGTGCGGGGGCTGGACGACGTGGCGGGCATCATGAACTATCTCTCCAGCACCTACCCCGCCTCCTCCACCGAGGATGTCGCCTCGCTCGCTGCGATAGCCGGCATCAAGTACCTGAACGGCCCCTACGAGGCAATCCTCGATCAGTGGAGGTGGGGCCGCAACGACAGCGACACGGCCCCTACGCGCAACATACCAAAGAACCCAAATCAGAACGTCTTCTCGATTCCTACGATACTGCATGCCCTCGGCGGCCTAACCGAGGCAGAGTGTGTGGCGCTGCTCGCCTGCCACAGCGTCGGCGAGTTCCACGAGAATGTGAGCGGCCTCGAAAGCGCCACGCACACGGGGAGGCGCTACACACTCAACAACCGCTACTACCAGTTTCTGCTGGAGCATGAGAGGGCGTTTGCCCCGCTGACGGTGGCACGGACGCAGTACAACAAGGAGGTGGCGACGCTGCCGCAAACGTTGCGGTGCGTCTACGTGAAGGAGAACACCAACGGGAAGGCGAAGAAGCGGCAGTGTGTCGTGAACGCGGCGGAGCTGGAGCTGCTAAAGAACAAAACGTGGCGCGAGCTCGTGGTACGCTACGCCGCAGACGAGGAGCTGTGGCGGGAGCAGTTCCAGTCGGCCTTCACAAAGATGATCGAGAGCAACTTCAAACGACTCCGTCCGTACTCAGACCCGAATTCTGCCTAGCGGCGCCTTGAATGCGTTTTGTATGTGTGGTGATGGATGTGCTTACAGAGTTGTTTGTTGTTGTCGTTGGAAGTGTTCGCCTTCCTTCGCGGTGCCCTGCGAGCCTTGTTCTTGTTTCCACCGCAGGCCGCCATCTCCATCTCCGTGTGTGCGCGTGCGCAGGTAAGATCGAGGGCGAAAGCAGAGGACATAAGCACCAATCAAAACCAAAAGAAGGCGATGCCCCGTGAGTGTGCTCGCATGTGTGTCATAAAGGGTCTCCCTGTATCCCACCACGCCTGCTCCATCACTTCTCACGCCCCCTCTTTCTCTCTCGTCCTCGAACTCACGCCGATGCCTTCATCATCACCGCCTCGCTCTCCCTCCGTCTCTCGCTCCTTGTTCACTTCCATCGGCGCACGCAGCACGACACGCTGGCCCGCTCCCTCCATCTCCGCCCGCATACACTCGCACGCGCATAGAAAGGGACAGAGGCAGACGCGAGAAGCTCCTCCGTGCCAGAGCACGTACGCGCGTTTCCTTGTGTGCGCCTCTCGCCATGTGCTCGTAACGGCTGCAACCTCAGTCTCACCGGTTCCGCACACCACTGTCTCTCCCCCACCCCACCACTCGACACAGCCGGCCGGATGCCGGGACGTGAGCTGCCAGCATCTCGCGGAGGTGCCCAAACCTCGATGCCTGCCCGCAGAGTCGCCACCCCATACGCATCGCGACGACCACCACGCAATAACCCGGCACGACCGGGATTAGCTGTCGGGCAACGCACCGATGCCGGCCTTCCTACCACCACCACCACGACAGCAAGCAGGTCGGGTCAGAGATCCCCGGTTCCGGTGGAGGCAGCCCCAGCTTGTCCTTGCTGCGCTGCGTGCTTAAAGGCGTTGCAGGAGGTACTGCACGCGTACAAGGCATTGCTGCTCAACTCAAAGCGACTTTTCATAGACGACGCACTGCACCACTACAACGGTGATGAGGCGTGGATTCGCGTACTGCGCTCGTTGGGCTGGTCCAATGAGCAGGCTCCAACAACCGGCGTGGGGAGGAGAAGTGATCTCGCGCAGAGGTAGCTGCCCTTCTCTCTTGTGTAGTGCGGGAGGCAGGGTTGGCAGGGGCTTCCGGTTGAGGTGTCCCTCTCATCAGTGCTGTGTGTCTGTGGAGCTGATGGCCATGGCGAAGGTCCCGCGTCTCACGCACGGCTTCCGTGCGATGTTTTCCTTTGCCCCCCCCCCCCAAACGGCTTGTCCTTTGGTGAGGGTATGCCTCTATCTGACACCATGCGACTTCGGCCTCTGCTTGGCGTGCATCGTCGTTTTGTGTGTGTGTGTGCGTGCGTGCGTGCTTGTGTATGCCCACGCCGTCACGCGCTGTACCTCACAAACGCACGCCAGGGCACATACACACATGCACACACCGTCGTGCGCACAGACTTAGATCCGCAAATGGAGAGAAAGGAAGCAACACAGCTGCTTATCCTCCCCACACACACCACCACCACCACCTCATGTCCGCGTGGTGCACGGACCTTCGCCAAAGAAAAGAGGGTTGCTGCGGCGATCAAGTCGCACGCGGCTCACTGTGATTTGGTGCTCTTCTCTCTCCCCCTCACTCGCCCAGCCTCTCCGTCTCTGCTCTCCTCATCTCTACCCTTTGGGATCGATCTCCGTATTCATGCGTGTGTGTGTGTGAGTGTGTCGGATGCGTCTCTCGGCGCGTGACAGTGTCGGTGCCGTAGTTTCTGTACTGCGCGTCGCCTCCGCTGTTATTATCATTTTCCTTTGCGTTGTATCGTGCGTCGCGTGAAAGAAGCGAACGCGGCCAAGTGTGGGCTGTAAGCGATAGAGCGCCTCGCATCCCGTCAGCGACTGCCCTCCCTCCCTCCCCGCAGCAGGAGGCCGCGTGCGCAAGAGAAAAGAGAGCAGCCGTGCGATTCACACAGACACCCGTGCACGTGCCTTTGTCGTCCCTGGACATACCCAGGCAGGCCAAGACACACTTGAGCTCACATACACAGTTGCAGTCGGAGACGCGCATCAAGCTGTTTCTTTGCTTCTTCTTCCGTAATCGTCGCGCTGCTAGCTGGCTGCTGCTGCTGCTCTCTCGTCTTATCCTGTGTTGCGGCCGGTGGGGGCACAGATGGAGGCCATTATCGAGAAGACGCAGAAGGAGCTGGGGGCGGTGATCCAGGCTCCGAAGCTCACGGACAAACTGCTGAGCCGGCCACCATTCCGGTACATCCACGATATTGTCATGTCCTTCATGAAGGCGACCGGCTTCCCTGACGGGCTCTTCGACGCGGATCAGCGGGACAGTGCCAAGGTGGCGGATAAGAAGGCCAAGGTACAGTTTCTGGAGAAGCTTATCGCCGCTGTCGAGGCTGCCACTGGCACCCCTGTCGCCGCGCGCCCCGCCAAGATCGTCGCCGGCGAAGAGGCGGAGAAGACGAACGAGCTCTTCCAGCAGCTCGCCCGGTGCGCTGCGCTGTCGTCGGCGCAAAAGGCGGCAGCGGTGCGGAAGGTGAGCGGCGGCGGCGAACCAGCGCCTGTAGCCGCTGCTGCCCCGGCGCCGTCGTCAAAGAAGGAGTCGGGCGAGACGAAAGCACCGCCGTCGGAGACTGAGGAGGAGCGCACGAAGCGGCGCGAGGAGGAGCGCCGTCGCCGCCACGAGGAGAAGAAGCGGGAGGCGGAGAAGGCAAAGGAGAGGACGGCGGCGGACCCGCCGAGCCGCACGAAGGAGGAGACCAAGCAGGCCGCCGCGACCGCTGCCTCGGGCGAGACGGAGCGGCACCGCCACCGCGAGGAGCGGAAGCGGGAGTCGACAGAAGCCGTCGACACCGCGACGACGAGCGCGCGCAAAGCGCCGCCGCGTCCGAAGCCGACGCACGAGGTGATCGAGGCGCAGAATGCTGCGGCGGATGCGAGGCCGGCGGTCGGTGTCATTCGCGAAGGCAAGCGTGGCAAGGCAGACACGGAAAGCGAGGACGAAGAGAAGGAGGACTGGCAGAAGGTAGCGGAGCAGTACGAGGTGAAGCCGGCGGCCCGGACGGCGGCCGTGGCCGAGGACGCGGACGTGAAGGGTCTGCTAGGGCAGCAGGCGCTCAAGGCGAAGCGTGAGCAGGAGGCTGCCGCCCGCCGCGCTGAGGTGACCGGCGACGGCGCCGCTGCTGCCACACCTGCAGGTGGCGGCATCATCATCCACAGCAGCAAGAACACCGCCTCCCGCGGTGGCGGCAGTCACGCGCTTGGTGACAGCGACCTCAACCAGCTACGCGAGCAGCTGCAGCTTCTCACCAAAGCATCGAATCCACTCGGCAAGTTCCTGGAGGCCATTCACGACGACATCGATAGCATGACTCGTGAACTGGAGATGTGGCGCAGCGAGTCCCGCAACCAGGCTCTGGCCGCCGCGGAAGCTCGTCGGCAGACGGAGGAGAGCTTGCAGGAGATCCACGCGAACCTGCAGAACTTAGAGGATGCCATCAGCGACCAGGTGCTCAAGACGAACAACCTGAGGCAGACTATTCTCGCCAACGACGCCGCCATGGAAGTGATGGCGAAGACCATCGTCAACCCGGACATCGCAGCACAATAGAAGAGGGAGAGAGGCGATCGCGCTATCCGTGCACTCTGCCCTCGCCGGTCTCTGCCTGTGCCTGCCTCTCCGCGTATGGCTGCAGTTTCTTGCACGCACACGCACCTTCCACGCTGCCTCGGATCATGTGCGTGCGCTCGTGCATCCTAGCGCGTTTTTGATGTTTTCCTCGCTTCGAATGTATAGATGCTTTGCGAAACAGCCGTGCGCGTGCAGGGGGAGGAGGAGGAGGAGGAGGGGATAGACCACGTAGGGCGGCGGTGACGGTGCCCCAATGGGCGCAGGTTGGTATGCGCGTGCGTGCACATGGGTTTGGTGTGTGGCGCAGGCACTGAAGTGGTGTCGGTGCTTTTCTCTCCAATCCTCTGTGAGGCTTTCGTGCTTGTATGGGATGCCTCCTCCCGTCCGCCGATCTCCGATGACGCACGCGCCTCCGTGTTTCGCACTCTTCCCTGCGAGTATGGCCATCTTGATGTGTTTCATTCATGTCTTGTGCGCTTCCCGTGATGTTGTCCTCAAACACGTCTTTGCCACGCTCCCACTCGGGCCACCGTTTTTTTTTTCTGTTTGTTTGTTTGTTACACCGGTCTGCCTTGCACCTGTGGGCGCGTGTGGGTGCGCGCTTGCCACTGAACTTTCACGCGCGTACCGCCGCCTTTGCCTCGACGCACACACACGCACACGTGTACAGACACACAACGAAAACGACGCACGCAGGGAATGGCGTGCGTGTTTGTCTGCGTCAGGCCTCGATGTTCGTCGCCTGTCTGACACACACGCGCACACGCGACGGCGAACAAGAGCGACGTGACGTGTTTTATCTCGGTTTGGTTGGGTGCGTCGCGGAGGCCTGCCACCCAACATGGCGGCCCTCCCCCTTCCCTTATCGCGTCTCTCTTACCTGTGCCCCCCCTTCTCCTCCTCACCTCCACCCCTCCGAAACCCATCCTACACAACGCCCTATCGCGCACAAATCCCGCCTCGCATGACGGCAGTGCATCGACGTCGCTCGAGCGCAACGTGCAAACACAATACGAGGGCGGGGCTACGACAACCAAAGAGCGCGCAACACAGCATAACCGACGCCTGAAAACGAACAGAGCCGCTCATTCCCAAGATACGCGACCCGGCTGCGCGTGTGCGTGGGTGCTGCTGATCATCTCCGTCAAAGTCAAGGAGGGTAGGTATTCTGCCGGTGGCGGGCAGACCCGAGCTCTCTGTTCACCCACACACGCACCGACACATTCGCCGCAACTGCCACCACACAGAGAGGCAGAGATCACTCGAAGGTTATTGATTCCACAGAGATAGGAAGAAGAGAGGAGGAGGGAAGAGTCACCGGACTGGCACTCGTGAGCTCGACCGCGCCACTGCCGCACGGTGCTCGCCACATTATCTGAGTCTGTCTGTTTGTTTTCTTAGATGGTTGCTCCGCTGGTGTTGTTGTCGACAGTGCGCGCACGTCATCGTTTGTTTGCCCGTCGTCCGCCAAGAGCGAGAGGGAAGGAGGGAAGGCGGTGATACACACGCACACACACACACACGCACGTGCACACGTGCATTCGTAGGCAACCACGAAAAAAATGGAGAAGTACACGCAGCTGAAGGTGCTCGGCAAGGGCAGCTTTGGTTCCGCCTGGCTCATTCAGCGCAATGCAGATCGCGCGCAGTTTGTGGCGAAAGAGGTTCGGCTTGGTGGCTTGAAGCCGGCGGAGCGAGAGAGTGCGCAGAAGGAGATCGACATGCTGCGCACGCTGAACCACCCAAACATCACCCGCTACGTGGACCACTTTGAGCACAAGGGTTCGCTTTTCATTGTCATGGAGTACGCCAACGGCGGTGACCTGTACATGAGAATCAAGCAGCAGCAGGGTCAGCTCTTCTCGGAGAAGGGGATTCTACAATGCTTTTCGCAGATCTGCCTGGCACTGTCGTACATGCACGAA
Organism: Leishmania major strain Friedlin; assembly: GCF_000002725.2. NCBI lineage: Eukaryota > Euglenozoa > Kinetoplastea > Trypanosomatida > Trypanosomatidae > Leishmania > Leishmania major. The sequence continues at coordinate 671,932 of NC_007262.2, read as the reverse complement.
CGCCGCATCCTCCACCGCGACCTCAAGACGCAAAACGTGTTCTTGACCAAGGACGGCGTCGTGAAGGTCGGTGATTTTGGCATCAGCACGGTGTTGCGCAACACGTACGAGTTGAAGCACACGATCTGCGGCACCCCCTACTATTTCTCGCCGGAGCTGTGCCTCAACAAACCCTACAACAACAAGAGCGATGTGTGGGCACTCGGGTGCATCCTGTACGAGATGACCACCCTGAACCACGCCTTCGACGGCAGCAACATGAAGGCGCTGGTGCAGAAGATTCTCAAGGGCGTGTACCCGCCGATCCATCCCATGTACTCGAGCAACCTGTCGCGACTCATCTCTTCCATGCTGCAGATCGACCCTCACAAGCGGCCGAACGTGTCGCAGGTGCTGAATCTCAGCTTCATTCGCGAGGCTCTGGCGGGGCTACGGGAGGAGGTGCAAGTCGCACGCGCAGACCGCCGCTCCGTCGTGTCGGTGGAGGAGCGGGCGCACCTGCAGGAGGCCGCAGCCCTGCGCAAGGAAGAGTACCGCCGAAGGGAACTGGAAAGTGCGGCAACTCTGGCCAAGGCGCAGCAGCAGCAGCAGGCCATCCTCATGCAGCAGCAGCTGGAGGGGGAGGAGCGGCGGCGCAATTTAGTGGAGCAGCAGCGGCGACTCCAGCGGCAGCAGGAGATGGTCTTGCAGGAGCGCAAGCGTGCCCTGGACGAGCGAGTACGGGAGCAGCGCAAGCTGCAAGGGCAAAAATCCAAGGCGGACGCCAAGGCGAATCGCCATCGTGAGAAGCAGTGGGACGACAACATGAAGGAGCAGGCGATCGAGGAGCAGCACCGCCGCGAGGCTCAGGAGCACCACCCTCGCTCTGACTGCCAAGGCCCCCCGCAGCTGCAACAGGAGCGGCTACAGCAACAGCAGGAGCAGTCCGCCGCGGAGGCGTACCGGGAGATGCGACGACAGGCAGCAGCAAACAAGCAGCGCTGCTACCGAGAGTCTGTGTTTCCAGGCGGAGCGCCTTGGTCGCAGCAGCGACAGCAAGACGAGCCCTCAGCAGTGCCGCCCGGCCAGCCGCCACCGCCGCGCACCCCTCCCTCGAGCAGCCATTACTGCTCGCGCAAGATGACGCCAGAGGAGCTGGAGGATGCACGGTCACAGGCGTTTTGGCAGATGCGGCGCGAGGCAATGGATAACCGAAAAAAGATGCTGGGCCACGACGTCACAGATACCGGCGAGTCATGGGCACCGACGTCGGTGGAGGCCGTGCCTGGCGCCTCGCCGGCTCCTTCGAATGGCAAGAGCGCAACGCTCGCTTCAGTCCCTGCACCGCCGCAGATGAGTACGCTGCCTCCACCGTCATCAACAGCAGCGGCGGAGACGAAGCCGACAACGAAATCGATGTCGCGCAAGGATAAGAGCACACCAGAGAGCACGGGCGCACAGCTGCCGGCGTCGTCGCCGGCACCTGCAGTGCTGCTGCCTTCGGGCGCTGCTGCTGCCACCGCTGCCGTCGTGCCGCAGGGGGTGGATAACGGCATGACGCCAGATGGAGAGGAGGGGCTGCACAACTTCTTGAACGGTGAGGCGGCGGCCACGTCGCCGACAGAGGCGGAGGACCGTCGGCGAGACGACGACTACAACGCGCTGGATACGGTCATTGGCGAGACGTTAAAGGCGGACCGCAAAAAGAGCTTCAAGGACGACTTTGACGACGCCGCCTTCGGCGAGGCGACAGACTCCAGCAGGCTGGTGCTGGATGGCAAGACGTTCCACCTGCCAAATGTGAGCGCCACCGACCCGCTCATGCACCGCATCGAGTCCCTGCGCATATTCCTCGAGAAGGAGATGGGCGACGATGACCTCATCAAATGCTACCGAGCCATGAACAACATCTCTGCCAGCGATGATGAGGTAATGCACCAGCTGCAGAGTGCGCTGCCACCGTCGAAGCAGCGCTTCATCCCGCTAGTCGCGCATCTCGTCGTGTGCGAAGACGCCTTCAACCGCCAAGGCGCCTCCTCCTCCGCCTCTGCAATCGGCCTTTGAGCGGTGCGCGCACCCTCATGTATAGGCGTGCGTGCGTGTTGCTGTTTGTATGTGTGTATGTACGCGTACACCTCTGCGTTGGATGTCAAGCCTTCAATCCGCATGTACATTCACGGTGCGCGGTCTTCCACCTCTCTCACCTTCATCGTAAATCTGCATTGTTCTTCTTTTCCTGTGTGTATGTGTATGTGTGTGCGTGTGTGCGTGTGTGTGTGTGTGTCTGGCGTTGCGTGGTCCGGGCCTTGTGCCTCCCTCCCTCCCTCCCTCCCTCCAAATCTCTTCACGTGTACACTGCTCATGATCTCTCTTTGTTTGTTAGCTACCTCTTCTGTCTTGCTACATCACAGGCGGGTGTGTCGTGGTGTCTGTGCGTGTCTCTGTGCGTGCAACGTAGAGGTAAAGCCTGCTGTGGGGTGCAAGGGGAGGATGGCAGGCGCTGCGAGAAGAAGCGCAGCCATATCTGCATAGTAGGCATGCAATGTAATACGGGTGGACTAGGTGAGGGTGACGGGTCGACATGCGCACCCCGTCACAGTGACTGATGCAGACAAGGCGCAGGGGCGTCACTTCGACCTGCTCGTGTGCTTTGTGTCGCACCTGTCCACCTACGCCCCACCCTTCCACCCCTTCCCTCCGCATGGCATTATGTATTCGATAGTGATGACGGAGGGGACTTTACAACAGTGCATTTATACATATATATATGTATATATGCGCATGTATGTGCGTCTGCGCATGTGCATGCGCGTGTGGGATTTGTTATTGTGCGCGTGCTTGTTTGGTGCGTGCGTTGATGCTTAGATCTGCCTCTTGAGTTTGCCACGGATCGGCGGTAGGCTCGCAATTCTCTTCTCGATCTTCCTTTATGTGTATTGCTGTCATCTGCTCCTTATTGCATCTCCGATGCAGGATGGTGGGCGGGTAGGTTCACAGGCACTTATACGCATGCTCACGTGTGGCTGCATGTCACTTGACACGCACCTACGTAGTCACGCACGCAGCACACCAAGACCAGTTCCGCCGCTATGGCCACTGCCATCATTACCATCTCTCCGCGTTTGTTTGCCCGCGCTCTCCTCCCCCCACCCCTTCCCTCCTTCCCCGATACGCACACCCGCATTCACGCTATCATCTTTCTCCCTTGTGCTTGCTTGTTCGGCACCTTCTCTCCATTTCCGTTTGCCCGATTCTTTCCGACCCTCTCCCTGCCCCCTCCCTCCTCCGCCTCGTGTACTCTCCACGCCACATATGCTGTTGTTCTCGCGTGTGCGTGTGTGTCATTATACGGATGTCTGTGTGTGTGTGTATCTGTTGTAGCGTGGCTTTTCACCTCTTCCCCTTGTCGGTGTTTTTCCCTCATCATCCGAGCCCTACGGTTCTCTTGCCATCTCTCCTCCTCAACCCTTCCCTGCCTCGCCCTTGCCTGCCTGCGTGCTTTTGTGGTGTAGCGCGCTCGGCATGGGTGTCTGCATGTGCCTTTCTCTGGTAATGGGAGGCTAGTGCAGGAATACCCGTGGACACGCAGGATAGAGAGAGAAACACGCGATGTTCCTTCTCTGCAGCTTAGTGGGCATCAACACACGCACGCCTATGCACCTAGTGACATGCACCATCAACAGCGACGCATTGATCTGTGCTCTCATCTGCCCTCCTTCCCCCATCCCCGCCCATCTATCATCACGATCACGCACCTCCGCCTCTCTGCCTTCCCAAACATCGTCATTTCTTCCCTCTTTCACGGACGCCAGTGGAAGGTGATTCTCGCCCGCACGCGTGCATATGTGGAACAAAGTGGGACACACAACGTCGCTTTCTTTGCCCCCCCCCCCTCCCCCCTTCCACTCCACAGTAGCCGCACCTTTGCCCATCATTGCTCAGCCTTGCGTTCATCAGCTCCCCCCCCCTCCTCCTCTCCCACTCCCTTACTAGGCTCACGGGCCATAACAGGATACAAACTGTGAGTAACACACACCGTCAAGGTGGGCGCACTTTACGGCTTCTCGCGTGAGCGGTCCAGGCACGAGGAGGGTTATTGCCTTACAAAACAGAGATCGCCTTTGAAGCGGGCTAGAAACAAGCCACGGCGACACGCGTCTGGTGGGTACCCGTAGCGGTGGCATCCCACCCCCTCCCTCCCTCCCTCCCCGCCGTTCTCCGCTTCTAACTCGTTCCACACATGCGTACATCTTTATAGCCAAGCGTTACGATATCGCAGGTGCCAATAGACCCAAGGAGAAGAGGGTATACGCACGCACGCATACACAGACGCAAGCGTGCAGAGAGGCAGCGCACTCAGACACTCCTTCATTGATACGGGCTTCTGTGAGTGGACTTCTGCATTGTCTCTCTGAGGCAGCAGTAGCAGCGGTCCTAGTGGACGTGGTCGTGTGCGTGGCAGTGCGCGTGCTTACACCCCCTCGTCAAGGTGTAGCGGTTGCACCACGGACGGACGCAGGACAGCTGCACCGGACCCAAACCCTGCCCCGCCGCCTTATCCTTTTCGAATAACGCCCTCTCCTCTTTCGCCTTCGCTGTTGCGCTTTGACAGACCCGCGCTCATCCTCCCCGAAGATGCGTCGCGGCGTCAAGTGCCTCGCCGGTGCGGCTGCGGACGTGGGCTCACTGAAGTTCGACGTCATCGTCGTTGGCGGCGGCGCCAGCGGCTCCCTTATTGCCGGTCGACTGGCCATGGAGAACCTTAAGACGCTCGTCATCGAGGAAGGTGCCGATATCCGCAAGTACCCGGAGTGGTACCACACGCTGCCCGCTAGCACCATCGCCCATCGCCTGGCTCAGCGCGGCTTCGAGGCCAAGGACACTCTGACGACGCCGCAGCAGCATCCGGACGGGGTGACGAAGGCACCGGTGTGGATTCCGACGCCGCGGGTGCTGGGAGGACACGGTGTAATGGGCAGTCGCACGTGGAACCTCGGCGATGAGCGTGACTGGGAGGGGAGCCCGTGGAGCTTCCGCGAAGAGCTGCTGCCTCGCGTACGCACCTTTGAAAACATGGAGGTGTTTGTGCCGCACCGCGGCAAGCGAGGGAAGTTCCTCATTTGCCGCCCGCTGAACTTCTCACCGTACTTTAAGGCGTTTTGCGAGGCAGCATCGCAAGACGTGCCGCTCATGAGCGAGTTGACGCGCAAGGAGTTCCAGATCGGCTGCGGCTGCGGGAGGCCCGACACGTTCGTAGACCAGTCGCTTGGTGTCGCCAACACCACCCTGCAGCGGTACCTGCTCGGCACCATCAAGCTGAACCGCCCTGTTCGCGTGGAGTGCGGCACCAAGGTGGTCGGTATCCGCGGCAGCGGCGGCAACGCGAGCACCGCTGCCGGCGTGTCGTTGCGGCGTGCAGATGGCCAGTTAGTGGATGTGGAGAGCACTCTGGTGGTGGTGAGTGCGGGTAGCATCGGCAGCGCGCGGCTGCTGACGGCGTCGCGCGGCAGCGTCGACGTGGACGCTTCAGTTGGGCAGCACTTCTGGGACATACCGCAGGTAGTGCTGCAGTACCACGTGAAGAACCGTGACAGCCACAACTGCTATCTTGACCCGCTTGTGTGCAAGGTGCTGAGGGTGGATCTGTGGTACGGGCGACCACAGCTTAGCCTCCGCTCCAGCTGGGATGACCTCATCATGTACTGGTCCTCCACCGGGACCTCGACACCAGATGTTGAGATCCAGTTTCAGCCGTTCACGCTGGCGAACGACGGCACGCAGCCGATGCCGAGAGAGCACGGCTGCCAGTTCGTCGTGCGCCCCCTGCGGCCGCGCAGTCGCGGGAAGGTGAACGCGAACGGTAGCATCGACCCCAACTACTTCAGCGATGCCGGCGACCTCGCCGCCCTGCAGAAGGGCGTCGCGTATGTGAAGGACTGCCTCGTGAAGAAGACGCCTTTTGTACCTATTATCGGCGCCCTCGCTCACGAGCTGTTTGAGTCCTCCGGCATCAACGGCGGGAGCTGTGCCGACGCCGTCGACCCGCAGAACTGCCGCCTCAAGGGCGTGAGCAACGTGTACGTGTGCGATCATAGCATCCTGCCGAGCCCGCTAACCGGCAGTACACTCCCTTACACGTTGGCGCTGGCGGACCGGTTTGTGGACACGCTGCTCAAGAGGCGCGGTTTGACGCACAAGGTGGAAGAAGACCCCGCTGCACAGGTAACGCGCATCGTCTATTAGGCGGTGCCTTTGGTATTGCCTCGGCTTTCACAGCCGCCAGCGTTGCGAAGCGTCGCCTTGTGGACCATTGCAGCCGGGGCAAGACTAGCTCACCAGGCGCACTTTCTCTCCTCTCCGATCGCAGGGCGCATGTCCTCCGCTCGCCTGCTGCTGGCGTCTCGCTTGCCGTGTGGTGTGTGTGGATGCGCGCGCGTGCGCGTCGTCTCTCCTTCACATTCCTTGACTTGTTCTCATCAAGTTTCACAGCGGCCACATTTTCCTTCGTAAATGCATATATATATATATATGCTGTCCCTGACTCGGTGCGTGTGTCTCTTGCTCCTCCTGTTGATTGCCCTTCCCGTGGGTCTCTGTGCTCGCCGGATGTGATGTCTCGGGGTACTCGTTGCTGCTGTTGTGGTGGCGATGACGTCGTGTGTGTGTGTGTGTGTGCGTGCACTTCAATCCAGAGCACCGCAGCTTCTCTGCCTCGTCTTTTTTCGTGCTGTTTTTGTTTTTCATTTCGAGTGACCCCTGATTATGCCGGTCATCTCAGTGCGTGGTATCACAGGGTCCAGTACCACCGCACCGTCCCCCCCCCCTCCCCACACTCCCGACTCTCTGCGTGTGTGAGGGAGGCAGCCCAGCAGCACCCATCTAACCCTTCCCAGTGCCGAACCACTCCTGGTGGTGGTGGCAGGGCCCGGTGCCCGCTACGCAACGAGGTCGGAGCAACCGGCGACAGTGCACACGCCTGTGCCTTCCACGTGATAGGCAGAGTACCACGGCTATTCAAAGGTATTCCATCCCCGGCCCTCACGGTGCCTCCTGGCGTGGGGCACCTGAGTGCTACCCGGAGAGGGACGCACCAGGGGTGGCGACCGGCATGACAGAAGCGGCTGCGAGGCGACCTGCGCAGCGTGGGGGTGGGCAGAGAGTGGGGTGGAAACCGTGCGGAGATGACCGGGTCGGCGCACTGCTGTTCTGCTCCCCACCACCGGTGATATGATGGTGAACCGTCCTTTCGTGCTGGGCAGCGTTGTGCGTTGCTAGCTTTTCCTCGTGCTGCCTGCCGAACATTTCTTCACGAAAGAACGAAGAAAAGAAATGGAGACGCGATAGCAGCCATGGTAATCTGCACCGGCACCAAGAGTCCTATGTGGACGACGATACACCGTGCCTCACGCTGCGCTGCTGCCTGTGCCGTGTATGGGATGTGGTGGCCTTCTTTTTTTTCTCTTCGTTTTCCGCACTCTTCTCGGGCGCACACAGCATCAGCTCAGGCTCCGTTCCTCCCCCGGCCCTGTAACACGCTCCCAACCCGCGTGGTGCGATGGCAGCCACACACACACACACGGAACAACAATGCGCCGACCCGGTCATCTCCGCACGGTTTCCGCCCCACTCTCTGCCCACCCCCACGCTGCGCAGGTCGCCTCGCAGCCGCTCCCATTGGGCAGGTCCCCATCCGGTACACAACCCTCGGGGTGGCGCTGAGGTGCCCCCCATCCCGGCCACTGGGCAGTGTGAGGGTCGGGGGTGGGAGACGCGTCCGAGTCACGCTGGCATTCTGCCTATCATACGCATGGTGCACACGTGTTCGCTGTCGCGGGTGGCTCCGACGCCACGCCGTCCAGGACTTGAGCGCCGACGTCAGCAGCCATGCATCGCCCCGACCTCCCGACGTCTTAGGCCCCTGACCCTGTCATCGCCACAGGTGGTTCGGCAGTGGGCAAAGGTTAGGTAGGGGTCTGCTGGGCTGCCTCCCTCACACACGCAGAATGGGAGGTTAATACTCTGCCCTGTGGTACCACGCACTGAGCGCTGTGTGCCACCCCCTCCCCCACCGGTCATGACGATGGAGGTGGCGGTGAAAGAGAAGAAAAACGAAAGCGCGTAGGGGTGTCTTTAAATGGTCCGGGGAGTATGTGGTATGAAGTATGTTTGTGTGGAAAGCAGCTTGATAGGTTTGTGTGTGTGTGTGGGGGATTGATGCCAGTACGCTTGCTGGCAATGCGGGGCAGCTCCGCTCCCTGCCTCGCCTTCCCCCCCCCCTCCCTTGCACCCTGTGCACCCTTGCATGGAACCGACCGCATCTTCTCTCTCTGTTGTCAAGAACGTTGTGGCGACAGGCACACATTCTCCCGCACATGGAGCGAGTTTCCGCGTGAGTGGCGGCGGATAATCCCCATGCACCCTCCGCTTTCACGGACGCCCGTCACTCGTCTCTCTCCTCTCTTCTCACGTCCCTCTTCTTTTTTTCGGTGGTTTCGCTCTGTCCGCCCAATATACGCGCTGCCTCTCCACCTCCGCGGTTATCGGGTTGGGCGGGGTGTGCGTGTGTCTAACATGATTGATCCCGATTGCATCTTTCCTATTCACCGCCATCACCGCCGCCCATTCACAACGACGCGTGCATCGAGAAGTCCTCACCTACTGTGCCTTCCCTCTCTCTCTCTCCATCCCCGCCCCCACAACAAACCATACCCGACTCCTCCTCCTTTCTCTCTCGCTCTGCGTTTTGCTGTTGTTCGCCTCGATTCGCTGGTTGCCCCCACCGCCAACCGCCAACCGCCACTGCCCCCCCCCCTCCCTCCCTCCCTCCTCCTTTTTGTTTCTTCTTCGTTCCTCCCTTTGTTTTTCATTCACCCTTTCTTGAAGCGTTTTTTTTTTGTGTTCGTGTGTGTGTGTTCGTGCGTGTGTGTGTGTGTGGTGTGCTGCTTTTTGAAGTGCTTACGTGACACCACAGGCTGCCCCTACCACCCCACTACACGCAGAGGTGCGGTCTTCTCTCTCACTCTCTCTCTCTCTAGAGTTCCCTTGTGTGCATAAGCGAACAGCAACAACAATAAGGGCCTCCCTCCCTCCCTCCCTCCTGGTTGTCGCGTACTTGTGTGTGCGCGTGTGCGTGTGCCGTTCTTTTGTGGTCGCTCGTCGTGTCTGGTGGTGGTGCCACGGCGACTGCTGCTTCCGTTGTGCTTGTTGTGGTGACGACGTATAGGTGTAAGATAACGCGAGGAGCGACGGTAGTGTTGCCGTGTTGTCGGTCTTGCGTTGACAGGTGCGGTAGCGCGCGTGCGTACAGGGGGATCGCGCTGTCGACCATCTACGCCCCCACCCCCTCGCGTGTCTGCCCTTCTTTCTTCTCCTCGGCCCTGCGTCCTCGCATTGCTGCAGCCGGCGCCCCTTTCTTTTCCTCTCTCCTTGTGCCTGACCTGAGACCCCCTTCTTCTTGTTCATCTTTGGCTGGGCTCCTTCCGCGTCCGCTCGTGTTTCTCCTTGCCATCTCGCGGGTCGCTACTATTCTCCGGCTCGTGCTTCTCTGCTCCGACCTCGCCCTCCTCCTCCCCCCCCCACTCGCGTCGCTAGTGGGTTACCATCGGTTCTGTGCGTCTGCGTGCGCACGTGCAAGTGCGCGCCGGCTCTTCCGCCTTCTCCTTTTCGTGAGCAGCGGAAAGAGTATGAAGTCTGTCAAGAAGACCCCAAGGGGGGAGCACCACAGCCTCGTGCCGACGACGACCACCACCGCGGCTAATAGCACCAGCAACGGCACTAAAGACCATATCCACAATGGCAACAACGCCGCCGCGTCTCGGCGCACATCGGTGCCTCTGCTGGACGAGGAGAGTCTAAAGGCGAACACCGCTAGCGCCTCCAGTGGCGCAGCGGGCGGCTTCACTTTAGTGCCGCACAGCGACGATAGACTAAAATTGAGCGGCGCAACAATCTCTGGGTCGCCGCCTAGCCAGCCGCACAGCGTGGACAATAGCCACATCTACACGATGCTGCAGCAGCAGCAGGCAGTAGCCATGGCCGCGGCGCAGTTGGAGCACGCGTACAACCAGACGTGCTACTTGCTGCAGCAGTGCTCGCATAACGCACTTCTCACGGTGCTCATGTCGCTGCTGAACGACTACCCCACCACCCTAGTCCAGCCCATCCGCATGCGAGTGGAGCAAGTGTTGGCGCATCAGATGTCCCCGTCCGCCTCGGGCCGCGTGGCAGTGCCAGGCAGAAGAGTCAGTGAATTCGTGCCAAACAGCAGCGCCGCGCCTTGGACGCCATCAAACATGCGTGGCAGCGCCGCCCCGACGCCGACGACGAACAGCACCACCCCTAGTCACCGTCGTGGTCGAGGACACAAGGGTAAGGAGGAGGAGCAGGAAATCTGCAGCATCCACAACAACTTGAGGGCGATGAAGCACCTCCAACTGAACGTCTCCACTGGACTGTACGAGTGCATACACGGCTTTCACTGCCTCGTGGACGGTCCGACGGACGCGTCTCCGAAGCGGCTGAGCACGGCCTCGGCGGTGTCGCCTTCCACCTCTGCCTCCCGCGCCAACGGCCCTGCGCCGTCTGCCGACAGCCAACCGTTCGCCCCTCCCCCCACCATCGTCTCATCGGCTGCGGCAGAGTCGCGCTTCAGTATGTCGGAGGTCGAGGCGCTGCGCATGTTGGGGTACCCTCTGCCGAACACCAATTCCGACCAACCGCAGCCGCACCTTGCCCATGAGTCGCCTCGCCCGCAGCCGACACTGCAGCAGCCTCACCAGCAGTTCTCGCACGCATCCCTGCGCAGCTCGGGTCTCGGCTTCAGTGGCCCCAGCCACCACGACCCCGAGAGCTCACAGCTCGCCAACGGGGGTGGATTCACCGTGATCAGCGGCGACCGGTCGAGCGCCGGCACCTCTCCCCTTGATCCCCGCCTCAGTATGGATATACCCTCGCTTGAGTACCTCCTCCAGAGTGTACGTGATATCGATGACGACTAGAAGCGCCTGCTTATAACGCGTCCCTTGGCCGCACACAGCATCAGCTCAGGCTCCGTTCCTCCCCCGGCCCTGTAACACGCTCCCAACCCGCGTGGTGCGATGGCAGCCACACACACACACACACACGGAACAACAATGCGCCGACCCGGTCATCTCCGCACGGTCTCCGCCTCACTCTCTGCCCACCCCCACGCTGCGCAGGTCGCCTCGCAGCCGCTCCCATTGGGCAGGTCCCCATCCGGTACACAACCCTCGGGGTGGCGCTGAGGTGCCCCCCATCCCGGCCACTGGGCAGTGTGAGGGTCGGGGGTGGGAGACGCGTCCGAGTCACGCTGGCATTCTGCCTATCATACGCATGGTGCACACGTGTTCGCTGTCGCGGGTGGCTCCGACGCCACGCCGTCCAGGACTTGAGCGCCGACGTCAGCAGCCATGCATCGCCCCGACCTCCCGACATCTTAGGCCCCTGACCCTGTCATCGCCACAGGTGGTTCGGCAGTGGGCAAAGGTTAGGTAGGGGTCTGCTGGGCTTCCTCCCGCACATCCACCCAACACCACCCGTCATCGTCGGCGGGGGGACCCCGAGGATGCTCGAAGGCAAGCGCTTCACAGAGAAATATATATATATAAGGGGGGTTTCAAAGCAACACAGATACTCAGACGCTTACCCACACGCAGACGAGCGCATCGACACGCGTACGTCATTGCTTATTTCGCTCTCTACACCAGACGCTCTCCGGCAAGCAGGGGGGAGGCGGGAGAAGGAAGAGGGGCAGCGCCGTACTTCTCCTTCCTTTTGTGGTTCACCATCGTTTGTGTTTTTGTGTGGCTTCTTCTGCTGTTCAACAAGCACGCCTGGTGTGCCCCCCCCCTACACACACACACACACACATGAGCTTTCTGCCTCTCTCTTGCTTCCTTTTCCATCAAATGAATGATGTTCTTTACCGCAATGGCATGCGAACCCGCCTCCCTCTCCCCCCCCCCTCCCACTTCACTCCCCTTCCATAGAATAGCATACTTGCACACACACACACACACACACACACACATACACACATACACACGGGCGTACGGACACATGCACATACGCACATACACGCACGTACACCCGTCTCGCCTGTTGCTCCGTCTTTCGGGTATATGTATATATATATATGTGTGTGTGTTCTCTCTCTCTGTGTGTGTGTGTGTGTGTGTGTGTGTACACGATTGCATTGCTCTTTGGTTGTGTGTTGCCCCTCCCCCTCCTTTTCGTTTTTTAAACTGTGCTTCTTCTTATGACATCACTTTCTCACGGATGTACCACTGCCCCCCCCCCCGGATGTTTTTTTTTTTGCTTTATCTTGTTTTATCATCTCTCGTTTATGTTCCTCTGTGTGTGTGCGTGTGCGTGTGTGTGTGTAGTACGCACTCTCTCTTCTTTTACATTTAAGTTTTAGTTTTAGGCTTGACACTCCGTTTTTTCTTCTCTGCACCGAATCTCTCTCTCACTCCACACCCTGCCCACCTCCTCACCTCGTCATGCACCCCGTCGATCGCTAGCCCACACTCGCATGGGCACCTTCTCTTTCAATCTCCAGCTCTGTCCCTCTCGCTGCCCTCGCCACCGCTTCGTTCTCTCTGCATATGTGATTGTCATTCTCCCAGAGCCCTCCTGACTGCCTGCAGTATCGCTGCGTGCCGCTGCAGTTTAAGAGCATCTGGGTGTGCAGCAGGATGAGGCGCTAGCAGCGTGTGCGTGCGTGTGTGATAGAGTGGAGAAAGGGAGTGAGGGCAACAGTGTCACTGTCTGTAGATTATCGTACAGGACTGTTGATAACGTTTGTCGTGCACACTGGCGCACCCACCGACAGACCCTGCCGTGTCTTCGTCTCTACCACCTCCTCACCTGTATCACACGTCTGTCACTTCTCACGTCGCTCATCCCACCGCACGCGCTCTTACACACACCGGCAACGCTGTCGTCACGGTTGGCTCGTGTCACTCTCAGTCGCTTCCTTTCTTTTTCATTTTTCTCTCTCTCTGTGTATGTGCATGTGCATGTGCATGTGTATCCCTCTCCGTTCTTGGGAGGCGCTTCGCTTCTTGCCTTCTCTTCCCATTTTCCTTCATCTCCCTTCTCCCTCTTCCCACGTTCGTGTTTCGTTTGTGTGGTGCGTTGCTTGCTGCCCTGCGGTGGTGATGGTTCACCGGGTGCTCCGGCCGGCTTCGTAGGCGTTGACATTGGCGACTGTTGCCCTCCTTTGGTAATGGTGAGGGTGGGGAGGGGTTCTTGGTTATCGTGTTTGGCTGTGTGTCCTCGTTCTCGGGATAAACTACTAAGAAGGAACGAACGACACGGATAAGCGAGGAATGGGAACTGTGTAAACCTCTGTTGTGGCTCTGCGTGTCTCCTTGTCTCTCGCTGCTGCTGCTGCTGCTGCTTGCCATGCCCATCTTCGTGATTCACTTCCTTTCTTGTGCCCGACCCTCTTCCCCCTCCTCTTCTCTCTCCATGTGTGTGCGCGTCTCGCCATTGGGCGGATCTCGCTCCTTGCTTTTTGTTGGAGGGTGGGTAGGTGGGGTGGGGATGCTTCCCTCTTGCCCGAGAGGGAGAGAGACAGGGGCAGAGGCAGACGGAGCGTAACGCACGAGCACGCCCATTGGGAATGTTGGGACGAATAGAGAGAGAGAGAGAGAAGGCGGGAGAGTGGAGATGATCAGAGGAGAGCCCAGCAAGGGGAAACGAAAATGGAGTGTCTCTTACGCACACGCGTTGTCTCTTCAGCTGTCTTCGCATTTTCCTCTTTTGTGTGCGATGCGCGTGCATCGAGCGTGCGCGCGAGCAGCGCTGTCATGTACAGTGAAAAGCCGACAAGGAAACAGAAACAGGAAAACAGACACACCAAAAAAAAACGGTGGTGGGTGGGTGGGTGGAGCAAACCCGGGTACTCGTGCCAGCACGCACACACACACACACACACACACGCTTACGATAGGTTTCCCTCTTACACTTGTAGGTGTGCACACTTGGCTAAGCCAACGCAAGGAAGAGAGTGAGGGAGAGATAAGGGGTAGGGGAGATCCAGCACCACGACGGAATGAAAGCTGCTCTCTTCATACCCTCATGCAGAAGACTCTCTCTTTCTCTCACTCAAGCGATGAGGAGGAGAACCGCAAACATGAAAGACAGCAACGGCAAGAAGAGAAGGCACGTCACCTCGAGAAACAGTCAAGGAAAGCAGAGGGAAAGAAGTACGCGCATGCTTCAGACACGCGTGAATGCATCCCAACCGATGCCAATGCACCCGTGCACGCACAGTGACAGGGGGAGAGAAGGGGGGACATCAGCCTCCAAAACGGAGAGAAGCCACGCATTGCTTGACCCACGCACACGCGCCGAGCCCTTTATCGCCTTCGCTTGTTTTTCAGATTGGTAGCGTCGCGGAGCATCATCGGTTAGGGCAGGTGGGAGGATGAAGGGCGAGGAGGGGGTCTATTGATGTGTTCAGCTTTCCTTTGTGTTCTCGCCTCTGCTCCTCATGTCTTCTATCTTATCCGGCCGAGGCTCATGTTTGCAATGCGCGCAAGCGTGTGTTTGTGTGCGTAGGCGTCTGTGAGTGGGCGTGTGCCCCCTCGCCCTGCTCTGCTCCTCTTTTCCCACGCGTTCTCTCTGCGCTGCTGTCCGGATCATGATTGTCTGTCACCCTTCACCCTAGGAGGGGTGGGTGGGGGGCTCTATTCCTGCTATGTCGTCCCCTGACCACCTCTTTGCCACAAAAAATCGTGTGCGTGCGCACCTGCAAGCATGTTTTCGCGTTCCGATCCTTTTCTTCTCAGTGTCGGTGCTCTTGTGTTTGCGTCTGTGTCAGATGCTGCTTCTCGACGTTGGTGCTCCTTTGTTTCCATGTACAGTGCCGTCTCGCCCTCTCTCACATGTTGCAGGTGTGCCTGTCGGCCTGTCGGCCGGGCAGCCTCTCCCCCTCTGTCGTGTCGATGTTCTATAACTTCTCTGTCGTCTGCCCAGTCGATTGTTGCAATCAACATATACATATATATATATATGCGCATACATGCATACATAAGAGTATATGTGTATGTGTGTGTGTGTGTGGACCAGTTGCTTATCCCCCTTTTGCTGATGCACGTCTGCCGTGCCGGCATTCTGTTACCCGCCGCTGAGCAAGATGACGCGCCCCTCTCCATCCCCGTCCCCTTCCTTTGTTCTGTTCTGGTTGTTGTCTTTTCCTCCCGACCTTTCTTTTGCTTTTTATACGCACACCCCTCTCCCTCTTCTCACTCTGCTGTTTCCATGCGCGCCCCATGTCTGAGTGACATGCCCGTGTGCATGTATGCATATGTAAGTGATCAAGGTCAGGATCTATCACGCCTTGGTTTGGCAGGCGAAGGGATCACCTCAAGCTACGTTCCCCGCCGCCACATACGGCTCGCACTCGTCGTACAGGATCATCATGAGTTTTCGCGTGTCTGCCTTGTTGTGTCTGTGTGGGCTTCTTATCTTTTTGCTGCTGTTCTCACCTCATCGCCTTGCGCACCCTTCCCTCACTTACCCCCCCCCCCTTGTCACTTTTCTACATTCCTCATGCATGTATGGGTCCTCACGCTGGCCAGGGACTGTTTAGACGTCTCGCTCGCTCGCTCAGTTTTTTCTTTATCGTTTTGGATATTGTATCTGTATGCCTGTGCTGGCGGTCGTGTGAATGTCTGTGTGTGTGTGTGTATGTGTGCGTGTGCATGTGACTGTACGTGTCTCTCCCTCTCCCCTTCTACCGAGTGATTCAAACGCACTTCTTTCTGTTCGTTTCCGTGCGCGGAGCGGTGAAACGCTTCACCGCGCCCGTGTCTTCTCCTCTGTCACCCTCCTCCCTGCTTCCTCGTTGGTATTGCGTGTTTCGTGGGCTTGTGCAGAAGTGCACCACTTCCTCTCTTTTCCATCTCCTTCTCTCCATATCAAATTTTCTTTGCTTCACCTGCACCCGCTGAAGGTGCCGGCGCCCTCACCCGTGATATCATGGTCTCCGGAACCGACTCTTGCTGTCGGCGGGCAGGTCTGGGCTGGCCCTGTGCCGGAGAGACGGGTGATCATGGGCATATTTGGATCAGCCCTCTACCGAATCGGGTCTGTGCTTCAACAAGTGCACGCCCGCTTCGGGCCCGTCGCGTGCGCGTCTTGTGTCGGTCTGTCTGTGGTCGCTTTGGGGGGAGTGGAAAACATCAACGGCGTCGGCGAGGTTGCAGAGTCGGCAGTTTCAGGGAAGCCGATGCCAACTGCACGGATGACGGACTGGATCACCGGCCTCAGACGCCAGAGGCCGACATCCCCCCAACACCCCGCGCTGCGCGATGCGGCACGCGGCGCCAAACGCTACTTGGCTGCAGCCGTCCCACGCCAGGGGAGCAAGGGTGCCGAGCTCACGAGACGACAGGCGGCCATCCTCGCCCAGTGCGGCGCGGGCATCTGGCCGTACTTTGGGTTCCCGCAACAGTTGGTGAGTGGCAGCGACACGATGGCGTGCAGACGGTGTGCTGCCCACTGCTCCGCTAGCGTTGCGGTACCCCTACCCCTGCCTGTGTTTATGCTGTGAGGGCGTCCGGCCCGGCGCTGTGCCCGATATGTCACGCGAGACTCGCGAATCGCACGACGCTTGACGCACGCCTCGGTCGTGCGGGATGGGCTTCCCCCGTCAGGTGTGTGTGACTGCGTCCTCAGGAGGACAGGCGATGAGCTCTTTGTGCGGAGGCGCATGCGTATGCACGGACCCCTTCCCCTGGACACACCCGCTCCTGTCAGAGGCATACGGGCTCAGGAGAGGGTAGTGTGCACCATGCCGCCACGGACTCATGACAGCGTCCCACCTGTCGCGGCACACGCAGGCAAGCCATCCAGACACGCCCCCCTCCGTGACACGGTCAGACATGGAAGGTGGAGGTCGGCGAACCCACCAGCGACCAAGGTCCTCCTGGAATAGGCCCCACGATGCGAGAATGCGAGCACTGTGCGCACGCGCTGCCGGCCGGGGCCGGCACGGCGCATGACATCCAAGCAAGGCATCGGGAGGCTAGCAGGGCACGAGTGATGGATGGAAGAGGCACGACGAGATCCATACGAGTCAGCCTCCGCAGTGCATGTGTGCCCGAAACATGTGCGCCACCTCCTCCATCCGACCGCGCGGGCTGATGCGTCACAGATGCCGGAAGTCTGACGTGAGCACCCCGGGCTCCACCGTGGAGCTATCCCTGCTGCAAGGCGGAGAGTGACTGTACGATATTGTGGAATGCCGCGGCTTGAGGCGACTGAGGGCGAAGCACGGCACCCAGGCAGGGTGCCGGGTGTGAGAGGGCGCTGGCCTGCGGCCGGCCGGCTTCCTCGCTGACTTCGTCCGGCATGCACGTGAGCCAGTCACTGCTTCCGCCCTCGCGCAGGACCCTAGGTGCGGCCCGCTCGGACCAGGGCATGTGGCTCATGTAGGTGTGTGATGCGCCGATGGTGCAGCGCGTCTCGGAAGAAGGGACGGACACGAAGAGCCCGCGAGCCGCATAGCCCGAATCGACAGCAGACGGCCCGTCCTAGACGGCGAGGATGCGGCCGCCGTGCACCAGGGGTAGGTGAGCTGTGGCGGTGTATGCGCGTATATATCTGCTGCGAACGTGCTCGCCTGTAGAACGGACTCGCTGACGGAAGGAACAAAAGCAGTTGACCTTCACTGCTGTTATTTCGCTTGATTGATGTGGTGCTTCTTGTTCACCTCACCCATGCGCGCCTAACCTGTTGTCGCTTTCCTCCTCCCCTCTCCTCCCCCCTCCTCCCCCCTCCCTCCTCCCACGCATGCGGTTAACTAACAGCAACCCTCCCCTCCCCTCCCCCCCCCAACCACCTGTCTGTTTTTTCTGTCTCTGTTGTGGGTGGCTGACGTCCTTTGTGGCTGGAAAAAGATCCCATTGTCTATGTGTTCCGTATGTCTCTCTCTGTCCCATCTCCCCTCTTCCTCCGTGTTGGTGTGTGTTGGAATGTTCGCTCGTGCCATCGGCTCCTCCTCCTCCTGCTTGGAAGGGTATGCTGTGGCTGGGCGCGCTGAACACATCTTCTGCTGGCGTTGTCTTCCATGCTCTTAGTTTTGTTTTGTTTTTTGTTTTCGATGTTGAGCCCTTCGCTGTCTATGTCTTTCTCTCTCTCTCTCTCTTGACCTCCGTCTGCATCTATGGCGTGTGTGCGTGTGCGTGGTGGGGACCCGTTCTTGTTCTTGTGTGCATCTAAGTAAGTCTTCGTGTGTTCTGTTCGTTGTTACCGCCCCCACTCTCCACTTGCCTTTCGTTTTTGTTTTGTTTTTCTCGGTGTTCCTCCCACACTATGTGCGCCCGTGTGTCCGTCTATTTCCGTGCATGTGTGTCTGTGTGTGAGTCATAGTTGGTCTGTTTCTGGTTTGATCACGTTGTGTATTCTATAGCATACCTGCCTCTCTGCCCATCTCTGTGTGTGTGTATATATATATAAACCGGACGAGGTGTATGTGCGTATTCGTGTCTGCGCCATCAGGGGATGAGAGGGTGGTGTGTGAGGAGAGTGTGAGCCTTCCAGCTGTTCGCCTCCGCATACCACCCCCTCATCCCCCCTCCTCCTCCTCCTCCCCGTGCAATGTACAAGTGGATGAGCACATGCACCAGCATAAAACCCGAAAACGCTATCACAAGCGAATTGGGACGATGAGAGATAAGCGGTCTGCGCCGTCAAGGCATGGAGAGAGGCGGGTGGTGGTGTTGGGTGCAACACACCCGCACCCCCTTCCCTGTCCCCCACCCCCCACCCCACCTCACCCACAAGCACAACCACTGGTGCGCATGGGCGCGCAGTCTTCATGGAAGCTACGTGTGCGCAGTCGAGGCGAGGCCCTTCCTCGTCTTTCTCTTCCCATCGCTCGCTAAGCGTATGCGTTGTCGGGAGCTGGGCATTCGTTGGCGCCTGCGCGCACGCTTGCCGAGAGAGTCGTTACCACCCTCCCCTCCAATGCCCTTCTCGCTACGCGGATCTTCGCGCGTGGTCCTGATCAGGGCAGATGACCCACTCGGCGTGCTTCGATGCATGCATGCTCTTCTCGGAATGTGGACCCCCTGTAAACCGAACAAATCCGGTCGATGGTCGTGAAGTGAGCACCCGCTCTTCACCGCATATCTCCCCCCCCCCCTCTCCCCCTCTCTCTCTCTCTACATTGTCCCGTCCCTCCCTCCGTCTTGCGGTGCATCTGCGCGCGTCTGACGCGTTTTCTTCTGGCAGTCCTTTTTTTTTTCCTTTCTCTACGATAGTAACGACCTCGAAGATGTCATCACCAGCGGCAGCGCCGGCAACGGTCTTTGCCCGGTATCCGGCAGCCCTCGCCTTGCCCACTGCGGATCCGAACGCGCTCGCCGTGGAGACGATGCTCCGCTTTGCGGAGGTGCGCTACACACGCGCTGACGCCCGCCTTGGGGACCTTTCCTTGACGATCTCGCCAGCGGCCTCTTTCTCTTCCGCCGCTGCGGCGACGAGCAGCACCAGCGCCGCCAAAGCCAAGTCGGAGGTGTGCGCGGGCCTGATGCCTTGTCTCAAGCGTCTTGGCGGCGAGAGTGCCTTTGACGCGGTGCCCAGCCTGCATGCTGCCACGGCCGTGTGCGTCGAAGTACTGACGGTACAGTGCCTCTTTCCCGCCTTTCTCTTCTACACGCACTTCGACCCCGCCCTCTACAAGGCGGCGATGCGCAGGAGCGTCGAGCCAAAAGTGGCGAGCTTCTGGGAGGGGATACGGGGGACGTATCGTGCGCACATTTTGAGGGAAAATCCGTTCTTTTACTCCGGCACCGCCGCTGCCGAGGTGCCGCGCGGGAAGCTTTCGCTGACGTCCCTCGCCAAGCTCAAGGAAGTGGGTGAGGGAGTGGACAAGGCCTTTGCCGTGCTGGAGTCGTTGCGGAAGACGGCAACCACCGCAGGTATCGAAGCTGGTAATGTGTTCTTCTTGGGCACCTCCCGGCCCACGTATATCGATGCCCTCGTGTACGCGGCCGCATCGAGTTTCGTGCACGCTGATTTGAAAGAGGCCGCCGCGGGGGTCAAGGGCCACCAGCGACGAGTGCAGGACGCGTGCCCAGCCCTCCTCGAGTACGTGGAGGGGATGCGTCGCCAGTTCTTCGAGGCAGACAGCGGGACATACTGCCTGAAGCCGTGCGCGACGGCAGCGGATGCGGACCCGCATGTGGCCATGGCTGACGAAGCTGAACGGCAGTACCGCAGTGGGCGGCTGCAGACGCTGTGGTGGACGGGTTTGTTTGCCAGTGCCTACTTTCTCCTGGTCAACGCGGACATGCTGGTGGCGCTGTTGGAGCAGGCGGAAGAGGATGACGAGGAGGTGGCAGCGGCGGAAGCCGCTGCTGGTGCCGCTGGCGGTACGGCAACCCAACAGAGTTCGCCGTCTTCGGCTTTCGTGTGATCGCACGCGCCGCGAGACCTGTCTCCCTGATTCGACAGCTCTCGCATGCCATCGCTTCCCCTTTTGCCCTCACACACACACACACACACACACACACACATACACATACACATACACACACACGCATAAATATATTTAATGACCGCACCGAGAGCCGCTTGATGATGGCGTGTTTTCTTCGTTTGTTGCAGTCGTAGGCCCGTGCTCATGCGTGGGCCTGCTTGTGTGTTTGCGTGTGCCATTGCCCACTGTGTGATCTGTCTTCATTCGGGGTGGAGGGGGAGCGTGCTGTACCGCACTGCATCGTCCAAGAGTATCAGCGCTTACCGGGAGCCATACAGTGCGCAAAGCCTGCGGGCCCAAAAAAAAAGTGAGGGAGAGGGAGGGAAGAGCGCCAGACAAAACAAGAAGCCCATGCACCGATGCGTACAGCGCCGCACGAGGCGAGGGCGGTTCGAAAAACAAAAGCTGAAGAAATATGTGCGCGTATGTCTGCGCGTCACGTCGTTGTGTGCAGCGACATCCGTGACGCCACGCACAACTTGCCTGTCCCTTCACTCGCGCAGGAGAACTCTCTCTCTCTCACACACACGCACACACACACACACACATATACACACACATGCGCGCAATGTTTCCTTCCACGTCCGCTATACTGCAGGAGGGCAAGTCGCAGACGGCGATTCTCACTTTGGCGCTCCTCCTCGGCATCCCCGGCACTCGCCCGACCCCCTCGACTCTGTGCAGACACTGTAAGACGCAGCCAACGTACTTTGATGGCTCGGTTTGTCCATTTCCTCTCCCTTCCATTGGGCACCGATGCGCTCTCTGCTCGTTGCTACGCCCTCCTCCTACTCCTTCCTATCCTCATTGCTCTTCCCCCCTTCGACCTCTCTTCTCCCGCGGCAACTCCCTGCCTCCGTAGCTTCCCTTGGTTCTCTACCGCCTCGACGGCGGGCTGAACATTGCCCGCCTCACATCTCTCTCTCTCTCTCTCTGGTGTCGGCTCCGTGTGTGTGTGTGTGCGCGCGCCTGCCTGGGACGACCCGGAGTGAAGGCGGGGGGAGGGAGGGGAGGGGAGGGGAGGGGAGGGAGCGGAGGGAGGGGGGAGGGGAGGGGAGGGGAGGGGAGGGAGCGGAGGGAGGGGGGAGGGGAGGGGAGGGGAGGGAGGGGGAGGGAGGGGAGCCATCGAGAGAGAGCGGGCGAGGCTCGAGAAAAGGCGCAAAGAGAGAGAGGAGGCAGGCAATGGAGGCGTACGTCTCCATTGCCTGCACACAGCTCTCTTCCCCCCCCCCCGCCGCATCCTCCTCGCATCCGCTCCCCGAAAGCCGAGTACGCTCCTCTTGCGCCGTTGAGTTGTTTATCGTTTCGTTTTCTTCACATCGTGGCCGTGCATCGAGCATGTCTTCCACGAGCAACACGGAGCAGAACACAACCCGCCACTTCCCCCCCCCCTCCCCTCCCCTCCCTCTCTCCGTCCACATACCATGTCGCATCGAGACCAGATGAAAGCTTGTCGACGTACAAGCAGCAGCAACGAAGCAGGCGTTCTTCCCTCCTCCTAGAAGCAGCGGAACGCGCAAAGCAAGAGGGCAGATGTCGTGTGCCACACGACGAACACGAAGAGCGTGTTGGCCTCTACCCGACTCCCCTCTCTCGTTTTGAGGTGGTGGGGGTGGGTGGTGGGGGTGACAGGGCGCAGTCTCGTCACTATCGCCTTCCTGTGCATTTTGTGCGCGTGCGTAGGGTGTTGCGATGTAGCTGGGTCACCGTTTCAGCTTGACCTCGCAGTATGCCCACGGTTACCCTTCTCGCATGCTGCTTCCTCACTACCCCTTGTGCGCATCTCCGCTCTCCCTCCCTATTCTCTCTCCCTCTCCCTCGCGGAACTCTTCACCACGTGCACACACGCAACCCGCATACGCGATCATGATGAACACCACCACCGCTACTCCGCTACGTGCGCGCGCCTCCCCGGCTCTTCGACTTTAGCTTCATTGTGGATCAGCTCACTTCCACGGCTCGGACTTCATACCGTCCTCTTTGTATTCCCGCGTCGTTCATCCCGTGTACTTACGTCACGCCCTTTCCCATCCCCATCCAGCGCAATCATGCAGGGAACGTGGAGCGTGCTCAAGAAGAACTGCCTGAACTTCGTCCCCGGGCTGGCACTGTTCGCCAGCCAGTCTCGCGATGCTTTCGCGACGTGGCTGAAGATCTACAATCGTGGGTACACGTACGGCCCGCAGGAATTCTACGAGCAGGCTGAGGTGTACACTCCGGACTACTGGAAGCGCGGCCACTCTCAGGACAAGAATATGTGGGTGGACATGAATCTTAGCGAGGAAGTGTCGCAGAAGGAGCTGGCGCAGCTGATGCATTACAAGCTCGACCTCTGGCGCATGGGACACGGCCTTGGCCTCGGCCTGTTCCTTGGCGGCTACGCACTCATCCCGGCCTTCTTCTGGCTATCGAGCGACACCTTTGCCCCGTCATGCTTCTGCAAGACCGATGAGGAGAAGAAAGCCTGGCGTGAGGCGCAGGACATGTACCGCTACCGCAGCGCCCCATCCTACATCATGGACACTAAGTGGTACTTCGACTTCCACGCGTACCCGTGGAACGCGACGCAGGAGCGCGCCTGGGACGACCTTTTCGAGAAGAACAACGTGCGCCGCGACCCGAAGTTGCTGCGCCCGGCCGCTGAGATGTACGACGGATTTCTGAAGTTCTACCAGATCCGCCGCAAGTCGCTCCGCCACCTCGCGCGCAGCATGAACCTCCCCACCTTCCCGCTGCTGAGTCGCACGTGCGCCAGCACCCGCGTGAGGGACTACTGGAACCTGGCGTGGAATGAGGACTACATGGTGATCACGCAGAAACTGCACCAGCAGATGTCGGACGAGGACCTGCATGACTACGCGTGGCGTCGCTTCCTAGCCCCGTGCGACAAGAACCTCTCGCGCGACGAGATCATGACGCGCGTCAACGACTACCACGATTTCCTCGGCCCCAAGTTTGTGGAGGAGGGCAAGGCCCCGAACCTGATCATCCTGACCAACTACGTGCTCGGCTACTACAACGACCCGGCGTACCTCGTGGAGGATATTTCCGCGTTGGATGGCAACGACTTCGAGTACATGGCACATTACGGCAAGGATGCCTTCCTGCGCCGTCTCGAGTTCGAGAACGGCCCGCTGCGTGACCAGGTTGAGGCCCACACGCAGAAGCTGATCGCCGATCGCGCGGCTGCGGCGGCGGAGGTGGCGACGACCAAGGCACCGCAGGTGACGGCGTAGGCTAACTGGGGAAGACGAAGCGGGCAGGCACAGGATTAAGGTTTGTGCGCATGTGTAACCGTCGTCAGCGGCAGCGACAGGAGGAGGTTCCAAAGAGGGCTGCGAGGGATACAGAGCGTCGGGTAGGCTACCGTGAAGGAGCCAAGTGAGGATGCTGTGGGGGGGGAGGGGCAGAGATGCTGCCGTTGGCCCATTATGCCATCCTGCGTGTGCGTCTCCCCTCTTCATGCCTCCCGACCCACCTCTCTCGTAGCGCATACCTCTCCCCCTCCCCTAACGCAGCGAAGATGCTTGTCTTGTCGCTGATAGTGGCCGCCAGCACTGCCCCCTCCCCCCCGCTTGGCGTCCTCCGCGCTGCGTGAGGGAGGAAGAGCGTGTGCTCAATTTCCCGGCTGCGGTAGCTCCTCGTCTCTCCTTGTCTTGTGTTCGACGCTGCGGCCGTTCCGCTGCCGCCGTCTTCCCTGTTTGTACTGGATTATATCTAGGAAGTAGGTTTTAACAACGAGAGAGACGGCATCCAGCTCTTATATGTGGTGTGTGTGTGTGGGGGGGTACGTGTGGCGTGTGCGTGTGGGCGTGGCCGTGGCCCCCACCCCTCCACGTCGACGCGCACGCACCTTCTCGCGTGTTGCTCTTCGCTCCATCTTCCGCCTTTTTCTTTTGCGGTTTAGTGTTTCCCGGGGTTCCTCGTCTGTAACGCCAGAGACGATGCCGATGGCATCCACCCACACACGGGCAGCAGTGATAGCGCAGCGTAGGGGGCGGGGAGGCGGCCTTTTCATGGGAGGGGAGACAGGGGCAGCGGCATTGCGCGGCTTCATTCTCCGTCTTTCGGCCTCTGATCTTCCCTCTCGCCGTTGTCTTTTCATCTCCGTTGCCGTGAGAGTGTCTTCGTGTTTGTGTGTGTGTGTGTATCCGTGTACGATGTGCGATGTGCGTGCGATCGGTGTGGGCGTGTGCGTGATGTTGTGGGAAGGTTGAACTTCTCTCTCTTGTAGTGTAGCACAGACTATAAAATACATGCCCAGCGAAGAGCGCGAAGGCGGAGTCCACCATCTACGCTCGCGTGAGCCCGTAGGCGAATGCACAATGGCGCCACTTGGAGGCCCCTCAACCGGTGAGCTCCACGAGGAAGGTGGGAGCGGAGGAAGGTAGAAGGGTCGTTGTCCAATGATGGGAGAGATGCGACCGCGTACTCTCCCCGATCTGTGCTGCTTGAAGTTGCCCCAGCGCCCAGCAGGGCTGAAAGGGCCGGACATGGCGACGGTGGGGCCGCGGATGCCCATCGCGTACGATGTCCCCCAACTCCCCATTTCCTTCGCAGAGTTTCAACGCGTGCATCTACGCCCTCGATGTGTACCTTTCTCTCTCTCTCTCTCTGTCTGTCTGTGGGTATGCATGTATGCCTTCATCCCCGGTCCCTTGGTGGGGGTGCACACACACACACACACACACGCACACGCCAACGCGCCACCGCCTGCCACGTCGCTACCTACGCACGAAAAGAGCCACCGTAGCCAGAACGAGAAGAATAAGAGAGCAACCAGCAACAGCACTACACACACTTTCACACGTTACGCCGTCACCAGCGACCCCTCCCCCTTTCTCCTTCCGTCTCACTTGTGCCATCTGCATTGAGCGATAATGAGCAGCGATCTTGCGGACTTCGACGGCGATGATGTCAGGACCACCGTCGTGGCGGCACAGCCGATGGGCGTCGGAATGGGCACCCACAGCGCCGTCGCCCTCGGTGGCTTCCAGGACTTCTGCCTGAAGAGCGAGCTTGCGAACGCCATCCGCGAGAACGGCTTCGAGCACCCGTCGGAGGTGCAACACCAGGCGCTGCCCAAGGCGATGCTCGGCGCTGACATTCTCGCCCAGGCCAAGTCGGGTATGGGTAAGACGGCCGTCTTCGTCTTTGCGCTGCTGGAGCAGGTGGAGAAGGTGCCGCAGGGACAGAAGCCGTACTGCCAGGCCGTCGTGCTGGTGCACGCCCGCGAGCTGGCCTACCAGATTGAGCAGGAGTTCAAGCGCTTCAGCAAGTACCTCCCGTACGCCACCACAGGCGTCTTCTTCGGCGGCATCCCGGAGGACGAGAACGTGAAACAGCTGAAGAAGGAGGTGCCAGCGATCATCGTCGGTACGCCAGGCCGCATGAAGGCGCTCATCCAGAACAAGGCCTTTGACACGACGCACGTGAAGTGGTTTGTGGTCGACGAGTTCGACCGCTGCCTAGAAGACGTGAAGATGCGCCGTGACGTGCAGGAGATTTTCATGAAGCTGCCGAAGGAGAAGCAGGTGATGATGTTCTCTGCCACGATGACGGATGAGCTGCGCGATGTGGCAAAGAAGTTCATGAAGGACGCGACGGAGATTTACGTGGATCAGCGGGCAAAGCTGACCCTGCACGGTCTGGCGCAGTTCTACATGAACGTCACGGAGCCGGAGAAGACGCGCCGGCTGGCAGAGATCCTCGACGTTGTGGAGTTCAACCAGGCGATCATCTTCACATCCTCGGTCGAGCGCTGCGAGGCGCTGAACCGCCAGCTACAGCAGATGAAGTTCCCGTCGCAGGCCGTGCATTCCCGCATGAGCCAGGAGGAGCGCCTGCGCGTGTACGAGAGCTGCAAGGCGAACAACACCCGCATCATGGTTGCCACCGACCTCTTCGGCCGCGGAGTCGACTTTGACCGCATCAACCTCGTTGTGCAGTACGACATGGCCTCCGAGGCTGACAGCTACCTTCACCGAGTCGGCCGCGCCGGCCGCTTCGGTACGAAGGGACTGACAATCGCCTTCATCACGACAGACGAAAAGGAGATCAAGCGCGAGAACCGCACCTACACGGATGGCGGCATCATGAAGGAGGTGCAGGAGCGCTTCGAGATGAAGGTCGAGGAGCTGACGGACATCAACACCCAGCTGAACGAGAACCAGTACATGAACAAGTAAGCCGTTTGACAAGATGACAGCTACGCCTGTGGATATGGCGGTGACTGATAACGCATGTGTCCCTGCCCCGTATGCCCGTGTGCCTGTAGCTGTCTCTCTCTCTTTGTGTATGTGTGTGCGTGCCTGTTTATACGTGTCTGTGGTGTCTGCGCACGCACGCACGTCTCCCGGATGATCATAGAGAGCCTTTCTGAATCTTTCTTCCGTTCCTTCAGAGGAAGGGAGGAGGAGGGAGGCAAGGTGAGAGGGAAGCTCCTCGTGTGTGTGTGTGTGTGTGTGTTTGCGTATGTTCTTGACTGTATTCGTGTCGCTTGTGTCGCGTGCTTGGCGCTTCGCTTCTTTTTCGTTCGGCTGTCGTGTCTCATAGGTGGGAGGTGTGTGCTCATGCAACGAATGGTTTGTTGCTGTGGGTGTTTGTCTATCGAGTGCCGACGGGCTGTGAGCGGGGTGATAGGGCAGTGGCGTTGGAGGAAGACGACGACCCGGCAAGCGGGCGGGTGTGGCCTTCGCGTTTTTTCCTTTGCAGGCACACTGCACCCCTTACACCCCCCTCCCCCACCTTTTCCCCTTCGCATGTCGGAGAGAAGCGCGAGTTGCGGTGTTGACGCGCGTTGTAAGTACCTGTTTTTGTGATCTAAAAGGAACAAAAGAAGAGACCTCATCCACCCGGCCGCCCCCTCCCCCATCCCCATCCTCCAATTCTCGTCTGCCACACCCACCCACCACCGATCCTCATCGTCCTCTTGTGACTAGGAGGTGGTGAGCACGGCGGAGAGGCGAGGAGGCGTGGTGAGCAGGGCGGGGTCGGATGGGGTAACGCAGAAAAAGTAAATTAGGAAGAGAGAGGGTTGTGACAATGCCCGCAGCCATGCGTGTGCGTGTGTGTGTGTATGGCTCTGTATATACGTGTCTTGTAGGTGTTGCGAGGCGCAGCAGGCACATAAAGACGAGCGGGAGAAAGAAAGAGGAACGAGAGGCCATTGAGCAAGGTTGTGCTTTGGCCACACACACGTGTACAGACGCACAGACACAGACACGCAGTGGACTGCTGTGGGTCGCGTGGGCGGCCGGACGTGTAGAGGGGGGGGGGCGGAGAGCGGCAAGAATAGATAAGCAGAAGCGAAAAGGACGCGAGGGGTGTATCCACTTACCCACACAGCCGATGCTTCATGCACACGGACTTGCCCGCACTCCGATGTGGTTGCGGTGGAGGTGTTCGCTGGGCAGTTTAGTGTGTGCTGTTGGTACAGGAGAGGTGTGTGGGGTGGGAAGAGAGGCGCACGGTGGTCCTGGGTTCTTTGTCTCGTGGTCACGCTTCGGCATCGTCCGCCCCACCACCATATACACGATGGAGGCGGATGGCTTCCACTGCCCACGTGTCTCGAAAGACAGCGAAGGAACGAAGGAAGGGAAGAGTGTACAGAAGACTGCGATACGATTCGCAGAGTCGGTCAGCGGGCGACGCGCGATCCAGTGTAGCGGGTCACTTACCCCCCTCCCCTCTCTCTCCCTCCCTCCCCCCAGCTCTCTGACCTCGCCAAGCGCACGTGTTCGATTTCATGTTTCTTTTTTGGTATGTGCCAGTGTGCTCCCTCTTCCCCCCTCTCTGCCCTTCACTCTCTCGCTCGCTCACTTGCGCCTAACCTACTCGCGCTGTCGGAGCGTGATTAGGTGACGCCGGCGGTCGCGTCCGTGCTCGTCTCTTTAGCTACCTCGGCTTCGACTTTCTATTTTCTGCGCCCATACACGTTTCTGCCTAACATACGCCCATCATCGTGAAAAGAAGCATCAACAGACACGAGGCGGAAAGAGGAGGGCGAAAAGGATGCCCACGGCAGTCGATTGAGGACAGTGAGCCGCCGTGTCTTGCGCATCTCCATCGATAGTGACGCTGCCGCTGCTCTCTTCGCCTCCGTATTCCTCCCGCTCTCTGGTGTAATCGCCGCTCCGCAGCGGCAGCGGCTTGTGTGCACACAGCGTGTACATGCCCATCTCTTTGTATGCGTGAGCGTGTCGGCGGCTTTGTTGTCTTCGCTACGCAGCGGCTTGTCTACGCACCTAGGCTCAGGTGTGGATGCGCACGTGCGCGCGTGTTTCTAGGGGTGCGCGTGCGCTTCACGGATATGGGCGCAAGCGTGTGGTTCGAGGGCGAAGCCTTGCATTACGGTGGAAAGGGAGGGTTGCCCTTAGGCTTGCGCGCGTGTGTGAGAGCCTGTGCATATGCCTGACATTGTCATCCTGTGCCTCTCCATCGAGATGGTTGCGTCGTTCCAGCGACACACGGGCACGGAAGCGGAGTGGGGGAAGAGTGTGACAGAGGGTCAGCGAGTGTGTGGGGGATGGGGGAGGGGGGGGCGGACAGCTGCGATGCGTGACGCACCCATCCCCTTCCCTCCCTGCCTTCGCGCTCGTTCTCCCATTGTGGGTGTGGGTGCCCTTCTCCTCCTCCTTCTGTCTGGCAGTGGGCCGTTGTGCTTTGAGAGCCTCCCCGTCTGTCCCCGTCCTCCCCCACTAAGCGCCCCCGTCGCTCCGTGGTACGCACACCCACAGAAAGAGAGAGAGCACGCGCGCGCGGAGGGCAGCGCGCCATCCCTGTGAGGGCTTGTCCACCTCTCTCTCACTGTGTTTGTGTAGGTGTCTGCAGATTGCTGGAGAGCAACAAGGCGACGGCTCTCGTAGAAAGAGGGAGCTGGGCAACGCTCACGTTGCCCTCTCCTTCTCTGCTTAACGAGACGGCGCACCGAACTGCCCCACCAAGCTTTCGACTTCGCTGCCTGTAGTCGCTGTTAGTGCGACGGCAGCAGCACACAAACCGTCGATTGGGGTGACGGGCGTCGATGGGGAATGGGCGGAGAAACAACAAAAAGAAACAGAAGGAAGAGTATCTCAGCCTGGCAAGCGTGCCCGCCGCCACTGCCACCACCGTCACGCACAATCTCCCTGCAGGGAACACGGGTTTCAAACTCAACCCTGCGGGGCCCCACTCCCCTTCCGCCCCCTCCTTCCTCCGCTCTCGCTGTCGGCCGCAATCTGCTCTTCACCGATGCAGGCGTAGGGAGGTGTAGCTGCGTACGTGCTCGCGGCTATTTGAGTACCGCAAACACACACACGCACAGACGTGTGTGGGACACCACCTTACGCTTCCCCACCGGAAGCTCAGCGTGTGCTCGCTCCTCCTCCTTCTTTCTCCCTCTCATTCACCGCATCTTCTCCTCGCCGTTCAACCTGTCTCTCTCCCTCTCTGTCCCATCCGCTCATTGAGCGGTGGCCATCACGCCTTCGTGTTGTGCCCCCCCCCCTCCTCCCCATCACTGATGTTCGCACTCACATGTACGTCACCTCGAGTCCGAACGGAAACCACCTGCGCACTTACACACACACAGTGATACACCACCACCACCCTCCCCCAATATACCCGTCCTTATTGCCCCGACGTGTGCTACGCGTCGAGAGAAAAGTATCGAGGCTGAAAGAGGTGTGCCGACTAGAAACGAGTGAGAGCACGCTACCAGTCTCGTTTCGCTCTGGGCCTGACTGTGAGCGTGGGTGTGCACCTGCCATCTTGCCGCAGCGCCTCTCTGCGTGTACGGGCGGGGACCTTTGCCCCTCCGCTCCCCCGCTCCCTCGCCGCTTCCTTCTCTACGCAATACAACATAACCGTAACCACGCGCAACCGTGGTCTGGTCCGCCTCGTTTCCCTTTTTCTTTGTTGCTGTGCTTCGTCTTGTCGTGTCTGTGTCTCTTCACGACACGCGCACACTTAGATTCGTCTCCCCCTCCCCCTCCCCCTCCCCCCTTGTCTTTTATTGGCGTGTGTGTGTGTGTGCGAGCGTATTTGTTGCGGCGTCTGTATTCCGTCTCCTTCCTCACTGCCCTCGCGCCTGACCTCTGTCTGACGTTGCTGCGCGAGAGGGGAGAGGGAGAGAAGTTGCTGCCGACAGCAACAGTGGAAAAAGCGGGAAGCAGGGCTCTCTCTCTCTCTCTCTATACACGCACACACGTACACACACGTACACACACACACACACGTACACACACGTACACACGTACAAACACACACACAAAACACACACGTACACGCACACACACCTGGGAAACTGGCCAAAAGCTGGAATAGCCCACTTTTTTGTTTCTGTGCTCAGTCAAGATGCACATCTACAGCAAAGACCAGCAGGCGTTTCACCTGCAGCGCACCCCGGCGGAGAAGTGGTGGTCGCGCGCGAACACGTTCATCGTGGTTGTGCAGCTGGCGTGCTTTCTCTCCGTCGTCATCCGCACCATCGCGGGCGCATCGAACTCCATGTCGAACAGCTTCTTCACCAACTCGGTACTCTCGCTCAAGGCGCCGTACATTGTGGATGGCTGCGTGTACAACGTGACGCGGCGCCACGCCTTCTTCAACAATGTGCAGTACTCGCTGAGTAAAGACAACGTCGGCTACTTTGTGAGCCGTGCCGTGCTGAACATCCGCTACCTGATTGCCCTCGCCGCCGTGCACGTGGTCGTGAGTACGACGAACCGACTGTGGTTCGAGACAAACACACACGAAGTCCGTTATCACTTCGTGGTCTTCCGCAAGGACATGCTTACGACCTGGGAGATCCTGCTGATGGTGCTTAGTTTTGTCGTGACTCTCGGTATTACAGAGGAAAACCGAATCATGACCGACTACATCAACCACTGCGCCGCCAGCAAGTCCGTCAGCGGCCACTTTTACAACTCGGTACAACCGTACACAGAGCTCGTCGTGTCGTACATCATATCCATCGCCGCCACAGTGATCAACGGGGCGTTTGCGGTGTGGAACTTGTCGAAGAAGAACCCGCTCGACCTCATGCTGCGCGAGGCGAAGCGGCAGCAGGAAGAGTGGAGGCAGGCGATGGAGCAGTACTACGGGCTGGGCAACCCGGACGCCACCACCGCCGCGCAGTCAGAGGGGTGGGCCGGCGGCACGCAGCCACAGATAATCTACGCCGACAACCGCGCCAGAACCGTCAGCCCCAGCGCAGATGCAGCAGCCGCGCTCCCTGTGAGCGGCAACGAGTTAGCCAAGGCGGGTGAGGCAGACCCGCTACAACATCACCGCCACGGCCATCACCACTCCACTCGCAAGAGACTCGGCCACCGCTTAAATGCCATCTCGTCATCGCTGCGGCGGCGCTCGCACTCCGAGGAGGAACTGAAGCTGAGCGCGCCACAGACGCCGCCTCAGTTCACCTCGGCGCCTCCTCAACAGCAAGTGCACCTCGAGCAGGAGCTGCCGCACTTTGGCCCGAGCGTCAGCCGCCCACTAACGCCGATCTTGAACGAAGAGTATGACCAGGTGGAAATACCAGAGGTGCGGCAGCAGGGAGTGGGTGAAGGTGCCCTCGGTGATCGTGTACGACCCACGGCTGCGATGATGGGCGACCCCGGCGCCGTTATAGAGTCCTCCAACTCCGGACGGTACGACTTGCACGAGGTTAATGACGATGAGGACGATGAGCGCGGTGGCCAGGCCTCCTATAGTGTTGTAGGTGGTGCTAGTGGTGTGGCCGGCGGTCTTCGTGTTCGCGGCATGAGTGGTTCGGAAGCGTCGACGACGCTTGTAGCTGCCCACCTCGCCACCATGCCGCCACCGCCGCCCGTGCACAGTGGTGATCGTCAGCAGCAAGCGCAGATGAGCCGAGGTCAGATGTTGGCACCGCCGTCTCCGCTGCAGGGCGGGGCCGAGACGACAGACGACACGGTGCACTTGTAGTATGCCCCGAAGGGGCAGAAGAGAAAAGGGTGAGAAGGTACGAGGAGAGGGGGAGGGTGGCCTCGGCATCAGCAGGGGATCGCACTCTGGCTAGGCGGCTTCGATAGATGTAGAGCATCGTTTATAGTGCCGATGTGTTAGAGTAAACTGCGTGACGATCGGTGTGTGTGTGTGTGTGTGTGGGTGGGTGGGTGTATGTGCATGTGTCTGTGTGTGTGTTCGTTGTCCCGTAAAGGCGCTGCACTTGCTCTATGGATAGTTTCCGCCCTCCTCCTCTTTCTCTTCCTTTCGTTTTCCCGGCTCGCGTAACCACTCCCTGTGGATGTGCGTATGCCCTGCTTGCTGGTCCTCGTATTTTTACCGGCGATCGCACGGTGCGGTGGATGATGGTCACTTTCCATTGTTGCGTTGTGCTGGTGTATGTGTGCATGTTTCGCAGCAACTCTCTGACGCCTCCCGCGGCACGGTCGCAAAGGCCGTGATGCATCACCGCGCGTCCTTCTCCTCCTTCCGGCTCAGCCCTCGCGCTTGCTTTATCGGTCTCCCTGAAGCGTAGCGCGTTACGACGAGGCGTGAGCAACAGCCTTCCTCCGCCTCCTCTGGTGATGCTGTGCGGATAGCGATGGTGAGTGGCAGTCTCTGCCTCCCCCCTCTTGCTTGCCGTTTCCTTCATAACTTCTCACACCGTCGACCTTACTGACGGGCGCATGCTCACTATGTCGCTGCATTTGACGGCGATTGGCGTGCAAGAAGGCACACACACACACACACGAGGTGGCGGGCGAGTGAGGCACCCCTGTGCCGTGTGAAGTGCCTGCGAAGAAGGGGAAGATGCCCTCACTCCAACGCTCCTGAGTGCGCTTGCGGTCTGCGGGACACTGGCGTATGTCGTGTGCGTCCGAGGAGGGCAGTGGTGGAGGGCGCTTGCGGGAAGGCCTGACGTGCAGGCGCGTCTTTCTGAGGACAGCAGTGCGTGCTGGGCGAACTCAGTGCCGCATGGTCGGTCCTCCGTTTCGTGCGCCCCCCCCCCCCCCTCCCCCTCTCTCTTTCTCCAACAAATGCTGTCTTCCTCGCGCCCCAATGTCTCGGTCGAGGTACCACTCTACGGCCTCTTTCCCCCTTCCCGCTCTCCGTCTTCGGTCTCCATCGACTCCACGAACGCGTGCAAACACATGCGCACACGCTCTCTCGCTCTCAGGACGTTCTGAGCAACCCCTCGCTTCTTCATCTAAAGGACATCATGCCCGTTGCGCCCCAGTACTACCACGCGCATGCGGTGGATGCCACCATTCAGCACGAGAAGGCGTACCAGCGCCAGACGGCGGTGAATGAGAACATGCACCGCCCGAGCCGCAAGCACGTCAACAAGTCCGGCCACATCCGCTATTCCAAGAAGATCGGTCTGGGCTTCAAGACCCCGGCGAAGGCGCTGAACGGCAAGTACATCGATCGCAAGTGCCCCTTCACGAGCAACGTGGTGATCCGCGGCCGCATCCTGCGCGGCGTTGTGCACTCCACCAAGATGCACCGCACCATCATCATCCGCCGCAACTACCTGCACTTCATCAAGAAGTACCAGCGTTACCAGAAGCGCCACAAGTCCCTGGCCGTGCACTGCAGCCCCGCCTTCGACCCGAAGCAAGGTGATGAGGTCGTCATTGGTCAGTGCCGCCCGCTGAGCAAGACGATCCGCTACAACGTCTTGGAGGTGGTGTCGAAGAGCTCTGCCGACAAGATGGGCAAGAAGTTCGCCAAGAACTAAGCACAAGAGGTTTCTCTCGGCTTTTGGTGTTCATGTCGTGGCACTTGCGTGGCGTGCGTGGCGTACTTGACATGTGCTTGCGTATCCATTCGCATAGCGCCATGAAGGGTTCGTCGTCCATTTCGTCGCGCTCTCTCTCTCTCCCGTCCTGCGTGATCCCTTCCGTCTTTCTCTTGCTCTTCCCCCCCCCTATATATATATATATATATATATATATATATATATACCGAAACACGCGCATGCGCGCACCATTGCTTCATGCTGCCATGTCTCGTGTGTGCGTGTGTGTGTTCCCTGCAGCATGACGATAGTGGTGAGCGAGGGAGGGGAGTTAGTGGTCATGAGTGGCGAGGGGGTGGGACAAGGTGGCAGGCCGAGGGAGGAGGGGGTGACGGCGTCTCTTCACTTTCATTATTTTCTGTACTTTCTCAGTTTAGCAATCCAAACAAAAGACTCAGGTCAGCGGCGGCGAAAAGGTCGTTGCACTCCTCGCGCGTCTCTGCCTCCGCGGCACACACCCACACAGTGGCACAGACATGACCGGCCTTGGCTGCGCGCGTGCGTGTGTACGTGTAGCGTCGGGCAGGGGGCGAGGGTTGGAGCGGAGGCGGAGATGCTGGCGCAGGAAGCGCGAACGGCGTTGTTTCTCCAGCCATGTCAGTGGGCGACGCACGCTCGCACCACTACCACCGACTCCGAATTTCCCTCGTCGCGGGGCCCTCCCCTACTGGAACGGCAAGCAGGCGGCGGCGGCGTACGCGGCTCTATGCGTGGCATGAAACAACTCCGGGGTCGTGGCATTAACTCCATCCATACGCGTTGGGCGGTGCTCGGCTTTGTGGCAAGCCGTCATCCACTTCTTTGTCCCCCTTCCCCACCCTTGGCAGCGAGGGCTGCTCTCGGCCTCGCCCACCTCCACGGGCTGCACTGGAACACATCTAGTCATGCTCGTGGGGCTGTATTCCTCTCTTTCCATTCTCGCACCCTCACTTTGCCCCCGCTTCTTCAACGCGGTTTCGCGTTCCACTTCTCTCACGCTGTGCGGCCCCGCCAAGAAGTCGGTGGTGGCGCGCTGCATAAAAGGGGGGACACACATCTGTATAGGCGTGTGCGTGCCACGCATCCTTGTGTCTCGCTCCTTCGACAGACACATAAAGACACACACACACACACACACGCTTCGTAAACTCGCTTTCCCCGCCTCTAATCAAGCACACATACACGCACTGAATTGCTTGCATGCCCTCGTTGTCCTCGCTCACAAAGCCGCTCCTCTCGTCATTTACACCTTCTCGGTCACGTACGGTGATTTCATTTCTTTTTATTTCGGTGCTGTTTTGGATTTCGGTCCGTCTGTCGGTGCCAGTCTGTGCTTGTGTCTGACTGTGTGTGTGTGTGTGTGTGTGTGCGTACGTGTGATCTGCTGCCGCCTCTACTTAGCGCGATGTGTGCATGGCGTTATTCGGCAGGCAGCAACCGGGGCGCCACTGGTGGCGGTCTCGGGCCCGGTGGCACTTTTGGCGGTGTGGCACCCGGCGCATCGACCCCTTTCTCGACGGGGCTCGGCGGCGGTCAGATGAGTAGCACCGCTGGCGCTCTTCTCAGACAGAACGCGGTCCCGAGAGCCGGCGGCAGCGGCTTTGGTCGCATGGGAGATTCCGCCAACACCGCAAGTGTGCGCTTCCCGCTCTCTGCCGACGCCGCGGCGGAAGCGCTGGCGGTGGCGGGTCAGCAGCGAGGCGCTGCGCACCTGTTGAGCAACGAAGATGACGTCGATGAGGACGATGTGTATGAAGAGAGCGAAGAGAGGTACAACAGTGACGACGATGCTCATGGCGGAGAGCGATCACTGCCTGCGAAAACGGCGGAGGCCGCCGCCTCGGTGTTCATGAAGGGGACACCACGAAGCTTCGGCCCCGTTGCGGGTGCCGGCGGAGATCTTGGTAGCGGCGCCGAGGCGAAAGGTGCCGGTGGCTCCGCTGCCGCTAGCTTGAATGCGCAGCGCAGCGCGCTCATCGCCGCAAACCTCTCTCGGCAGCTCTTCAAGGCCAAGATGCCGGACATCGCCGCCTCGACCAAGTACCAGGATGAGCTGGAAGAGGAGGACCTCGATCAGCTCTCCGCCGTCGATCGCGATTTCGTTATGAACACAAAGGACCTCTTCGACGACGTGGACGCAGAGCTTCTCGGCGAGGACTTCGTGCCGCACGAGCACGTTGTCGGCATTATTGCCTCGGAAGCCACCGGCGGCGAGGCGTCGCCGGACGAGATTGACGACAACTTGGTGGATTACAAGGACCTCGAGGCTGAGATTAACGCGGACCTTGCGGACTACATCGACGCTCACCACCAGGAGTTCAACAACGCCATCTGCGATTTCTCCGAGATGGTTCTGGCCGTCTCCGGCAGCGACGACACACTGGCGGAGTTCAAGAAGGAGCTAGCAGACGCGATAGTCTCACTAGAAAGTCATGCTGGAGAACTCAAGGTGCTGCGGCTGCGTGCCGCCAAGTCACTGTTCATGGCCGACGCGTTGGAGCACATCCAGGAGGTGGTTCTCGCTGAAGCAGAGGTGAAGGGACTCTTGCAGAACCGGCACTATCTCGCGGCGGTGCAGACGCTGCAGGCGCAGGCACGCCTGCTCGCCGGCGATGAACTGAAAGGCGTACGCGCGGTGCAGTCTCTCCGCGACACACATAACGCTACCATATCGACGCTGCACCACCTCATCATCGACGACCTGCTGGCATGCGTCTTTCGTCATGAGCGCCTCGTCGAGGCGGATGCGCAGTTGCTGCAGGAGATGCTCGACAGCAGCGAGCGCGACACGAAGGACACCCACGCGGCCGCCCCGAGCGTGCAGCACACCATTTATAAGTATTGGAAGATGGCTGGCGTTGGCGCCCCCGGCAGTGGCCACCCAGACGACGACGAAGACGACGCTGGTGAGGTCGACCGAGATGATGGCCTTGTCGCCGCGACACACAACGGCACCACTGCCGGCTCAACGAAGACGGCGGGTGTGGGCGGGCTTGCGAGGAAGGATCGCACGCTCTCCGCGATCATCGAGACGCTGACCGACGACCCGAGGGATGATCAGGTGCTCGGCAACTACCTGAAGTTTGTGCCCCTCTGTGTCAAAAGCCTCATGCTGCTGGGCAAGATAGACCACTGCCACGAAACGTTTTTCAGCCGTGCGACACGCAGCATGGAGCGCTTTATCGCCCATTTTCTTTGCTTGTATGACGCGTGGCGACGCCGCACACGCAGCGGGGCGAGCCTCAGCAATGACGAGGTGGAGGCGGCTATTCGCGGCACGCACGTGCGCGCCCTCGACCTCGCCTGCGACCTAATTTCGTTCGATGAAGCCGTGGCCACTATCCAGGCGCGCGACCTGCGCGCCATGCTGGGCGCCCTCTTTACCGAGCTGGAAAAAATTCTGCGCAACGCGGCGTATCTGCAGAAGGTGGTCTTGGTGGCGCACTTCCCGTTTGTTTCCCCGTACGTTGTGCAGCCGGACCCGTTTGTGCCGGAGGCGACGTCGCGCCAGTGGAACGTCATGAACGCCCCGCTGCGAAACGAGATGTGGCTCCACGACACGCTGACGACAGCGCTGGACCACGCGCAGAACTCCATGCGCAATGCGCCGGCCCAGAGTGATAAGTCGTCGTCGTCACGCTCCTTGCCCGCCGCCGGTGGCGACAGCAACGTTGGTGATGTCATCGCGAAGTTCTTAGAGCTCTTCAACACCGACGCCGTGCTGGCATCCCTGAAGGCCGAGACCGAGGAGAAGGATGTCGCCGCCGCCGCAGCTGCAGCTGCGACCACGACACCTGTGAATCTGAAGACGTCCGGCGGTGTCGCGCTGAACACCGATGCCGCGGCGAACGACGTCTCCCTTTTCCTCGCGTTTGACCGGCGCAAGCCCTGTCTCACACTGCAGAACATTTTGGACCGTGTCAACAGCGCGTGTGCGCAGACGCGCGCCATATTCCCTGCTGCTGAGGCGGTGCTGCGCAAGCTGCAGCTCGCCGTTTCTGCTGAGCTACGAGATGCTGTGCGGGTGAAGCTGGTGGCTGAAGTGCAGACGCTGCTGCAGGAGTGGGACCTGCAGGCGTTGTGGTCGCAGCTGAACTACCACATCGAGTGTGTCTTCCACGTCATCTGCGACGCGAAGGAGTCGCAGGACGAGACCGACGACGCCGTCACATTGCTGCCCTTCCTGCGTCAGAAAAACTTGATCAGCCGCGTGCAGCGCACCGCCACCATCATGCTGGACGCTGACAAGCAGGGTGACGACACAACCACGCTGGACCGCCTTTTATCCACGTACGCCTCGGGCGGCCTGCTGCGCATGGTGGAGGAGACGGGCACCGTATCGTTCAGCTTGGTCGGCGCCGTGAAGAAGGCACAGGCGGACATGCGAAAGGCCCGCGAAGGACAGGCGAGCCAGTTTGACGTCATGCAGTGCGACAAGGCCAAGCTCATCGCGTTCACCGACAGCGGCCTGGGTGGCGGTGGTGTGGGCGGGGCCGGGGCACCGCTGGTGCTGCTGCACGCGAGCATGTTGCGCCGCTGGTTCGTCTTCACTGCGATGAACGCGCTGACCTGCTACGAGTGCGCAGCACGCTTCTACAGTCGCAGCTGCGATCGCGTTCCTGAGTTCCGCTTGCTGAGCGAGGAGGAGTGCGTCGTTGGCTTCTTCAAGCGCTTCCTACGTGCTACGTACATTCCCACTCTGCACGCTTTCCATTCACAGCAGCTGCAGCTGCTACTCATGAGCATCGGCGACAGCGGCGGCACCAGTGCCGCAGGAGCCACTCCGTCCGCCTCTCCTCTGCCCGAAGACGCGGGCAGCACTACGTCGCGCGGCGGCAAGGCGCCGACGGCGATGAAGGCCCTCAGCGGCGCTTGGCCGACGGTCGTTGTGGACGAGGTGCAGCACCCCATCCTTGCGTGTGTGCAGTACGTGGGGCAGGTGCTGGCAAAGGTGAGTGACGTGCGCCGCATCCTTCCAGAGTCGCTGACGGAGGAGGTGGAGCAGAACACATCGGAGGCGCTCATCATTGAGCTGGTGGTATTCCTCAAGAGACAGGTGCAGTGGCTCGGCCGCGGCACCCTCGCCCACCGACTGCTGGACAAGCCCTTTGAGGACGCTTTTTCCGGCATGCCGAATCGCAGGTGGGCTGCCCTGGCGGACGAGGAGAACATCCTGGACGCACACAGGTACATTGATCAGGACCTCTACCGCTACTATCAGCTCAACAGCGATGAGCGGACGAGCGGGCACGAGTACAACAGGTCGACGGTGTCCGTGCTGGAGGCGATGCG
This sequence comes from Leishmania major strain Friedlin, assembly GCF_000002725.2. Lineage (NCBI taxonomy): Eukaryota > Euglenozoa > Kinetoplastea > Trypanosomatida > Trypanosomatidae > Leishmania > Leishmania major. The sequence goes on along the minus strand of NC_007262.2, from coordinate 632,414 downwards.
CGTGCTAGAGACATCGTCTGCCGCATCCCCCGGAGATGGCGGCGGCGCGGGTGCCGCGGAGGCTGAGCTCGATCAGCATATTGGCCGAATGGAGCCGCGGGACATATGCGTGCGCGACGACAGTACCCTCGTCGCGTTCGCCCTTCTGTGTACCTCGGCCGAATGGCTGTGCGACGTGCTGCTCCGCTACCTGTGGCCGAGGCGACGCAGGGCGCGCAACTACACGGACTGCTGCGTGCCGGGCTACTGCTTCGCGCACGAGATGCGCGTCAGCGACGCCGCCTCCTTCGTGCTCGTGGACGGCGACTACACGATGCAGCGCAAGATCCGCCTGTCGGGGCATCTCGTGCGCCTCTGCTCACTTGCGCAGGTGGCACTCTTTCACCTGTCCGTCGAGGCTCGGTTTCTGGCGTTTCTCTTTCTGCCTCAGCTGCGCGACGTGTCGTACGACGTGGTGGCCGTGTCGAGCGCCGCTGACATGTTCGTCCAGGCTTACGCGCGGCGTGTGCACAACTTCTACGCGATCCTTCGCCAGCACCTCCACGCGAAGAAGATCAAGTACACGTGCCTGACGGCTGGCAAACCGGCAAGCGAGTTAATCTTGATGGAGCTGGCCCACCTCCGCGACAAGGCCATCTCGCAGGCTGGTCTCATGCGGCTGCGAACGGACCTCCTGGTTATGCAGACCACGCTGCAGCTGGTGCTCCCGGCCGACAGCGACGTGCGGGAGGCGGTGTCACGCTTTTTCCTCCGGCCGGTGCTGTTTCTGCGGCACATCTTCAACAAGGACGTGGTCAACGAGATCGTGTCCAGCTTGGACTACCTGAACTTCTCCACGAAAGAGGTGGAGGTGCTGATCCGGCTTGTCTTCCGGCAAGTCTCCGGCTCCAACGACGACACGCTGGCGGTGCAGCAGATCCGGTTCTTCTACCAGAAGCTCAAGACGATTCGGAATTTGCGTTGCGCAGGCAACAGAACTGGCGGCGGCAGCAGCGTCGTCAGCGAACCTTCACTACTACCTGATGGCCGTGGCTCGTCGGCCGACGCCATCGGTGGTGGCGGGCTGCCGTCATTCGTGCCGCTCTCCACAAACGCGGCTGCCGTGGCTGCCGCCGCGCTGGACGACGGGGACGATTATCACAGCGGCGCTTTCAGTTACGACGACGGCGGCTCCGACGCGTCGGACTTGCAGCCGCCACCGCTACCGCTCTCGTCCGCCACCCGAGGTTGTCAGTCCGCCGCTGGTGGCCTCGCCGCGTCGCCGAGCATGTCGGCGCCGCCAGAATCGGTGCCAGCGCCAACGTCTGCCTCTGCCGCCGCGGCCCCAGTCAGCGCTCGACTCACGACCTCCAGCGAAGAGGACGAGGAAGACGACGAGGGCGAAGAAGACGAAGAAACGCCAGAGGCGTCGACGACGTTGCGACCTGATCGTCAGCCGCAGCAGCGCCCCATTCCTCGAGGCGCTGACAGGACTCGCTCATCTATATCTGCTGTTGCTCCTGCTGGCGCAGAGGCGACAGCGCTCGGCAGTCGTCCCACGCGCCGTGTAGACCCCACCTCGCTCCCAGACACGCCATGTCTGCCTTCCTCGAAGAGCGCCACTGCGGCGAAGCCAGCGCTGGCGCGACCCGTCGTCCCACCCCTCGCCATGGCCCCTTTTAGGGGAGCTCCTTCAAAAGCACCAGCACCAGCCGCCAAGGCCGGCGCTGTGAAGGTGGAGGCGTCCAGCGAGGAAGATGAGGACGATGAGGAGTACGAGTACGAGGAGGAGACCTCCGAGTACGAAGAGGAGGAGGAGGAAGAGGAGGAGGTGGAAGAGGAGGAGGAGGAAGAGGAGGAGGTCGAGGCAGCGCCAGTCCAAGCTTCTACGGACAAGAGGCCGCCGCATCCTCGGCCTCACCCTGCGGGATCTCCGACCAACGGAACTGCCGCTGCTATCAGGCGACCATCTGCGTCGTCCGCCTTCGCCCCAAAATGACAAGATGAGGGGGAGGCCAGATGCGCTAATCGTGGCCGATCTGGGCTCACGAAAAGTTTTTTTTGCCGTTCTGCTTTGAGTGCATCGCGTGTTGGTGGTGCGCCTTACGCAACACCACTAGAGCGGATGGCCAGGCTGCTGCAAGCCCTCCCACGGCCTGTCTCCGTCTGTCTTTGTGTGTGGTTGCACTGCAGCCTCTCTCGCCGATGACCCCCCCCTCCCTCCCCTCTCTCTCTCCGCATGCATTTATACGTGTGCTGCGTGCCGTCGCCTTGTGAGGCGCTCTCAGCGCGGAGGGGGTGGGCTTTGCTACACGATGATGTGCCGGTTGCTGCCTCCTCCTCCCCTCCCCATCTTTGCGTTCCTTCGCCGTTGCTCACTTCATCGTTTTGTTGTGTTCGTAGCCCCCACCCCCTCCCTCTCCCCCATTCCCGACTCTCTGCGTGTGTGAGGGAGGCAGCCCAGCAGCCCCCTACCTAACCTTTGCCCACTGCCGAACCACCTGTGGCGATGACAGGGTCAGGGGCCTAAGATGTCGGGAGGTCGGGGCGATGCATGGCTGCTGACGTCGGCGCTCAAGTCCTGGACGGCGTGGCGTCGGAGCCACCCGCGACAGCGAACACGTGTGCACCATGCGTATGATAGGCAGAATGCCAGCGTGACTCGGACGCGTCTCCCACCCCCGACCCTCACACTGCCCAGTGGCCGGGATGGGGGGCACCTCAGCGCCACCCCGAGGGTTGTGTACCGGATGGGGACCTGCCCAATGGGAGCGGCTGCGAGGCGACCTGCGCAGCGTGGGGGTGGGCAGAGAGTGGGGCGGAAACCGTGCGGAGATGACCGGGTCGGCGCATTGTTGTTCCGTGTGTGTGTGTGTGTGTGTGTGTGTGGCTGCCATCGCACCACGCGGGTTGGGGGCGTGTTACAGGGCCGGGGGAGGAACGGAGTTTGAGCTGATGCTGTGTGCTCTCGAGACTGAACTCCCGTCCGAAACAAGGAATATGTAGCTTGGCAGTGAAGCGCACCTCTTTTCCCTCTCTCATCAGAAGGGTATGACGTGCTGGAATGTGTCGCGGGTTCGGTGAATCGCGAACATGCCGCGTACCGCTTGAACGCACACGGATCCACCACGGCTCCCTGCTGCCGTGCAGCTTGCTACACGTGTTTTTGTGTGTGTGGTCTCACCGTGTAAGGGATAGTTCCTCTATGCCCCTTCACCCGTCATTGCACGCACCGATGAACTCCCCGCATCCCACCCCGCACAGGCTTCTCCCCGCGCCACCCTCTCTCCCTCGGTGCTCCCTTCCGCCTTCTCCCTTCCCGGCCTTTCTCTTTTACGTTCCCGCGGTCGATGTTCGTGCCACACCTGTCGCGTCTCCCGCGTCTCTCCGGCATGCCCGACACCCACCGCGGAAGGTGGGCGAGTCCAACGTGTGCGCCGCCTCCCTTGCGAAGGCGTCGATGCGTTTCGCGACTGCGGCTGAGAGGAAGCAACGATAAACGAGCGGAAAGCGAGGCACGCCCTCGTGCGCTACGCTTCCCTGGACAACACACATGGACTTGCATGCGTGCGGGCGTGTGCTCGTGTGTGCCAACCTCATGCACTCCCCCCACCTTGGCCCACGCTCTTCTCCTCTTCTCACTCGAAGCTCATCACTCATGCCGGCGGGCTTCATCTCTGTACCGAGGCCGATCAGCAATCTCTCTGGCGTCTACACAATCAAGGAAGATCAGCGGCTAATCGGCCAGCTTTTCTACCCCCGATGCTTCGTGCAGTTCCTGAGCGGCGCGCCTCGGCAGTGCAAGCATGCTTATTATACCGCTTGTCTATGGGCATCCCATGTTGTCTGCCTGCCGGTTCGTGAGATGTTGCCACTATGCGTGTGTGCATGTCGGCGCGCTTGTGCGGGGATCGGATGCGTTGAGTAGGGTGTGACGTGCGTGAGGCTTAGACGTCGGTGAGATGGCGACAGGAGGCAGATCAACAGGATGGAAGAAAAATGAGAGGCGAGTGCTGCAGGGAGAAGAGCAGCCCTGTGTTTCTGCGTGTCTTTGCCGCCTCGGCATTGTGCGCATGATGCACCCCAAATATCTTGTGTGCGCCCCCCCCCCTCCTCCCTCCCCCGATACTGCGTGAGATGAGTGCGTTTTGGTCCCATCCGCTGAGCGGTCGAGAGCTGCTGGCTAAACGCTGGTCAAAGAGTCGCGCAGCAAGGAAAGCCGCGCCGCATCAGTCGCGGGGGCCGCGGCCCGTCTCTGACGCGTTCGTTATTTCTCAGCTGCGGGTGCACCCCTGCGCCTTCGATCGCCAAAGTGCCTTAATACCGACGTTGCTCGAGATGTGGCGTCATCACTGTCTCACATGTCTGCGGGGCATTCAGCTCTGCAGCAACGCCTTCGCCGTCTTCGACCTTTTCGTGTGTTTCTCCTCCTTCCACATGTGTGCCGCGCCCCAATCTCCCATCGTAGGTCTGCTGCCCTCCCCGGTCTCTCGCTGCGGCTGCTGCGTGCAACACCTTTTTTGTGCTCTCGTGGGCCTCCGTATCTCCGTGTGCACTTCAAGAATACCACGCCATCATCTGCCACCCCTCCCCCTGCCGAGGGCCACACTCAAAATGACATCCACAACACAAGCAGAAGCTGGTCTCTGCATCGACCATCGCTCGTCGGACAGGTGTGCGCACACCTACGCATAGAATCGTGTCACGTTTGGTGAGAAACAGGGCAGGGGTGCTCACAGGGGCTTCTGTGACTGCGGTGTCTCGTGACTGCGTCTGTGCGTCTTGCAGCAGCTTACCCCTGCGATGAACGGGACTACGTCTCCCCCGCTCCTCACCACCGCCACCGCCACCAGTGACCTCCTCCACGGCGCCTCTCTTTTGTTTTTTTCATGCTTGCTGTATGTACATTCTTCTATGATTCGGCCCTCCTCTGCTCCCCCATCCGCCTTCTGTCTCTCTCTCCTCCCTCCCGTCGCACACACACACACACACACACACACACGCAGCGGCCCCCTCCCTTTTGTCTGTCGCTGTCTATCCGCTATCGTGCCTGCGTGTGTGTGTATACTCATTGAAAGACTTCCACGTCTGCAAGTGTCGCGCCGTCCTCTCCCTCACTCCCGTCCTCGACGTCCCTTCCGCCTCGGACGCGAACAGAGCGAGAGGGAAGGCGCACGCTGGATGGGCTCTTGGTGCGGCCACCGATTCTCATCGGCGTCTTTGCAGCACGGCGGCTGCTCTGCTGTGCATGCGCCTTCTCTCACACATCGCGAGGGCGAGGGAGTCGTTGAGTGGTTTGGTTGGCGTTCGTAAGCAGGGGGGGAGGTGGCCGAAAGGCAGGGAGACGTGCTTGACACTCGTGTGCGGTGTACACACACACACACGCACACCCGCTCTCGCGCTCCCCGGTTATTCTTCGCCCTGCACCTTTCTGTGTTTTCCTTCCGTAATAGCTGCCACTCGGCCCTTGTCGTCTGGAGCTGGCGTCTCACAGCAGCTGCGCCATCGCTTCACCTATTCTTTGTGTGTGTGTGCCTTCATCGCCGCTCACCCGTTTCCACGGCCGCCGGCAACGCCGCCCTCCCTCGCCCACAGGCCCGTTCACTTCTCGCCCAGTAATGCTGCAGGAGTACACGGGTGAAAGGTGCGTCTCCTACCGCGTCAACCCGCAGCGAGGGGGCTGTGTGGAGACTGTTGCGGAGGTCGATGCGCAGGACTTCTTCACAGAGCCTGGCGGTTTGGTCACCTCTCCGACGACGCCGAGCACGCCAGCGGGGTCGACATCAGCGCGGCAAGCGCGGCGCCGCGTGGTGACTACCCTCGAGCGCATCTTACTACCCGACGGTTACCCGAGTAGCGTCACGGAGGACCTGCTGCCGTTCGCCCTCTGGGACCTCGCTCAGGTGTTGGCGAAGAACGTGACGGCGACGCTGAGCACGCGAGCGGTGCTCCTTGGCGTTGGCGTGGGCGAGTCGAAGGCCGATCTCACCAGCGCCACGCTTTCCTGGATGATGCAAGACGGCACGCGGATGATCGGCAGCGTCGTGTTCGCCCCCCTCATCCCGCAAGGTCTCGAGTGCCGGGCAAAAACGTGGCAGCTGGTGGCCGACTTCACCACTGACATTGCCAACCTGCTCGAGCTGTGTGCTCCATGGCTGCCTGGCGGTCAGACTACTTTCCGTGTGGTGCTGGTTGCCGCCTCCGTCGTCAAGGCGCTCGGCAGCGTGTGCCGCAACTGCACGCGCGCGTCCTTCACTCGGCACTTCGCGCTCCGCAACAACGCCGCAGACATCGCTGCCAAAGCCTCCACGCGCAGCAGCGTCGGCAGTTTCATCGGCCTTGTCTTGGGCGTAGCCGTCGCCTACATCGTCCCTGCCACGTCGAGGAGTCTCAATTTGGTTGTCTTCGCGCTCGGCAGCGTTTTGCACATCTTTGCCAGCTACCGCAGCGTGCGTGGGGTGCAGCTGAAGCACCTGAACGCCCCTCGCCTCGAGTGGTGCCTGGTGCAGTACTCCCTCTTTGAAGCGAAGGTGCTCATCGCGTCCAAGAAGGACTCAGGACCGCTGTCGGTGATGCCGATCCTCGACGTGTCCCCGCGTAGCGCCAACGCCGCGGAGCGCCTGCTCATCCTGCCATCGCTCCGCGCCGTGCCGCCACCGAGCGACAGTTTCTACGACAGCGTCCGCGGCTTTCTCTGCCGGTACTGTTTTCCTCCCACGCTCACGCTGCGCATCCACTGCGGAGCGTCACTCTTTCGTCTGCTGCAGCATCAGAGGGGCCTGACAACACGATGCAAGCACGAACTGGTGCAGCAGGTCGAGTCGGCCCTGGCGTCCCGCGGCATTGCCCTGCTTGTCGACGATGTGGACATGACGTACTACGTGATCTTACCCGAGTACTTCACCGTGGAGGGGGTGCCGGCGATGTGGGTGCGGTACAAGCGGCAGTACGGGGATGACCTGACGTGCATGGAGGCAAAACAGCGCCAGTCGGCAGCGGCACGTGCAGCGCAGCGGAGACAGGACGGTGCGGCGTCACTATCACCTTCTGGGGCAGCAGTCGCTGCTCCTGATGCGGGGCACGGCTTGGATGAGGCGGGCAGGCGAGCCGCTCAGGCGGAGGCAGAGCTTGAGCGACTGCAGAAGGAGCGCGTCGTCGTTCCGCCGCACATATTACCGCTCGCCTACCGGCAGCTGTGGGCGTACTTTTACGCCTTCATGCACTACCGAGCCGTGCGCTTGCGCCGTGAGGGGCCGCTGACGCACGCCAAAGACGTCCTCGAAGGCTTGCATAAGAATCGGTCGCTTGAGTGCCAGCGACTTCACATCATCACCGCCTTGCGCGCCGACGGAACGCTGGAGGCGGGCCACAGTGACGCCAGCGACGTACCGCACTCACCGGCGCAGTTCGAGGAAATTACGTCGCCGGCGTCAACCACGTCTGATGTGCCCCTCGAGAGGCGCGTCGTTCCGGCCCTGGCAACCCGTGCGGGCGGCGACGACGGTGACGACGGTGACAACACCGCCGCCCCATCGTACGACGGGCTGCACCCGCAGTTCATCGAGTTCGTGCGTGCGCTGCGAATGACTGGCTGGGAGCTTGACGAGCTGCTAGTCGGCAATGAGGGCTACACCACGGTTGTGCATTATCTGTAGCTTACTCCCTTCTTGGAGGAGGCAATACCTCCTCGAACCTGTGCCCACAGACTAGAGAAGCAGCCGCACAAGGTTGGGGGGTCGGAGCGAGGGAGCGAGGGAGCGGACACGCAGCGTTGGCGATGGCCACCATACGACCCCGCGGCTCTACCACCCCCTTTTCTCGTCCTGTTACCTCTCTAGCGCGCGCACACGTACACAACCGCGTCATCCATCACGCTGGATGCGACACTTCAAGCGAGAAATCGCCCCCCCCCCATTTCAAGCAGCATCTTCAGCTGCCAAGGGGCAATGGAGGCCATTTTCTGCCTGTGTGTGTGCGTGCGTGAGTGCTCGCATTGGTGGACGCATCTGCTGTTGCGCGCAGCAGCGCCTCAAGTTGTGTGTAGTTATATGCTGTCCTTTATGGTTTTCATGGCTCCCCCCCCCGTCCCCCTCACCACCATCACCACCACACCCCTACCATCACCACCACGTATGCATGTTCCGCTCGTTGAACAATGTGCGCCGGCCCTCGCACATGCACAATACAGCAAAAGGCCGAGCGGCGAGAAAGAGAGAGAATGTGCACTTGGTACCCCTCTGCTCTTTCTCTGTCTTCTGCATGCATGCACGCACGCACGCGATCTCCTTTCTGCTTCGTTCTCTCTCAGAGCTCGTGTGCGCCGTCATCTCTTCTGCCGTGGAAGCGCAGCGCTCTGCATCGCTCGCGCTCCTCCTCCCGCGTCCACGCCCATCTGCGCAGATGGAGCGCGGTCGTTCCTGCAGACGCTGCGGGTGCACGCTGCAGTTCTGCCCGTGCTGCGGCGCCGCGCTCGGTGGAAGGCGCGACGGCGCTGTCAAGGGCCCCCCAAACGGTAGCGAAGGCGGCCTATTCTCTTGTAACTCATCGTTGCGCACTCGCTCAGCGGCTGAACGCGCCTTAGGCAGTGGTGCGTCCGTGCCGTGGAGCCAGAGTACTGCCGCCTGGCGGAAGCGACTTCCGCGTCGTCCCGTCAGCGCCTATGAAGTGTACCTGGCAGCAGTCCATGGTGTCGTTGCCGACGAGGGCGGCAAGGAGGCGGCGGCCGCCTCAAGGGCCCTCGCAGACCCACGGCCGGCTATGGCAGCAGCAGAAGGCGGGCAGCGCAGTGATGAGCAGGTGCGCGCTGCTGCGTTGTCCTGGCTGCGCATGACGCCTGTGGAGAAGCGTGTCTACGAAGAGGAGGCTCAATCGTGGCAGACGCGACTGGAGACACTGAGCACAGCTCCCCCCTCAGCGCACGACTTGGGGGAGGGCTCCTCATCGGCCGCCGCGCTGCCTGACGCGCTTCCTTCGGCAGAACAGCCGTTGCCACAGCAGCAGCATTCATCTCATCTCGTCGCACAGCGATCATCACCGAAGGCCACCGCAGAGCGCCTGCCGCGCAGCAAGAGCAGCTTTGTGCTGTTTCGTGCGCACATGAAGGGGCGGCGCAAGATGTGCATGCGGGAGCTGTGCGCCGTGTGGCGGAACATGTCCGCGGAGGAGAAGGCGCCGTATGACGCGGCGGCGGCGAGTAAGCGCACCGAGCAGTTTCTCTCGCAGACGCCGTCAGCACCGGGCAGCCAGTCGTAGCGCACACACACACACACACACACACACACACACACACACACACACGACAGCAACGCTCAGAAATGAAAAAGAGAACAGAACGACCTCTAAAGAATGAGGGGGGGGGTGAGACTGCTGGCATCAGCCCCTTCTTCCTGCTGCTCCTTTACAAACACACGTGCACACACATATGTATATATGTATATATATATATATATACATATACATATATGAAAGCCTTACACGTCGTCACCCTCGTGGCCCTCCTGACGCGCCCTGCTCTTGCACACCGTACCCCGTTCATTTGTTCTCTATCGTAGTCTCGTAGGCGCGCACGCCGCACACGGGCTCCTGGTGTGTCCGCGTAAACGGTGCGCAGGCGTGCCTGTGAGCGGCATCCGCTCTCCTTTGCCCCTTGCTGATCCCCCCCCCACACACACACCAGAGGCGAACAGGGTCGACGCAGCCGACGACTGCATCGACCCTCCACCCCACGCCCGCGCAGAATAACAAGCGTGCGTGTGTGCGCTCGCGCAGAGTCCGTCGTATGGTAAGGGAGGACGTCCCCCCTCCCTCCCCTCCCCTCCCCTCCCACCCCCTTCGCTCCATCCTCGCGTTGTCTAATCACCTGTCTTGTTCTCTCTCGCACGTGCACGTGCATAACACCACTCACCCCCACCCCCTTTTCCCATTCAACACGCACCGTGGTCCACACGCTGTCCTTGTCCCCCCCCCCGACCCCTCACCGTATGTGCCCCTACGGCGCTGAACGTGTGAAGTCCGAAAGGGAATCATTGGCAGCAGCAACCACAACGACGCCACAAAAGCGAACGCAGAAGCAAATCCGTAGTGCCCAGGTGTTGTGGGTTGTGGGGGCTATCACGTGCAAGCTGGTCCGCGCTTACATGTGTGTGTGTGTGTGCCCGAAGTCGAGAAGCAAAGACTTATTCTCACTTGCCGCATGTGTGCAGGCGCACATGCACGCACAGACACACCGGCACACAGACAGCGAACCAACACGTCAGCATCGACAAGGCCAACAACATACTGCGGCACCGAACCATTTAACGATTTGAGGTATCCAGGAAGGAAAAGAGAAGCAAGCGCGAGAGGAGGCGCAGGGGGAAGAGGCCGCCGCTAACGAAGCGAAGCTGCGTTCACTCTCCAACCCACGCGCCCCCTCACGTGGGGAGGAACGAGGCAAAAAGACGAAACATAGAGGAGGAGAGTCAGCGCCACCGGTGTGGCTTGGTGAGGACGCGGGAGAGGGGGCCGCTGTTTCTTCTCTCGCTCAAACCGGTCCGACCTCTCATCGCCGTCATACTGTGCATACGTGTGGGTCGACGACTCTCCCCTCCCTCCCGCTCGTTCTCTCTTTCTCCGCTATTTTCCTTCGGTGTCCCTTTTTGCACCGGTTTTCTCTCTTTGGTCGCGCTGTCATTTCTCTCTCACCGGTTTCTACTGTGCGCCCGGGTGCGCGTGGACATTGTCCTCTCGCAGGTCTCTTGTCTTTTTTTTTGCGTTGTGTAAACTCTCGCCTCTCGTGTTTGCTATCTCACGGCGTGCGTGCTGCTCCGTTTATCTGTCAGGCTCTCCGTTTTTCTCCTTGGCTCTTCTGCTTTCCTAGCCACTTGCGTTCTTCTTTGTTTTGTATGTGTGTGTGTGTGTGTGTGTGTGTTTCGTCGTCGTCGCCTTCGTGCTTGCTTCGGCTGTTGTACGTTCCTCTCCGCGTGTGCGTGCGTGTGTCTCGCTGCCCTTTCCGTGTCCGTCTGCCCCTGCATCTCTTCTTTTTTCCAGCTTTAGCTCGCTTGCTGTTCTCCGTTCTCACGCACGCACGCACACGTACACATATATATGTATATATATGTATATCTACATCTATATACATATAAAGATATATCTATATCTCTCCCTGCGGCACGCTGACTGTTGTAGCACAAATCCATTCTCGTGCGTCGGTAAGGAGAGGTGGTGTGCTTGTGTGTGTGCTCTCGTTCTCTCTTGGTTTTCGTGCTTTGTTTGGCTCCCTTGTCGCTTCTCCTTCTGTGGCTGTGGAGTGGGCTACTCCACAACTGCGCGCGCGCTCTTTTGCCCTCATCTCTGTTCTTGATCTGCTTGCTGGGTCCTCACTTCCTCTCCACACGCGGGCCTCGTTGCCTCGGATTCGTGTCTGTTTCTCTGTATGTGTGTGTGTCTCTCTCTCTGCTTGCGTGTATGCGTTTTTTTGATTTCTTTGTGCTGGTAAACTCCCGCTTCTTTTTTGTGTTTTGGTCTTCCACGGTCGCCATCCTCATCTCACACGCTCAACACCCCCACTGCGCGTCTTCTGTTCATGTTTGGAGTGTGTTGTTAACTTGGCTTCATTCGTTGCGGGTGTCTCTCACGCCGTGCGCCCGTCTCTGTGTGCCTGTCCGTTTCTCTGCACGCGCATGCGTGTCTCTTGTTCGTGTTGTGTTTCGTGTTCTCATCTTTTCTTTTGTGTCGTTTTCGCTCTCAAGAAGCCTCTGCATTCTCTCTCGCCCCCCCGTCTCATCCGTGTGTTGGGTATTCGCCTCTTCAGTGTCTCCGCTACACACGCACGCACACACCAAATTATCCCTCCCTCACCCGCACACACACACACACACACACACACACACACACACACATCGCATCTCTCTCTCTCTCTCCTCTGTCTTCCCGTCGCCCGCCTTGTGCTGAGTGTCGTTGCTTTCTTGCCACCGTCCACCTCTACCTCCGTGACTACTCTCTGCCTTTTCCTGTTCAGAATTCGGTTCTTCTAAGGCGTGTACCACTATCCCTCCCTCCCTCTCTTTCTCTTTGAAGACGGCGACGCTACGGCAGACCATCTACTTGTCCACTCGAACCAGTCTCTGACGGCGGTCCCTGTCAAGCGGCGGTGGCCACCCGCTTGTTAACTTTTTCTGTTTGTCCCTTTGCTTGGCGGTGTGCCCGTCACTGTCCTGGTGCGTGCTTCGTGTGTCTATCGGTGCTGCCCGCCCGCCTGCCCGCCCCCCCCGTTCTCTCTCTCGTACTTCCTTTTCTCTGCCATCCCCACCTGCGGCGTCGTTGCGGTGTCGAGGTGTTTAGTCAACCTCCTTTTCAGTCGCCCTCACACACGCAGAGAGTCGCTGAGAACGCAGAGCGGGAGCGGCCACACACACACACACACACAAACGCACACACAGCGCGTGCAAACGTGGAGAAGCACGTGCCATCCTCCTCTTTACCCTGCTTGCGCACGCTCCTTAGAACTTCATCGCGACTTTCTCTTCGCTCTCAAGTGCGTGGGTGCGCGCGCGCACGTCTCGGTGCGAGTCGCACGCCTGCGTTCTCTCTCTCTCTCTCGGAAACCCGTGCAAGCAGAAGGAGCCATCCGTGAGGAAGGCCCCAGCGTGTCGCCGCTCGCGTGACCGTCAAGTCTGTCGTTGCCTCGGCCGTCACCCCCTGCTGATGAAGGACTCCGCCACAACCTCGGCAGCGGCGGCGGCCCCCAGAGGGGGTGACTGCGGACGCCATCACCGCCATGATTGCGTTGTTCCACGCCGCACCGACGTGGCGCAGCACACGTGCTTCTACTTTACTGTGTTCTTTAGCAACAACCCGCCCATCTTTCACTCGAACCGCATTCCACCGGAGAGGCTCGGCATGAGGACAGTGGTGCCCTCCACCACAGCGCGGGAGGAGGTGAGGCAGATGGCGAGCAGAGTGTCGTCCGTGTCTCTGTCCGCGGCGGCGGATGGGTCGGCAAGCAGCGCGTCGCCGTCTTCCCCCTCCTCACCATGCACCGGTTGCCAGCAGCGGTACTGGAAGACCGTGTTCGGGGAGCCCGAAACGGACGGCGCCGCACGCCCTGGCATGGGACACCCCTACGCCAATGGCTTCTACGCCGCTTGGGCAGAGGCAGAGGAGGATCGAGACGGCGCCACTGCTCTGGTTGGGGATTACCGCAGCGCGACCGCAACGGTGGAGGAGGTGCCACAGCAAACCCTACAGAATGTGGCGTTCCCTACGGCGTTCGGCAGCTGTGGCGGGGCATGTATGTTGCCAGTCCGAACTTGTGGCCGTCGCACACCAAGCGCGTCCGCGGTGCCGTCGCCGAAGATGCCTCTGCCGGCAGAGGCAGCCTCGCCACAGGCATCACCATCAAAGCCGCAGCCTCCGCCGCCGCAGTTTCCGAGCGCAGCGGACACTGCAATTGTGAGGGCAGCCGATGCTGAAAAGTCGACGCAGGAGGCAACCAGCGAGTGCGCACAGAAGCGTGTGGCCGAGACGCTCGCCATATCCTCAGCGGCAACGAACAATGCCCCTGGCCCCTTCTCCTCGACGACGTGCACCCTTCCCCTCCGCTGCACCGCCACGCCCGCGAAGGACGCATCGCCCACCAAAACGGTGGCTGGGGCGCCGACTATACCAGATCACTGCAAGCCCACGCTCCCCGCGGTCAAGTGGGAAGACGAGGACAATGCAGCGGTGCACAGTGCCCACAATGAAGGTACCGCGACCAGCACCATCGCTACTGAGTCGCGGGGGCAGCTCGGTCAAGGGAGCACACAACTCCCGCGGCTGCACGTGGGCACTGATACAATGACCAGTACTGCTGAGGGTGAGACGCTGCCGCCACCGCAACAACGGCCGACGCCTACTGCAGCCCCGGCTGCTGCGCTCAACGCTGTGCCCATCACATCAGCACCCGCGGGGCTTCGGACTAGCACCGCCGTCAACTGCGTTGCTTCGCACCTCGTTGCTCACACGTCAGCCGGTCCGCGCAGCAGCATCGATGAAACCGGCTCCGCCGCTCTGGCAGCTAGCGCACCGATTCGGGAGGGGCCGCCGTGGAACATGAGAGTGGAGGAAGTGCGCTCCGCCAAGGGCGAGCTTCGCTACTACCGCATCATCCTCACAGCCTCCTTCGCCGCGCTTGTGACGACGCACATTGGCTTGATGCACTCCATGCAGACACGCAACGCGGCCACGGCGCTGGTGGTCCTATGCCCTCCATGCGGCCTGCACTTCCGCTTCCTCCTGCATCACGCGGACATCCTTCGTAGTGTGTTGAACCGCACCACCGAGTTTGCGATTCGCACTGTGCAACGCTTCTTCTGTCTGCTCTACTCGCCCACGCAGAAGCCGAAGGGCTCGCAGCAGCAGGTGCTGAAGGGCATTGCCGCGCTACTCGAGGCACACCCAGAGGGGCTTGAGACGTACCGCGCCGTAAAGACGGAGCTGACGAACGCGCTGTGCCTTCGCTTTCCGCTCCCGATGCTGGCGCTTGCGACGTCGGCGTGGGCGGTGCCAGTGCTGATGCGGTCGTCCCTCTTCAGCATGCGAACGCAGTCGTGTATCAAGCGGGTATCGGCAAAGTCGCTTGGTGGGCCGGGTGACGCGTCGTCGAAGTTGGCGAGTGGGCTGAGCGCAGACGACGCGTCTGCCTCGGTAGGGAAACGGCTCGGCACCGGTGCGCCGCCTTGCGGACCTGCTTGCTCGACACCTTTGCTCTTGGATGAAATCCTGCACGAGGCCGCTTCCTTCGTACGCGAGTACAGCGAGGGCTTCGCGAGCGCCTTTATCTGCGGACTGTTGTCCTTGACGGAGAGTGCAGTCGGCAGTGCAGGTCTGCGTTCCCAGCGCAGGGTGAGCAACAACGGCAGCATCACCGCCGGTGTGACGGCGGCGGCGCCCGCCGTGAACGGTCTAACCAGTCCTGACGTGAGCGGCGTGCCTCCGTCGCCGAGCTGCACGCAGAATGGCTCGTCGCCGATCGCAACGCATGAGGCGTCGCCTTATTTTTCGGGCGGCGGCGGTGCAGCTGCTGCTGGGTCGAGAGGTGCGCCAGCATGGTTGTCTCCGTACGCGGCCTACTGGAGCTCGATCACGGG
The DNA here is from genome assembly GCF_000002725.2 of Leishmania major strain Friedlin. NCBI lineage: Eukaryota > Euglenozoa > Kinetoplastea > Trypanosomatida > Trypanosomatidae > Leishmania > Leishmania major. Next base: position 617,325 of record NC_007262.2, on the reverse strand, counting down.
CCAGTGCAGCCCACTACAGAGCGGTGAAGACAGCCTCATCGACTTTGGCAAACCCGCCCCAATCACATTAGAAGGCTACGACCGCGCAAGCAGCAGCAGTTGCAGCGTAGAGCACTTGGACGCCGACGCGGCGCTGACGGCGCATGTATCGACTAGCAAGATCACTGCAAAGACACCGGTCGTCAGTCCTCTGAGGATGGATGCGGCGTGTGCTGCAGCGATGCCGTCTTACAGCCCGAAACACCATTTTCTCTGTGAAGAGAACGGGACGGAGGCGGCGGTAGACCCCGCGATGCACCTTCCTCCTGCAGGGGATCGCACCACCGCTGTGCCACCGACCTCCAAGGCATCGCCACCGTTAGTGGTCTCCGAGGAGACCTTCTTCACCCCTGGCGCCCGCAGGGTGATGGTTCTCGGTAGTGTCGCGAGTAGCGACACCGTCGCGGCGCGTTCGTGCAGCGCGGAAAACAGCCCACATTCGTCGGCAGCACCTCGCACCGCAGCGGCCCCAGCGGGGGCACCGTCAGCTGCTGCAGCTGCACCGCATCTTCCCCCGAAAACGGCAGGCAGCAGCACCACACCATCGACCGCGAAGGAGGACGAGTACTTGCTTCATCTAGACAGGCTAGGTCGCGTGGTTATCTTCACCCGGGACGCTGTCCTGGCTCGCCAGCTGCTCATTATCGCGGCGTTCTTGTGGAACGGTTACGGCTGCGGTGCTGCGATAGGGGGAGGCTTAGCGGCGCGATCTGGTGCACCAGGCAGAGCCGGCGCCAGTGGGCAGCAACGTGTAGCCCGCAGCGCCGCCGAAGACGTCGCGCTCCGTAACCAGGAGGCACAGCACATGTACGAGACGGCGGTGGCCGCTGCCGTGTCCTCGGCCGAATACGCCAATGTGCCGGTGCAGTGGGTTGCGGAAGAATTCAGCGAATCCTGCCTCAGCACCCTATGTTCCCGCTTCAGCCCAGAGAACGCGCTACTAGTGGTGGTGCCGCGTCAGCTGCAGTGCCGCCGTGTGTATCTGCGCAAGTACGTGACAGGCACCACCGTGCTGGTAGAGGAGCACAGCGGAAAAGGTGCGAGGATCTGCACCACACCCTTCCCCTTCCGCTGCTCCATCTCGAAGCAGGTGGTCGTGCAGCCGGACCCGACCGTGGCGACTTTGTTGCGAGAGGCTTGCAGTCTGCATCAGAGCAGCCTCGGCTCCGTGAGCTTCGCTGACGTGTTCCAGCGAATGATTGGGTGGCTCCACTGGCAGTCGGCGGCGGCGCTGTCGCGGACGGCGGCCGCCGTGCGAGCTGCATCCGCTGCCACGACGGCGAATGGCTCGTCGCTCACGCGGTTCGTCAGCTCGGATGCGGTGTGGCCGTCCTCTGACGTCTCCATCGGGTCCGCCTCTGCTTCTTCCGGAGCGCGGGAGAACAACAAGAGCAGCCACATCACGACGCCGGTGACCACGTCGCCGGAGACGCGGCTCACACGCAGCACGAACAAGTCAGCCTCCTCGACAGTGTACCACTGCGATTCCTTGTGGGAGCCCGAGTCCGTGGAGGAGAACCTGTTGCCTGGCAGCATGGGCGGCGTAGGCGCGTGGTCGCACAGCGCAGGGGCAAGCGTGCCTGCCACCGGTGGCGCCACTGCGACCGCGAAAACCGCAGCCTTACGCGCCGGGCCGATGCCCGCAACGTCGAAGCTGCTTGTCTCCCATGGGCTTCTTCAGCCGCCAGCTGCCTTTACCTCCGCCTCGCACGTGGTCGCAAGCCCCGTGAGGACAGCCTCCTTCAAACTCTTTCAATGGCTCCGGTCAAGTCCAACGTCGCCTTGGGCTGCGACCACGCACAGCCACCCCGTCCTGTCGCCGGCCGCGCTTGGCCACATGCAAGGCGCCGATGGCGTTGTAGGAGGGCAGCGGTCACGCCTTCTTGCCGGCGCTGACGGCGAGGAGGACGTTTTCACATAGGGCTGCTGCTCGCTGTGTCTGAAGGGCCGCAGGGCAGTGCCGGGGGGAGGAGAAGGAGGGATAGAGGGCAGTGATGCGTACGCTGTCCACGCGCACCAGAGGCGGTGGGAATGTGGTTGGTGGACGCTCGTTCGTAGTCCCCTCTCCCTCACCCCACCCGCCCCTTCTGCGTCCGCGCCGAGAGACGAAGGTCCCAACCGAGGGCAGCCGCGGCTCTGTGCTCCCCCGCGCGGTGCCCTCCTCACTGTCGTCTAAGCTTGTCTGTATGTCGGTACACGATACACGTGCTTCCAAAGGAAGATAGCAGCAATGTGAGGCCCAGGCGCTGAAGTGCACATACCTGAGGTCGCGTCTCTACACCTGCCGGGCTTTCCCGCGGCGACCGCGTGCTCTTTTCTCGCACCAGCGCGCGCCTGTCTCTCGACACACCTGATGCAGCGGTTGCCAGAGTCTAATGGGCGTGTGTGCGGCGTTGCTTGCTGTGCCGCGCTGCCCACTCCTTCGCGGCCTTTTCGCCTCTCACATCTTGCTTGTCTCCTTGCCCTTCTCTCGAAACTCCTCATCGTCCACCGCCCCCGCCTCCCTTCTTTCTCTCGCATTGTTCTCTTGTTGGCGGCTTGATCACTGGTGCACGCATGCACCTACACATCTCCTCCATTCCGCACCGCAACAGCAATAACAGCAAAGGAGGAGTGCTAGACGCTACAGGGCCAATGCTGTCCGCGAAGCGTGGCGCACTGCTGCTGCAGGCGTACCACAGGCCTGGCGAGGTGATCTCGTATAAGGCAGGTGACTATCACCTCGTGCCCAAGAAGTTCACCGTAGGCAAGCGCATCGCCGTGCGGTCTTACCTCGACCGCAACCGCACGGAGCTGTCAGACCGCACGTTCATGCCGCAGAAAAACTGGTTCCGCCCTTACGACTTGCAGGACGGTTGTTTTGATCGCGATCACGAGCGGCTGAGCTACCGTTTTTACAACCTCGAGACGAAGGTGATTTGGAAAGCCTTCGACACACCCGAGTTGATTGGCATGTTGCTGCATGATGAGACGGTGAAGGGCAACAGCGGCATGTACGCGCCTGATATGCTTGACGCGGCTCTACACTACACACGCGAGGCCCGCTACTGGCGCTGCATCGGCATCACGAAGCCGTTTTACGACCGCAACACGCTGCGGGCGCACTGCTGGGAGGACAATGGGCTGCAGGTAGGGACGCTCGTCATGTCGCAGGCGATGCGGCACGCACTGATGGACCTGGAGCGCGCTGTGCGCCGCAAGGAGCTGGGCTTGGAGCCGAATTACCTGTGGGACCGTTGGGGCCCGATCGGCTTCATCGATGGTGCCCGCGCCGACTACCTGCCCAGATTCGAGCACAACCCTTACGTCGACCCCGACGGCGTCGACGTGACGGAGATCGACGTGTTGCCGTTCAACACGCACGAGCAGATCAGGGAGCGGTACAGAGACTTCATCGAGCCCGACACAGCGCCGTTCGAGGAGGTCTTCCGCAGCCCGAGCCACGGGTCCCTCACCACGCTGGCTGACATCCCAAACGCAAGTGTGGTGGCTCTGTACAAAGACCTGAAGCTTAAGGCCGGCACGCCAGTCGCCGGCGATGCCGTGGAGCTGGCTCCCGCCGACGTTCGCACGCTCTTCTACCTTAGCGCCAACCCAGAGTGGAGAGCCGTGGCCGACGGCAAGGCTTCCTGGGAGGAGGTCGTCGACGCCATGCAGCCGGTGCAGGCGGAGTTGGATGAGAAGATCGACGCTGCCAGACTACTGCAGAACACGCGCCACAACGCCGAGCGAGTGCGTGCGTTCTTCGAGGAGAAATGTGGCTTCCACGACTTCATGTACACACCAGACAAGACCATCACGGCGGCAGTGCTGTGCTACTTGACGGAGCTGCGCCGCATCTGCACCGAAACGGCGTGGGGCGCAGCCCTGGCCAAGTGTCTGACCGATATGGAGCGAGTGCAGGGGATGGGCCGCGACGCCTTCCTTGTGTACCGGCACATCGAAGACGCTATTCTCGACAAGAAGCGGCGCTTGTGGGCCGGCCGGTTCGCCGGCGAGTCCCATGAGGAATCGACGCTGGACTACCTGCTGGAGAACTTTGGCCGCCGTGCGGAACGCCCGCGAAACGTCGGCACCACTGGCGTGGAGTTCGACCGAGAGCAGGAGCCGATTGGCCGCCAGGTGCAGCGGCGCGTACTGGACTCCGACAAGGCGAACAAGTTGGCCGAGATTCGCCGCAGTCGGGGTAAGATGTGGTCGAAGAAGCGCAGCGTGTTCGACGCGCTACATGAGAAGCAGCTGCAGAACTTCAACTACGGTGTGCACTGAGGCCTTCGCTCGCACACGTTAGCCTTGCGTCTGTGTGTGCGCGTGCGTTTTTGTGGGGGAGAGCTGTGTGCGGACGGTTGGTTAGCTCTTTACATGGCAACGGCGAGACCGTCTTTGGCGTTGCCCCCAAAAGAAAGGACGCAGGGCAAGCACGGCAAGGAACGAGGGGGACGTGGGCCGGTGGCCATCTTGCTATGTGACGTAAGACTAAAGAACACGGTGGCAACGTTCGGACCGCGCCACAGAGGTCGTCGGTCGCAGACGCAGTGAGTGGGAGGATGCACACATCCATGAAGGGGGAGGAGGGAACAGGGGTTGTCTGTAAAAGGGAGTGTCTCGCTCGAAGGGAGGGGCAGCGAGAGCGAGAGACGATGCCGTTGGCGTGCCATGTTTCTTCTCCCTCTACCTGTCTGTCTGTCTGCCTGTACACGCCTGTTGCTCCCCCTCACACGGGTCGCCATCCCCTCTTCCATGCTTTGGATTCATCGCTTCTTTCCCTCTCGTCCGCCTCTCCGTGGCCCCTCTTCCCACTCTGCTGGATCTCTCGTGCTCGCGCTCTTGAAGTGCCTCTCTTGCCCCTGCTCTTGCGCACATCGCAACCGTTATCACCATCACCACCACCCTTACTTGATTGCGGCACGCAAAACACGCACACGCGCAGAAAGGAGGAGAACGCACTACTCCTTCACCTAGTCGTGTGCATGAATGAGATGGACCGTGCACCTGTGAGCAGCCGCCGTCCGTGCGCCTCGCAGGACCCGCAAAGACGGCCGCTGTGCCGGGAGGAGGAGGGAGCAACGCCCACCGCGCTGGCTGTGTCGTCGACGACATTGGGCGGACGCGGCGGCGCTCACATGTGTAGTTGCACTGTCTCCTCACCGAACCGTGAAGGTACCTGTAGCTCAAACATCTTGTCGTACACGCTAACGCACTCTACCAGCCCCGTGGTTCCGTGGGGTTGTGGGCGACAGCCGAACCACCTCCAAGCGCCGCCGCGCCTGGCACCGCTGACGGAGTCCCCGATCGTAGCGCGAGGGTTTGGTCCACCGCCCATCGCCCCAGCTCCCCTCGCGCTCGCTGAGTCATCTGAGCACGCTCTTTGTGCGCCCCAGCTCACGTTCACCGCCGGTGCTCCTGGCGGGACGTGCCTATGCTCGGCGCGCTCCGCACTTCCCCTTCTGCCCTTTTCCAGTGTCTTGACGGCAAGTCAGCGGGCCACGCCGGTGCCTGTTTGGCGGCGCAGCAAGCCGCTCACCCGGCTGCCCGCCACCACGCTGGGACCGACACTAAGCGGCAACAGTGGAAGTCCCGACGATGTCGTCGTCGCTCTCTCCGATGCTAGCATGCCGAAAGGGGAGACGGGAGAGTGGATGTGCGCAGAGGCGTCGCTGCAGCCCAGCGCCGCGGAGCCTACACCGAACGCCGGATCAGCCGTGCGCCATGTCGACTACCAAGCCGCCGCTACGCAGACGGGGTGCGTTGGCAGCTCCCTCGCTGCGAAGGTCGCTACAGAAAGCAGCCAGATGGCCTTGCCGGATGCTCTAGCTCATCTGGTGGAACCTCCACAAGGGGCGTCTGCGCCATCGAAAACGGCGACGGATCAGCTGGTGAACGCGCCCGTGGGCGATATAGAGCTGCGCAAGCGTCGCGAGGAGGACAGTTCGGATGCCCGTGCGTCGTTGTCATCGGCGCTGTCTTCCCTGGGGCATCCCAGCAACCACAATGTTCATAGTAGCGTAGACGGCGTGCTGTGGGCGCATGAGGCGCCTGAGCAGCCGGCCTACGCGCACCAGCACCAACTTCCTGCCATCTTCTCGCAGCTAGTGCAGGATTTGTTGGCGGCGGAGCCAAGGGCTGATGTTGAGGGCGACGATGACCTGCTGGAGCGATGGATACAATCGTGGTTCGAAAATCGATGCATGACGCAACCGCTGCAGCAGTCGCGGAGTAACTCCATGAAACACCTGCGTACGCTTCAGGAGGCCGCTGTCGGAGCTATCGCGAACGGGGCCTACGTCCAGGGCGCAAGAAGCTCCAACTACGTCGAACCACGAGAAAAGCCGGCGGTAGACAAGAATGTAGGCGATGCGACGCATGCCGGGCCTGCTGCGCGTCCCGCTGCCGGTCCTTCCACCACCATCAGTGCTTCTGCTGCTGTGACGAGGACGACGACGAAGTCTGCCTCCGCACAGTTGTTCCCATCGTCGACAGCAGCTTCGCCGCCGCACCAGTACGTGCCACTGACGGTTGAGTACAGCTGCAGTACTCTGCAAAGCCGCATGACCAGTGGCGCATCGCAGCGGGCAACCTCGCCGCCCAAGCCGCCGCAGGCACAGCCTCTTCCAGTATCGCCAGGCACTCTCCACACCGCTGGAGCTAGCAGCACCCCAGGTCCGCCGCCACATAGTGCTGCAGACGGCGGCGGGGGCGTTCTCGCAGCTGTAGTCGGGCTTTCATCCCCACCACAGCAGCCACAGCAGCAGCCACAGCCGGCGAAGCCGCTGTCTGGCGGCCCACATTTGCCAGCCCCGGCGTCGACGCGCTCCATGTCATCGAAGCAGACCGTCGTCGCCGCAGCAGCTCTTGCCGGTGGCGGCGAGGGTGATAAGGGCGCCAGCGGCGCACGCCCGAAGCTGGCGACGACGGCGTGCGCCGTGTTCGCCCATTCTTCCTCATCCTCGGCACCAAAGGAAGCGGCACACCCGCATGAGTGAGCGCTACAGATGCGGAAAAGGAAGGCTGTGTTTATCGGATCAGGGGCGGTAGCCCATGTTGGTCCCCCCCCCGCGCATCAGCTCTCGTAAGTATGCACGTCACTCACATTTGCGTACACAGGCGCACACATACGTGGCATCGCCATACAAACTTGCAGGTGGCTCGTAGCTGCACGAGTGTGGATGTCGTCGGCGCGAAGGGAGGGTGCTGCGCGTGTATTCGAGGCTCGACCGCTTGTCTTTGGGAGTATATGTGTGTACATCGGTGCGGATGTATGCCTGGCACCCCTCATCCCGTCCGTCTCCGCCTCGCCTCCCCCCGTCCCCTTCGCCAAGCGTCGATCGAAGCTGAGAAGAGGGGAGGAGGCGAAAACGGCCCGGGAGGGAGGAAAGGTGATTTGTTGCTGGTTTTTCCTTCGCGCCGTGCGCTTCCGCACCGTTGACCCACACCCCCTCCAGCCTCTATGCGCGCCTTCCGCCCTGTGCACGTGTGTGACTCTGTTTTCCCGCACCTGTCGTACTGCTATGCGTGCCCCCCTCCTCCTCCTCTTTCCCCTCCCTCTCCCTTTGCTGACTTATTCTCTCCTCTCCTCACGCCGTCGTGCGCGTGTGGGCGGGGTGTTTGCTTCGGTTGTTGTCGTCGCTCCTGTTGGCCTGCTCGCTGGGAGGCGCACTTCTCATGTATGCATGTATACTAAAGCAGTATCTGGCGGTGCACGCGCAGACGCGCACGATCTCTCTCTGTCTCTTTCACATGCACACTGGCATGTCCTGGGGAAGAACGAGACGTGGCGGGATGTCAGATCACTGGGCGTGCGCGTATGTATACGTGAGTCTGGGGTGTGGCTGTCGCCTCACCCTGTCTGTCTGTGTCTCTGCTTCTTCTCTCTCTCTCTCTCCCAAGTCTCTTTTCACCTGTTTCTCCGTTACTTCTCGCCATGTTGTTCTCTCTTACACCCTCGCTCTGTGCCCCGAGCGCCGCCGCCGCCTCGTCCTCTTCGTCCTCTGGCCTGCCCCTATCCCTTTCTCTCCTATCGTCGTTGCAGCAGCAGCAGCGATGGCGACGGCGACGGCGATGGCGGTGCGTCTGTCAGTTAACGCAGCTGCACGGAGGCGTTCGCGTTGCTCTTTTCTTTCGTTTTTTTTTGTTCTGTCACTTGCTGTTTCGTGCCGTACTTTCCGTACATCACCCCACGCCCTCGTCTTCTTCGGTCTTTCTCTCTTGCTCTGTCTGCGCGCCTCTCTCATTTTGTGTTTTTGGGTGTGTGGTTGGTGGTGCACCGGTGTACGGGTGCGGGTCTCGCTTCCGGCTCTTCTCCTTTGTTGCCTGTTGGCGACAGCGACGCCAGACTCTTGCTTGCTCACGTGTGTTTTCTCTCTCTCTCATTGCTTGTTTCGTCGAAAGGGAAAGAGAGTGGACCGGCGGGCGATTTTCTCTCTCCCTCTTCCTTGCTGCCCCCAGACGCTGTTCGCCTCCCTCGTGAGCTGCTGCTCGATTCTGCTTACACCTCACACGCACAGACAGACAGGCAGGCACACAGACGCACGCCCTCCTACCTTCTCCGTGATGTCCGGTGGTGTATGTGTGTGTGCGTGCCTTGCGCTCCGTAGTTTTCCACCTTCACCCCCACCGCTCTTTGTCGAGGTAGAGAGAGAAGGGAATACACAATACGGAAGCAAAGGACGCCGAGCTCTCCGCCACACGCGTGTGTGAAGCCTCTCTGTATCCCCAACTCCCCATCCACCCCCTCACTACCTTCCCCCTCCCCTCCCGCTCACGTCCGCACCCACACACGCAGGCCGAAGCGCTTAACGACATGTGCGTTTTCTGCGTGCGAAGAAAAAGGAAACTGATGCGGTTCGCAATTGCGTGCATCGCCTCTTGAGGTGCATGAGTGTGCCCCCCCCCCTCCCCCACACACCACCACACACCACCCACCACCCACCACTCTCCCCTCCCTCGGCGTTCGTGTCTGTCATTCTTGTCTTATCACTGTTGTCGGCCTGCTCGTCTCTTTCCTTTTCGGTTTGGTTTTATCGTCGTTTACGTGTTTCACCCGCTTGTCTTTATGGTTGTTTTGTGTGTATATATATATGTGTGTGTGTATGTGTGCGTATGTGTGTACGTGTGTGGTGCTCTCTCTCTCTCTATCTCGCTTTTTTTCGGTCTTTATTTACCTTTCTTTCCCATGCTTGTCTTCTTCATTGGAGGCCCCCCCCCCTCCCGACCCAACCCAACCCACACTTCTCCCCCTCCCCCAAACACACACACACACACACACATACCACCCGTCTTCTCTGTCTCTCCATCTATCTTGCTGAGTGCCTGTGTCTGTGCTGTGGGCATTGGACCTTCGATCTGTGTGCTGTGGGGTATGCGTCCGTCTCCCCATTTCTCTCTCTCTCTCCCTCTTTTGCAACACAACACGCGATGATGCGCGCGTGCAGAGCAGACGAATCTACCGCGACATGAAGGAGAGAGACGTTGGGGGTGTGCCGTGCCGTGCGTTCGTGATGTTTTTTTTTGTTTTGTTTCTTTGTTGCGTTTTTTTTTCCGCTTCTTCTTTGCTTGGCAGCCGTTGTCCATGAAGCGCCCCTCATCTAGCTGAGGGGCGTGTATGTTATGTCTGCATGGGGGCGTTGGTGCTCGTGATGAACTTTTTTGTTTGTTTACCCCGTATATATATATGTGTGTGTGTGTGTGTGCGTATGTGTGTACGTGTGTGGTGCTCTCTCTCTCTCTATCTCGCTTTTTTTCGGTCTTTATTTACCTTTCTTTCCCATGCTTGTCTTCTTCATTGGAGGCCCCCCCCCTCCCGACCCAACCCAACCCACACTTCTCCCCCTCCCCCAAACACACACACACACACACACACATACCACCCGTCTTCTCTGTCTCTCCATCTATCTTGCTGAGTGCCTGTGTCTGTGCTGTGGGCATTGGACCTTCGATCTGTGTGCTGTGGGGTATGCGTCCGTCTCCCCATTTCTCTCTCTCTCTCCCTCTTTTGCAACACAACACGCGATGATGCGCGCGTGCAGAGCAGACGAATCTACCGCGACATGAAGGAGAGAGACGTTGGGGGTGTGCCGTGCCGTGCGTTCGTGATGTTTTTTTTTGTTTTGTTTCTTTGTTGCGTTTTTTTTTCCGCTTCTTCTTTGCTTGGCAGCCGTTGTCCATGAAGCGCCCCTCATCTAGCTGAGGGGCGTGTATGTTATGTCTGCATGGGGGCGTTGGTGCTCGTGATGAACTTTTTTGTTTGTTTACCCCGTATATATATATATGTGTGTGTGTGTGTGTGTAGGTGTGTGTTTGGTGGAGTCGTTGAACTCTCTCTCTATATATATACGTGATGTTGCTTCCTCCCCCCTTCCATCCCATCTCTCTGCCCTCCATCAAGCATCCGTCGTCGTTGGTGTTGGTGTCGGCCTCTTGTTTGTTCTTTCCTCTCATTTTTCCCTCACTTCTCGTTGGTGGTATCTTAACCAGTCGTCGCTTCCGGCGCCGTGTGGTGCGCACCAGCGTATAATCGCCGCCCACCACCACCCTGCACAGCAACAGGAAAGACGGGTGAGGGAGAGAGTACTTGATTCTACGCGCAGGAGAGGTGACTAGTCGGTGCTGCGTTGGTGCCACAAGTCTTTATATATATATATGTGTGTGTGTGTGTGTGTGTGTCGTTCCAGGCGGACTACACAAGAGTACTCAAGTCCCAGCACAAGCGAAGCACTCTGGAAGTGAGCAGATAGGAGCACCGTTGAGACCCCTCTCTTCTAGCGTGCCCCTACGTCCATGTGTGCGAGGAGTACCCCACTCCATGGTCGGTGTCTGTGCCTCTCTGTGTGCGTGTGTGTCCACTGCATCCCCTCCCTTCCGCCACTCTTTCGCCTCTCTTCCTCTCATTCTCTGCGCCTTCTACCCCTCTGCGAACTCGTGCGATGCCCTTTTTCGGGGCGTTGTTTTCCCTCTCTTGCCGCACTGGTGTGCGTGGCGGTGCCTCTCGCACGCATGCATGCATATGGGTATGTGCGCTGACGCTCGTGTCTGTGTCTCCGCGTTTCACTGGTGCATCGCGGGGGTGGGGACGTGGAGCGCTATCGCTCAACACCCGTGACATCAACCACACATACACCCACACACACATCAAACCGCATCCATCTTACATAACACGTACACAACAACACATGCTTGCGTGACACCGGTCCCCTCCTCCCGCCCACCTCTCCCCCTTCCAGTGAGAGTCTCTCGCTTCCCCGACTGTCCGTACTGCTTGTGCGTGGGTGCTAGCTGTGCAGCTTCCCTCTCTCGCTCACTTTGGCCGACATACACGCGCACTCTTCTCACGCTCTCACGGTCCGCCTCAGTTTTGCTTCCCGCATTTGTATAGGGGGCTCGGTGTGGCAGCGCGCGTGCACAAACACACACACACACACACACACGCACACACAGAGAGAGAGAGCTGTGCCGCCCCAAAGAGCTCACCTTCTGTGTGCAGCGGAGGCCGTCTCTCTCCCTCTCTCTCTCTCTCCTAACCCTTTTCTGCGCTTCCTGTTTGTTTTTTTTGTTTAGTTTAGCGCTCTTCTCTCGTGCTGCTCAGCACTCTAAAACGCCTCACGCCCTCTCAACTGCTCTCTCTCCCCCCCCCATCCCCCACCTACCCACCCACCCTTCTTTTCCCCCTTTCACCGAGCGCGCACATTGGCAGACGGACGTGAGCACGCCACACTCTCTTTGCGGCAGCGGCCCTTTCCGTGGCGTTGACCACCATGTCGGCTCTGGGGGACAGCAGCAGCGGTGGAAGCAGCGGCCGACATAGTGGTGCGGCCGAGTACCCGCGTGTGGCACATGTACCAGAAAAGCATTGCTTTTCAGACCCGCAGAACGCAGCCGCGTCCACGATTACCACTGCCACATCCTCTTCCTCAGCGCCGTCCCGGGCCGACGGCGCGGTGTCGCGAGGCGCAACGATGCCGCTGTACATGGTTCAGCCTCAGCAGCAGCAAGAGCAGCCGCAGGTAGCGTTTCCCGCTGGGAGGGCCATGTCCATCATGAACAAGGCACCGCCGCCGATACGGCAGGCGTCTTCTTCGTCCTCGCCGCCGACACCCTCCCCGCTCTTCACATCGGGTAGTGAGCGAGGTGGAGAAGCCGCAGCAGCTGCATGTTCGACAAAGCCTCTGTCGGCCGTCTCCGCTCCTGGCGCATCCGGCGCTGCACTTCAATCAGCGCGCCGATCCGCTGGAGCTGCCAGTAGCAGTGATGCGCGGCTCGCAGCAGCGGGTCCCATTCCCTCCGTCAGCATTCACGCCGCCGCCGCCGCCGCCGCCGCCGCCGCCGAGGCGCACTCTGCTGGCGTCGCCGTCTCTGTGTTCGGACCAGGCGCGGGACCGCCGCCTACCGCTGCCACCGTCGCCACGTCCGCCTCTCCTGGGCCGTCGCCGCCGCCACCACCTCCGTCGCAGGTGCTGACGGTGGCGACGACCGAGGAGGCGGCGAAGGAGGCGCAGCGGCAGCAGATCCTCGGGCTGGCGAACGCCCTCCTCACCTTTTGCTGCATCGGCAACACACGCGTCACAAGCATTCGCCAGTGCACCTCCAGCTTCTTCGTCTTGCTGTACCAGCGCCTGTTCGACTGCACGATAGCCGGCATTGATAGATCGCCAAACACGGCAGAAAAGCGGCGGCGCAACGTGATGTTGGTGTTGGAGCAGCTGCGCCAGCACCCCTACTCGCTCGAAGACATCGAGGCCGAAGAGGTGGTGAAGCTGAACGAGGACCACATTAGCCGGCTGATCATGGTTTTTGTGCAGGTGGCAGAAGACATGCGCCAGCAGCAAGAGCTTCAGCAACAGCAGCAGCAGCAGCACCAGCAGCAGCAGCAGCAACAACAGGCGGCGATGGTGGCTTCGTCGTCCGCAATGGTGGCCCGGCAAGACGCGACTGGCGGACAGTACCCCCTCCCACACCCAGCTCACGCAGAGGACTTTGACGCTGCCAAGACCACCGGTGGGGCCTACGCGCCGGTAGGTTACCGAGTCGCGGAGGTCATGCCGCCCCCCGCACTGCAGCAGGCAGACGCAGCTGGCATGAGCAGCGGTGGCTATCACTTCCACCAGCCGATGGACAACTTTTACGTGGCCCCCGCACCACCGCTGAACGGGGGCCCGGCAAGCGGTGGCGGTATCATGGACCCTAGTGGCGGCGGCAGCCCGCACATGATTTCTGGCGGAGCCGAGCTCGGCGAGGGGGTGTCGCCATCTTCTGTCAGCCACTACCTCGACTCCTCCGTCATGCCCACAGACAACTTGCTAGAGGAGTGGTACCGCAACCTCGTGTACCCGCCAGCGGGTGGGCCAGCGGAGGAGACGGAGATGATGTCGGCTGTAGACCCTGGGCATGTGTCCCTACACGGAGGCTACTCACAGCGCCGTCATCCTCGATCGGATCGGCTTGGACGCGAGGCAGGGGCGTCGCTCACGTCGTCTGGCTCTCCGATGTACGGAACCGGGCAGCAGCTCGCCAGTGCGTCGCCGCCGGAGAGACGCTTGCTCGTTGGCCGTCATCGCCATCACCGCACGCAACTCGACGCTGATGACATTGTGCGCCGGTTCCAGCGCCTCGAGGAGGTGCTGGATGCACAGGAGCAGCGGCACCGCAAGCCTTTCGTGGACGCCTCTTCGTCCCCGGCCATGCAAGAAGGCAGCCTCGCGGAGAGGGGGGCACGGGAGAGCCGCCATCGCCGCCACGCAGCACCTCAGCCACCATCGGCGGCCTTCGATCCACGCGGAGGCGCCCTCGCCCCCACACCGGAGAAGCGCAGCGCCACCGAGGTCGACGGCGGTGCACTCCCACAGCAGGAAGCGCCGCCGTCGTCCCAGCAGCAGCCCGCGTATTCCCAACCGCCGCCGCAACAGCATCACGCGCCACCGCGCACACCGGCGCATCCGTTTGTTTCGGAGCCGCCGCTGACGCGACAGGAGCGGTATTTTTTCGCCCACCGTCCCCAGCACCGCATTGACGTCGCGCAGCGAGACAGCAAGATTGAGCGGCTACGATCGGCTCGCTACTTGGGCGATATGCAGCAGCTGCTGCGTCAGCGCATGCGTCGAGAGTATGATACGCAGATGTCGGCGATGCGTGGCTCCTTGAAGGAGTTCATCCGCACTTCGAAGGAGGCGAAGATCGACCTCATGCGCCGCGTGCGAGACGAGAACGCGCGCTACCGTGCCGCCTACGCGACCCTCATGGAGGCGGCGGCGAACGAGGCGCAGGTGCCGGCAAGGGTCATGTCGCGGCACACGGTGCAGTTGGCAGACTACTACGCAACCGCGCTGCAGCACAGCCTTCTCGTGTGCGACTCACTCAAGCGAGAGGCGGACCGTCGCACCAAGAACGAGCTGCTCCGCTACGCGGAAGAGGTGAGCGCATGGCAGCAGCATCTCCTACTCTAGTCAGAAGGAATGCCGACGCGCGAGTTGGTGCTGCCCGTGCCATCGGAAGTGGCGTGCACCTTCGTTCCTCTTGTTTTGTCTACCTAATCTTGCTCCTCTCTCTGTAAGGTCGGCTGCTCATGCTGCTGCTGCTGCTTGCACGCGTCTGTCGCGCGTTCTCTCTTCTTTTCTATTCTTCTCCATCCATGTCTTGTACCCTTCACCCCCACTCCTCCCTTCCCTACAGCACCATCACAATGACCAGCCCTGTCACGCCTTTCCTCATTTCGACACAACCGTAACCACACTGTGGCTGGCGCGGCAGCAGCATCATTGTCGTGTGTCGTGTGTGCCTGCGCGCGCCTTCACGCCTCGTCGCTTGGTGCGACTACGTCGCTCCTCCACTGTATCTCACATCCCCCTCGTCTTTTCCATCCTTGCTGTCCTTCTTTGTTCACCCATCATAGAGATTTGTTCCCTCTCTTGTGCGTGCCGGTGCGCGTCGCACACCGCGTTGCGTCGTTCTCTCTCTCTCTCTCCGGCATCCTCAAGCTTTTCGGCGACTCGGGAGGAACGAAATAACGAAACAAAAACGAAGAAGTCCGAAGTGTGTGTGCGCTTGTCTGTGTGTGTGTGTGTGTGTGTCTGTGATGGTGGGGGTGAGGGGGAGGGAGGGGAGGGCTACAGAAACGATTGAGACGGCCTTGTCTCTCCCTCATGCACCACTCCACGCGCACGGTATCTTGGTGGCACAGATCCTTGTGCACGTCTGCGCTAGCGTGTGGACGGCTTCACCACTCCAATCCCTCCCTCTCACTCTCTCCTTGCCTCTGTGCACAGGTGCTTACATGTGTGTTTGGCGGCGGCGGCGGCACCATCACCTCCCCGCGCGCACTCTCTCTCTCTCTCTTTCTGGAATCCCCTCTGCTCCTCCCTTTGATATGAACGCCCGTCTTTACACGTTATCTCGACGCCCTCATACGCGGATCGATACGCGCACACGGCACCATCTAATCGCCCTCTGGTGTCTTGAGAACGGTGGACACACACACACACACACACACAGGGCGGCCATCGCTCCCGGCTCGCGCATACCAAATCCTTCACTTGCACACACTCGCAAGCAGGGACGCATAGCATGTTTGCGAAACGCCTTTCCGCACCTGCACTGCGGCGCGTGGCGGCTGCTCCTGCTGCGGCGTGCGCCCCTCTGTTGTGGCTGCACAGGCACTGCAGCAGCACCGCGGTGCAAGCAGGCTCCTCTGCTCGGGCAGCACCGGTGTCGGCCGTCAATGTCGAGGAGTTCACCCTCAATGAAGAGGTGGTGAAGCAAGACCTGGCCAACATGGCCAAGTGGAACGCGCTGTCTGCGGAGATCGAGGCGGCTCGCGCATCTGGCGATCACACGAAGCTGCTTGCACATGTCCACGTCGGTCTGCAGATGCTGCAGGAGATCGGTGCCACGAACGCGCCAATCCAGTGCGAGAGTCTGCTCTGCATGGAAGCCTCTCAGGCGCACTACAAAATGATGCAATACGACGAAGCCCTCCAGTGTGCCGAGAGGGCGTGCGAGTCTCTCCTGCGCGGCTGCAAGGCTGAGCTGCAGGACAAGGCGCAGATTGCGGAGATCGAGGTCTTCATGGGGTTCGTGCTGTGCAAGCAGGGCGGCCACAGCGCGGCGGTCGAGGCACAGGAGCTGCTGCAGAAAGTGTTGCACTGGATCGACGTAGACGCCAAGTCTGCCATGCCGATGCAGGCGGTGGCGGCGGTGAACCTGCGCCGCTCCGTCCTCACTGGTCTCGGCCTCAGCACGACGGTACAGGCCACAACCCTCGCCAGCAAAGGCGAGACGGCGGAGGCTAAGGTGCTGTACGCCAAAGGACTGGACACGTTGATCGAGGCGCTGAACCAGCACATTGATGAAAACGACGTTGAGCTGGTGAAGATGACGCTCGAGGCGATCCTGACTTCCTTTGAGGGCCTCGATGATGTGTCGCAGGCAGTGGCAACGTGCCGCAAATACATCAGCTGGTGCAGGCGCCACGATGACGCGAGCGGCGTGGCGGACGGCGAGTCGATGCTCACGGCGCTGTGCGCTCGTCAGAAGATTGAGAACCCGCTGGAAGCGGAGAAGGCAAAGGAGACCGAGGAGGCAACGAAGTAGGAGTGTCCCCACACAAATCTGCAACCGAGTTCGCCCCGTCATGGCGCAGTGACTCGCTGCTGCACGCTCGTACGCCTCATCTCAGGCGTGTATCGGCGTCGTTGCCGTATTGCCGCCGCTCTCTCCTCCCCTCCGCCACCCTCCTCTTTCGTCTCCAACATGTTTCCTGTGAGGGTGTGGCGGGGGGAGCAGAGGAGTGTGCGGAGAGGGAGTGAATGGGGTTGAGGGGCACATGGCCCTCTTTTCTTCCTCCTCTACTTGGTTCGATTCCGTTGTTGCTCTCACATGCCGAAGGCCTTCTCCCCCCCCCCTCATCGTCTCCCTGCTTCCTCTGCCTTTATGACGGTTGGCCCCCTTGATGAAGTGGTGTACGCGTATACGTGTGTGTCTATAGGGGGGGGTGCGGTGGAGCCGTCCATTGCCCCCCACCCGGCGTTTTGTACCCAAGCCTTTAAGTTGTTCTCTGTTAATGTCGCGAAGGTAACGCACCGACGTGTGGTGCGAGACAACCCAAGTGATGCAAGGCACAGTCTTCCAGGAACCCCATGGCGCACGGCTTCACAGCGCTCGATGACAGTGATACCTCAGCAGGGCAAGGTGGACAGATTACATCGAAGGCATCCTCTGCGCGCTGGAGCTGGGTGCCAAGCATGACGCGACGTGTGGTAAAAAGAGGACAGCAGCTGTCGCACACGCTCCCTTCGTCTACCTGCCGCTACTTGTGTCTCCCCATGGTTTCTTCACGCTCGCGCCCACCCTTCCCACCGCCGCTCTCCTTTTCAAGACGTCCGCGCCTTTACAGCAAGCGAGGCTATGGAGAAAACGAAACTAACGGAGAGCCTGTGCACATTTTGACCCCTTAGCGGGCGCGCGCGTGTGTGTGTGTGTGTGTGCGTAAAGAGAGAAAGGTACAGGCACAAGCCAGCACTCAGGAGCACGAGCACGACGTGCTCGCTGGTATCGCCGCTCCCCTCCGTCACGCCGGTGCTTCGCTCGTGGGCGTGCGCGTGGCGGCGTTTTCCCTCCCCCCTCTCTGTTGTTTGTTTGCGTGCCTCCGCGCTGGCATCACGTAGAGAAATACAGAGCACCGCTGTAGCCCCCCCCCCTTCTCCGGCTCTGTCGCCTTCGTCCGTCGCCAGGGACGGTGTGCGTGTCCATCACAAGGCAAACCTCCCCCTCCCCCCACCTCACCG
The DNA here is from genome assembly GCF_000002725.2 of Leishmania major strain Friedlin. Classification (NCBI taxonomy): domain Eukaryota; phylum Euglenozoa; class Kinetoplastea; order Trypanosomatida; family Trypanosomatidae; genus Leishmania; species Leishmania major. Next base: position 599,515 of record NC_007262.2, on the reverse strand, counting down.
CCCTCCCTCCGCGTCGCCCAAAGCACGCACACTCAGCGGCTCGCACATATGCCGTTTATCTCTTCATCCGTCTAGACGCTACTTGCTCGCTCGCACCCTCTCCCCCCAGCCCGCTCCCTCACGTCCTTCCCGTGCACATGCATTCTGCGATTCGCTTTTCAGGCTCAAGCTCGCGGAGTACGAGCTCCTCGATGGAGGTCGCCTCCGCTGCTGCTGAGCCGCCGTTGAGTGTGTCTTCCATCCCTCGCAGACGTAGTGCTGACCGGGACGATGCCCTAAGTCTGCTGGAGCCAGCCGTCCGGCTGCCGACGTCCACCACCTCGAAGGCGTCTGCCCTTTCCCAGAGCAGTCTTCGCAGCGGCTCCCATCCGTCGGCCGCCGTATATGGCGATAACCCCGGCTCCGCTCACACTGCGTCGTCTTCCTACACACGCAAAGGCGATAATGGGGACGCGCTTCTTCACCAACCGCCCGGCAACCCGCAGACGAGGGTGCCGTCTTCGTTCGCCGCCACCGTCAATACGCGTGCCTCTGAAGCGAGCAGTCACAGTGCACGCGGCCGGGCAGGCAGCAGCCGGCGAGACAACCTGGACCCCGCTGCACCACAGTCGCGAACTGCCACCCAGCCACCGCTCACGCACCCGGGGAGTGTTTTCGCGAACATTCCGTGGATACCACCGCCGCCAATCTACGGCACGCCGTTACCGGACAGCAGCAACATGAACCGCCACTATGCCTACTACTACGACCCTAGGGGGGCAACGCTGCGAGCTCCCTTCTGCTACCCGGATGAGGTGCCGCTGCGTGCGCAGGAGCACCATAGCGACGTGTCGGGCGCGGAGTGGCCAAAGCCAAGCGATCTGCCTCTTCCTTCCGTGTTTCCGATGCCGCCGCACGTGCTGCCGCAGCTATCGCTGCCAGCGGTGTCTGCACCAACAGCTGAGGCTGCAGCCCGAGGCATGGTGGCGGCGCCGCACGCATGGGCAATACCACCACCGGTTCTGTATCCCCCGCCACCTCCGCCGCCGTGGTGGTTTTACGGGACACACCCACTTCCTCTCCCTGCGTCCTCGTCCGGCTCTTCTGCGAGCAGCACTGGAAGCAGCAGACATGCGTCATCGTCGTCACCTGTGTCGGCAAGATCAACCACGCGGCCTTCACGGCATCCGTCAGCAAATGCTGCGCGTCCGCATGCAGAGGCAGCAGCTCCGTCGCGGCACGGTGTGGCGGTCCCCGCAGGTTCTGTGGAGACACCAGTCGCAGCCGCATCGCGGGGTGACGCAGGTGGTGGTCACGCCGCAAAAAAACCCTCCGTTGCCTCGTCGGGCTCTCGCTACGCTGCGGGCCACACTGTCGGCACCGGTAGAGCGGCACGGCGGTCGATGGGGTCGTTGTCTGCATCGTCGGCCACAACCTCCCCTTGGAGCGCTACAACTACGACAGCGCACTCTGATCTGCCGCAAAGAGTAGAGCGTCGCGTTTATGCGTCGAGCGGCAGCGGGAGCAGTGAGATGCAACGAAGTGCGACGGGACAGACCGTGCAAGTTGCGCCTCGGCGCACGAACGTGGCGCAGTGTGTTCCACCCGACCAGCTTCAAGTATATGGCGACGATGTCGTGCAAGAGAGAGGCTACAGCAGCGTGATGACTCGCATGAAGCACGCTGTGAGTGCTGCCGAAGCGTATTTGGAGAAAATGGAGCACCTTTACCGCCGGTTGCGGAGCCGCTACGAGGAGGTGGTCATGTCACCAGGAAAGGTGACGAGGTACGGAGCCGACATCACCGCAGACGAGGGGGTCGAGGAGAAGCGGCACCGACGCACTGCGCCCGCGGCAACGACTAGGGCGACGAGAGGTCCGCCGGAGAAGGGGCTGCTGCATCCGCCGGAGCGACCGTTTTCACGGCAGACTCACCTGCAACCAACCGCACCCTTGCCACACGCCGAGCGACCTGTGTCCCCTGCCTTATCAGCTGCCCAACCGTCGGCCGTCGAGCCGTCGCCGCCGCTGTCGTCGTCATCGTCCGCGACCTCCGCTACGTCACTGAGGCGTGAACTCCACCTCCTAGAGTCGCAGTGGCAGCGACTGGAGGAGCTAAAGCGGCACGGAGGCGGTGGCACGACGACGGCCGTCTCAATGCCCGCTGCGCTGTCGCCATCAACGGCAACGTCGACAGCAGGCGAAGATCCTTTCACAAATCGCCGTTTCTTGCAGCTTATAAAGGATCGCAAGCACCTCTTGACGTCGGCAACGTAGGATTTCACCGAGTGGCGGGGGGGAGGTTGGGGGAGGGGTGAGTGGGGCTGGCCAAGGGTTGGCTGAGAGCGTGCGCAGGCACAACTGTTTGAGGTCACCGATCGCTTCCTCTGCTCGCACACTCTCTCGCCTTCTCTGTTCCTTCTCCCCTTTTTGTTCGCCTCTTATGGCACGCCTGCCGCATGTTGCTGAGGGAACGAAAGAAGTCGCGCACGCGCCCATAGGCGAACTCAAGCGGCTTGCGCCGGATGCTCCGGCGCTCTTCCTCGTGTCCGCTGAGGCCAACGTCCTGCTTAGTTGTATGGCAGATATGGCCAACCATTGTCCGGACGGCGAACCAAAAATACCTCTCCGTGACAGAGTTGCCTACGCATCGCCAGCACAATGAAGTACACACACACACACAAACGTGCCCATGGCGTCACACGGCGTCACTCCATCTTCCGCTATTCCTCTTCTCTCTCGCCCACCGTGAGTCTGCTACTGCTGCTGCTATTCCAGTCCCTCACATTTAGCACGTGACAAGCGCCTTCGTAGGAGCCACACGTGTATATATGCATAGACGCATACATAAAACCGGTGAAGTGTACACGTCCACGAAGCATCCTCCACGTCGCTCCTCTTACCTCCGCCGTCTACTGTTCCCTCAGTTTCCCGAAATGTCGTTCGATGGTGGTGGCATCAGCAACGGCCCAGAGGCACAGGCTAACGCCTCGGCCATGGAGGAGGACTACTGCCTGCATGGTCGGGAGCGCTTTCAAAACCAGTGGGCGCTCGCTGGCGTGTTTTCTCCTGCCTCATTGCGTGTGTACGGCATCACCGGGGAGCCGGTGCTGATGCGCTCCATCAAGCAAGCGCGCATGTTGGGTGCCACGTTCGGCACGTGCTTTCTCGGCCACTTTCCGCGGTGCAAGTCGCCGCCGTCTTCGGGGGACAATGATGCCGCCGCCGTCGCGCAAAAGGGCGACGCCTCGAGCGGTGCCGGCCCATCCAGAGGCAGCAGCAGCTACGATTCACTTCCCTTCAGCTCCCTCTTGCTGGGTCCGTGTCCTCCGCCGAACATGACGGCTGATCCTCACATGCTAGATCAGGCGTGGCGCAGGGAGGTGGCCGGGACGTGGAATGCGCTGCACATGCCGTCGGAGTGGTGCCAGACGATGAACGGTGTCGTGACGGAGCTAAGCTGGTCGACGCGTGCGCAGCGGCAGCGTATCGCTGAGCAGCTGGAGCTGGCAGCCTTCATGTGCCTACGCGCCGTGCAGGTGCCGCTACCGTTCTATGCCGCTGACGTCGCGTGGTCTGGCGGAAATGACGACGACGGTCGTGATCGGGAGGACAACGAGGGGGGTGCCACAGCGGGCACGCGCGGCGGCGCGCAGCCGATGAGTGATGCGGAGGAGAATCAGCGCAACATCCGCGTCGCCTGTCTTGCCGCGGATGTATTGCTGTCTTTCATTCAACAGTGCACGAGGGTAAAGGTGTGGGTCCGCTGCGATGCATGCAACCCTGCCCATCGCTACCAGCTGCAGCGCCTCCGCCAGGCCATCCTTTACGGCTACTCCACTCTCAAGACGGACTCAAGGCGGGTGATATACCGCATCAATACACCTTGTAGTGTCACCAGCATCACGACGAGCCTCATGTGTGGCGCACCACCGCCGTCGTCGTCCTCGTCGCCGCGTTTGGGTGTGGTGCATACCGAGGCGGCTTCGTCTTTGATGGCGCTGCTCTACTACTCCACGTGGAACCCGCGCATGCTGCTGCCCAGCGAGTGGTTCGGCGAGGAGGTTGTCGGCTTTGAGTGCCCTACTGCCGCGGCGCTGCTGGCGTGTCTGGCACCGCACGGGGTGGCGCCGCCTGAGCACCCCCACTACCGCCCTGACGCCCCAGGCACCACTTTGGCGGAGGAGGACGTCGTGGAGGCGCAGAAGCACGAGCACCCCAACCACGGCGACCCCGACGAGGACAGCGCACCGCTCCGGCGAACGCCACCGACCTACCACAAGGGCGAGAGCGAGGGGAGTCAAGCAGACTACTCACTCTTCGACTGGTACGACAGCGTTACAGAGCTTGAGACGAGCCATGAAGCTGGTTCGGCCGTGGCGGCGGCGAAGGGGGGCTCCAAGGGTGCCTGCTCCGCCTCCGACACATCGTACGAGGCAGCGGCCGACTGTCGCCGCTCTCATGTGCTGCGGAGCCGCTACACCTACGTGATGCCGGAGGATCTCCAGCCGTTGGTGGCCTCCCGCTGGGCTGGCACCTACCCGCCCTTTGTCAGCACGCTCACCTTCATTGTGGAGCTGCTGCGCCGGCGCGCGATGCCAGTGTTTGATCGCACCTTTTTTGACCAGTACCCGCTGCTCAACTACCTCCACTTCAAGGGCGTCGAGGAGCCGACCCGCGACGTCTTCGCCTCCTTCGAGGGCCAACTCCAACTGCCACTACAGCCACTGAGTCACCACCTGTCGAGCGGCGTCTACGAAGTCTTTGAGCGCGACGCACGAAAATACCGGCAGTACCGCGAGGCAGTCTTTCACTACGTGCGAGACTGGTACGCTGCCGGGGCGGAGCAACAGCACGCGCATCAGAACCACATATTCTTTGCGAAGCACGGCGTCATGCAGAGGGTGCCAGTGCCCTCGCCGGATGAGCGGATACTCCACCTCGTGCTGCTCGGCTGCGGTCGCGGCCCGCTGATTGATGAGTGCCTCCACGCTGTCTCCGCGCTCGGGGTGCGGCTGCGCATCTTCGCCATCGAAAAGAATCGCCTAGCTGCCGCCTTCACGCGTATGCGGTGGGCGAACGACCCCGAGTGGACGCAGCTGGCCTACACCTTCGGCCACACACTGGAGGTGATCGTCGCCGACGGGCGCACCATTGCGACCGCCGCGGAAAACGGCTCGCTCACCTTGCCGGCTGACTTCGGTCTGTGCGACCTTATCGTTTCTGAGCTGCTCGGGAGTCTGGGCGACAACGAGCTCAGCCCGGAGTGTCTGGAGGCATTCCACGCTCAGCTCGAGGACATCCAGCTCAGCCGCGGCATCGCTTTCAACCCTCACCTCATGTGCATTCCACAGCAATACACTGCGTGGGTGGCGCCGCTCATGTCCGCCACCTTTGATGCGGCAGTGACGGAGGCGGCTGTGAAAGGTTTGACGGTGCCGCCGCCGGGCTGCCACGACCACCACGCTGCTCTCAATCATACACTGCTTGTCACAAACCTCAGCAGGGCTGTTACACTGGCGCCTCCGCAGCCGTGCTGGACCTTCGAGCACAGATTCCACGGCGGCAGCAGTAACTACTACAAGGGAGACCGCGGCGCGATGAAGCGGCGGGAGCCCGCATCGCTGGAGCGGGCGGCGAGCCTTCTCTTTGAGGTGCCGCCATGTGGCCGCTGCTGCGGCTTGGCTGGCTATTTCTCCGCGGTGCTTTACCAGTCTGCGACCGCGCCAGCCACAATCATCGCCACCGCCCCTGTGGAGAGGACGGAGGACATGTACAGTTGGTTTCCATGCGTCTTTGCGCTCGAACCCGCCCAGCAGGCGGAGCTGCAGGATGTCGAGCAAGCAGCGGCGGAAGAAAGCCGCATGGTCGCCATTCGCGTGCAGCTGGATCGGCGGACGAGTCTGGAGGAGCAGAGGGTGTGGTATGAGTGGAGCGTCACCTACGGCGATGCAGCGGTGGAGCGACAGTCACCGAAGACCAGCGGCGACGCCTCGGCTGCACCGTTGGTCCACAACAAGAACGGCTGGGCTGCGTCGATGCTCCTGTGAGACGGTGGGGATGGCACTGGAGCGTGGGAAGGTGTGTGGAGGGGAGCCAGAGCAATTATTGTCCCGGCTCTTTGCCTCTTCGATTTCTATTCAGGTTTACCGCGGGTGTGTGCATATTGACACGTGAGCTGCGTAGCAGGTCTCCATCATGTGCACAATAGGTATGCGACGCTAATGTCCACCATCGTCTCCCTCTCATTCTTTTCGATGCGTCTTGACGTGTTGCAGAGTCGCTCAGTCGTGTTCATTTTTTTTTTCGGTTTTCCTTGTTTTGCTGATGCTGTTGTTGTTCTGTGACGTCGTGAGCACTTCTCCCTCTCCCTCTCTCTCCCCCCTCTCTCCCCTGCGCGCCGCCCTTCTCAAGCATCCTCTATGCAGCTCCACACCTGTTGAGCTGCTGCGGACCGCCACGCCTTCCTCACGAATTCTCCTCAGCACTTCTCATCTGTTTTTTTTTGTCGTTGTTGTTGTTGGTCTTCCCTTTCCTTTCGTGGCGAACGTGTCTGGCGGTCACCAAACCACTGCTCCTGCGCTGTTGTCGTCTTGGTCGCTGCTGCGGAGTGGAATGCTGTGCGCGTTGGGCGGGGTGTGCTTGACATGGATTGCACTCGATGCTGCGTCTGCGTCTCTTGTCACCTTTTCCCTCTTCCCCCTCCCCTTCGTTATCCTCTTCGCCTGTCCTCTTGTGCTCACGCGTCACTGCGGCTGTTCGTCTCGGTAGCCTTTCTCTACGATACCGTGTACAGGACCGCTGCCCTTTCACCACCTCCCTACCCCGTCCTAGTGTTCTTGGCGGATGCCTACAGGAACACACATATATATATATATATATATGTATTGTGCGTGTGTGCGTAGGTAGGCGAGGCGGGCCGGCTCACATCGTGATGCCGTGTTTCTCCTGCCCCAACCCTCTTCCCCCCCCCCTCACGTCCTGTTTCGTGATGCATGCATCGTATCTGTGTTGGCTTGTGTGTTGTTTTGCCCATGTTATTTCTTGGCCTCGCTTTTCTTTCTTCCTGGCGGTGCTGCGCCGATCTCGTGTGACGTCTCGACTGTCCTCCCACCCCACCCAGCCCTTCGCTACGGCCTGTACTCGATTTCATGCCCATCTCTTCACAGGAGTGGTTGTTGTGGTGGTGTTTATATGTGTGTGTGTGTGTGTGTGCGGAGATATATGTGTATATATATATATATATGCGTATAAGCATGTATGTGCATGTTTTGCGTATCCGACCGCCGCCACCCATCTCCCTACCCCCGGTGCCACGTCCGATACTGACGGAAGTGAGACAGAGGAAGTGGACAAGGAGACATGCAGAACTAGGAAAAACGGGGAAAACGAAGAAGAACGCGGGTGGCAGTGCCCACTAACGTTATTGTCCACGTCTGGGACAGCGAAGGCCACCTCGAGGTGCCTGCATGCGGCTCTGTATATATATATATATATATATATATCACGATCTCTACCTCGCTGCTGCTTTTTTGGGAGATGCAGCGGGCATCCTTCGCCACTGACGCCCCCGCTGCATCTCTCGCGTCTACCACACCTCCTCGCACAACGCTCCTTTCCCCTTGCTTCTATTGAGAGCATTACCACGTGAAGCACCTCCATCCCAATCACACGACCCCCGCACTCCTCGCTGTCGTGACGGACCCTGCAAAAGGCTCCACTTCCTGCCCTCCCTCCCCCTCCCCCCCCCCCCAACACACACACACACACCACCTCCCCTCTCTCGCTGGATCGGTGCGGAGGAATTATCCTCTCGGAACGTGGACTCTGCGTGGTGTGTTGGCGCGCGCCACCGGCACGGCCTGGAAGAGAAGAAGGCGCTCAGTCAGGACGCTGTGCGTGTGGGAGGGTGGACGGTCACTGTGTGTGTGTGTGCGTGTGTGTGTGTGTTCATCTCCCTTTCCTTGGTTGTTGTTTTTAGCCCATGTCGCGCTTCTACACGGCCAAGGAGGTGCGAGAGCACGCCTTCCACGACGACGCGTACGTCTCCCTGAATGGCAAAGTGCTCGACCTCACGCCGCTCATCGCCGCCTACAAGGAAATGCCGAAGTTTGCACACCTCGCGAAGCCGCTGGTGCAGGTGGCCGGTACCGACATCTCACACTGGTGGGATGCTGAAGCCAATGACCTGCGGTCGTGTGTAGATGTGAACAGCGGTATGCGCACTTACGCGATGCCGCTGGGCCGCGTGCCACACATGCCTACCATCTACCCCGACTCCAACATTGACCTCAACTACGATATTCCGTGGTGGAAAGACCCGCAGTATATCATCGGAGCCCTGACAAGCCGCACGCGTCGCATTCGCATTGTGAACACGCTCACCGGCGACGAGACGACGCTGGATGTGTGTGCGGAGGAAACCCTAGAAGAGCTCCTACGTGAGCGCTACCTCTCCATTAATGCGCACGCGCGCAGTTATACGTGGGTGCGGCTAGACCCCGACCCGCGCGAGCTCGACATGTCCCGCACACTCGAGGACAACGGCATCCATGACGAGGCGGACTCTTTCGAGGACTTGGGACTGAACGCAGACTACTACATCCCTGCCATTCACCTGTACTATAACGATGACCTGACGGAAGCATAAGGTGCCACCGCAGCCGCAGCAGTTGCCACTAAGACAGTGATGGCGAAGAGGACAGGATGACCCCTCCCCCCTCCCTCCTCGTCAGCCCGCATGTGTGCCTGCATAAGGAGAGGCCGCCTGCCATTAGTCCAAGAGAAGTGCTGGTGACGGCAATCGGTGACGTGGCAGAATGCGATCGCTTCGATGTACACTACTACTGGCAAACCATGAGTTTGTGTTGTTGCGCTCATGTGCGCGTGTATGTGCGCTCGTAAAGTGTGGGTGTCTCTTCCTGCCTTTCCATCATATCTACCTGCAGCTCATTGTACGACTCACTCGGTGCACTTGTATGTCTTCATTGGTGTGTGTGTGTGTGTGTTTGGGGGACGCTGGATATTGAGCAGCATGCACACGTCAACCCCCTCCCACACACACACACGGCATCCATCGAGAAGACGAGGCCGCGGACTATGGTGCGCCGCCGAGTGCGACGCCCCCCCCCCCTCCTCCCACCCAACACACACGTACAGGTACGCACACATAACTTTGCGCCAAGGAGAACGTGAAAGAAATAGAAGAGAGGAAGCGAGGACGTGAACAGGGCAGCCACCGCCTGCATCCCCCCACCCCCTACCCCACCCGCCTCCCCCGCCTTCCACCTACGCAGACAGCACCGACAGGGAGAGAAGTTGGTGCTGACAGGGTGCAAAGCAGTGACGGTTTCGGTTCACTAGTGCACTTTATTCGCTTACGGAGAACTTCATTGCACCGGTGCAGCGTGGGGCATGAAGTGGCCGCTGCTTTTCCTTTCTCCGATCGCGACGGCGTCGGTTGGCGGCACACAACTGCCACGCTCGTAGTGGTGCGAGGGGGCTGTCTTCATACCCGGAGCGTGCATGCGCATCGAGTGTACTCCAGGCTGTGCGTCACCCTCTTCCTGTGTGTGTGTGTGCGCGCACGCGTCATCTATACCTCCACTTCCTCCCTTCTCTGCCTCTCTGTACGTTCCTCGGTCCCTTCTATCTCGTGGTACCGACTGTGCTGCATCAAACACACACGCGTACACAATCGCCCGCCCCCTCCCCCATCCGCTGTTGCATTCTACCACACTATCCCGCTCATTGTCTCGGCTGTCGGTGATTCTGTCCCCCACAGCACACCTTGCTGCCCATCAAGCACATCGTTCATCACCTCCCCGCCTGTACGCTGTTCACACACGCACACACTTCACATCAGCCCCCTCTTCTTTTCCTTTCGCGCGCGTGCGGGATTGCCTGCCTGCGTCGGTTTGTGTGTGTGTGTGTGTTTGTGCGTGCTTTCACAGCTGAGCAACAAGGTCAGTTGACGTAAGGGTGCGCACGCACGCATGCACAGAAGCCTTCTGTTTTCTCCTCACTCCCTCACACGCATTACATCTTCCCCTACCCACACCCCTCCGCCCCCCCCCCCTGCCCCGCCACAGCGCAACGTTTCTAACCCCTCGCTTGAATCCCTCCGATTCGAACGCCATCGGTGACAAGCATTCTCACCTCTCTCGCTGACATTCTCTCTATCACTACACCCCCCTCCCACCACTACCACCACCACCACCACCGAATACATACTCGTGAGTGTGTCCGCGTATTTCTCTTGCACCCTACCCCCCTCGCCGCATGTCTTGGTCTTTCTGACGCTTCGCCCTTACCTCGCCTTCCTTCCTCCACCCCTTCTTCCGCGACTCCTCCTCCTTTTGTTTGTTTGTTTGTTTGTCTCACCTCCTTGTTCATCCTATCCTCATCTCCCGTCGGTTCATCACCCACCTCCCCGCAAGTGGTACACACACGCAGGCGTCCACTTTTTTTTGTGTATCTGTCGTGCAATCGAGGTTCTCTTGACAGTTTTCTTTTTCGTCGCGCGTGTGCGTGTGCGTGCACGGTGTGTGTCGCTCGCCACCGGCGCTGCGCTGTCTTGTTGTGCTTGCAAGTGTAGCTATCTATATATTTTCTTACTGTTTGCTATTTCCTTCGCTTGCGCACGTGCGTGTCAATCTCTGTGCTTGTGTGTGGGTGGGTGTAGGTGCAGGAACTCGGTGAAGCACATCTACGGGATTGTTCTTTGCCATCACGCACACAAGCACTTCCACCACCCTCCCTCCTCAACGCTTATTCCTCAAAGACTTCCCTGTCGTTTCTCTTCCTCCCCTCTTCTTCTTCCCTTTTTCTTGCCGCTGTGGGTGTGCATGTGTTCGTTTTCGATTCTGGCGAAGTCACACGTCACCAACTTGCGCTCCCCTCCTCCCCTTGACCGTCCGCCGTCTCTCGTCTATCCACCACTCCTTTTCAAATCTGCGTCATGTTCCACATCTCTCGTGCAGTGCGCTGCAACGCACTCGCCACCGCCATCGCTGGCCGTACCTCTCTAAGTGACGCGATACGCCAGGTGCAGAAGGTGTGGAACCTTGACTTCAAGGATGGGCCGGTGATCACGAGCACACTGGCGTTCAATGACGAGCCTGACCCGGCTGCGCCGATCTTCCATGTGCTAGATTTGCAAGGCCGTGTCTTCGTGGAAGACAAGGCAGACAGCAGAGCTGCTGCAGCAACGCCTTCAACCGTTAATGAGGCTGGCAAAATGGAATCGCAGAGTGCCGATGTTGGGGAGGTATTCCGCTACCATGCAGAGGATGAGATGAGCGTCATTACTCGCGAGGTGGCGCAGGGCATGATGTCGGCGATGCTGACGCACAACACCATGGATAAGATAATGCTCGAGGCGCAGCGGCAAGGCCGCATCTCCTTCTACATGACGATGTTCGGCGAGGAGGCCGCCGTGATCGGCGCAGCGGCTGGGCTGGCCAGCAACGACGAGCTCTTCGCGCAGTACCGAGAGGCAGGTATCCTGACGTACCGCGGCTACACTATACCCGAGTTTATCGCGCAGTGCATGGGCAATTGCGAGTGCGATGCGAAGGGCCGTCAGATGCCTATCCACTACGGCAGCAAGCGTCTGCATGCGCAGATGGTCAGCTCCCCGCTCGCCACGCAGATCCCGCACGGCGCCGGCGCCGGCTACGCGTTTCGGCTAGAGAACCAGGCACTGGAGAGGAGGCTGCCGGCTGGCACGCTGCTGTCGACGATTCCGGAGGCGCGCATCTGTGCCACCTTCTTCGGCGAGGGAGCCGCGAGCGAGGGCGACTTCCACGCTGGGCTGAACTTCGCTAGCACCGTCGGCTCGCACACCCTCTTCTTTGTGCGCAACAATGGCTACGCCATCTCGACCCCGACCCACAGCCAGTACATGGGCGACGGCATCTTGAGCCGTGCGGTAGGCTACGGCATACCGGCCGCCCGAGTCGACGGCCTCGACGCGCTGGCGGTTTATCATACGGTGCGCAAGGCACGTGAAATGATCCTGAACAGCCACCGGCCCGTCCTGGTGGAGGCGCTGACGTACCGCCTCTCGCACCACTCGACCTCGGATGACAGTACCGCGTACCGCTCGCGGGACGAGATTGAGCACTTCGCAGAGACGTTTAGCCCCATCGAGCGCTTTGAGCACTTCGTGACAGCGCGTGGCTGGTGGACGCCCGAGCAGTCGAGGGAGGTTGTCGAGAGGACCCGCAGCGAGGTGCTTAGCGAGCTGCGTCGGCAGGAGAAGCTGCCTGCATGGCCGGTATCGACTCTGTGCGATGACGTCTTTGAGCACCTGACACCAGAGCTGGAGCGACAGAGGACGCAGCTGGTGGAGCACTACCAGGCGCACCGGTCTATCTACGATCAGGAGAAGCTTTAATGCCGCAGTGAGGGCCGCAGACGCACGTGAAAGGAGACATACGAGGAAAGTGGGTAGCACACATGCACACGCGCCAATGTACAACATCGTGTTGCGTAGTGGTGCCGTTCCATCTCCCACCCAGCCACCCCTCCTTCTTCGCGAGGACCACGGCGCCATCTTCTCCCTTTATGATTGCCTGCCTTTACTCCACACACACAAACATACATACAGCTCAGTGCGTGGTATCACAGGGTCCAGTACCACCGCACCACCACCCCCTCCCTTCCCCCACTCCCGACTCCCTGCGTGTGTGAGGGAGGCAGCCCAGCAGCCCCCACCCAACCCTTCCCAGTGCCGAACCACTCCTGGTGGTGGTGGCAGGGCCCGGTGCCCGCAACGCAGCGAGGTCAGAGCAACCGGCAACAGTGCACACGCCTGTGCCCTCCATGTGATAGGCAGAGTGCCACGACTATTCAAAGGTATCCCACCTTCGGCCCTCACGGTGCCTCCTGGTGTGGGGCGCCTGAGTGCCGCTCTGAGGGGTTATGCACCACGTGGCCACCTGCGCAGCGGGCGGATGGGTGGGTGGTGTGGGTGGTGTGCGGCGGAGTGTGAAGCAGGGGCCGTGCTCTCAGGGGACTGCGTCGGCGCCTTGCTGGGCCGGCGTGTGTCGACGACTGCCATGGCCCCCACGCAAGGTGGAGCCTGTGTGACAGGGCCGGAAACAGTGTAGTGTAGCGGATGTTATATGACAGCGAAGCGGACCCGCTTTGAATAGAAACGGCAATATCGAGCCAAGACAAACGGGGTTCTGGTACCCGTGTCGCTCGAATTCTCTTGTCTGGTGGTCGCACCTCTTCCTGCACGCCTTGCGTATCTGTGCGGTACGGGCGAACGTGTTGTTGGTGTGGACGTTGGTTCGTTGCCTCCTCTCCATTTCTCTTCCGAGGCCTCCTCGCAGTTGCGGCACCGCGAGGGGGTCTCGTTGTTCTTCCGTAGATCGCTTTTCGTTTTTGTTTTTCTTGCCAGCTCACTTTATGTTGTGCCGTGCTGTGAGGCTACTGAGGGGGGGGAAACATGGCGCACAGGCGGCGACGCTGAAAGGGCTACTGCGACCGCCGTGGCGTGTGAATCGCCGACTTCCTTCTCGGGCCCGTGGGGCATCTGCCCAGACCACCCCTAGCTACTTCTACTACCTCCACGACAGACGCGACCGCTTCCGCTCCTTGAGCAGGATACGGAACGTGGCCCACTCGGATCTAGCCATGCAGCCGATGCCTAAGCTAAGATGTGGCCCCGCATGTATGCGAAGGAGGGACAGGGGAAGACCAGTAGAGCCCGTCAGACGCATGGCACTGACTCGACTGGCTGGACGGTTCGTCCTAGACGACCACGGGGATGTAGCCGCTGCGCAGCAGAGGGCCAGGTGAGCTGTGGTGTTGTGTACGCGTGTATACGTGTTGAATTCTTCGCGGGTGGTAGCAGGGGGACATTGTTACCAAAAAAAAAAACGAAAGCAATATATATATATATATATGTATATAAACGAGTGATCGTGCTGCTACAAGTTCTGCACGGATGTCGGCTAAGCCCATCGTCCCCTACCCTACCCTTTGTTTTGCCGTATCGCTCTCACTCTTCCGCACGCACGCACGTTGTCTTTGCTGCCCGGCGCACTCACGCTGTCCAACACTCACACCTCCCTCCCTTGCTTGAACACGCGCCACAAGAGCGACCGCACAAAAACGCCGCTCATCACCGATGATGCGTTTCCGCGGCAGTCACTACCAGCAGCTGCTGACACAGCTGCCGCGCAATCTGCTGGTTTTCGATGGGCATTGCCTGCTGTGCCAAGCGCGCGTGCGTTACGTGCTGGAGCGCAATTTCAGTTTCTTTGGCTTCTTTAGCTTCGCGACGAGGAAAGTGGAGGGCGAGATCGCGGAGGGTCTGGACCGCCACCGGATCTATTTCGCCTCTCTCGACTCCAAGGAGGGAGCCAATGTGCGCCGCCTATTCTTCCAGCGTGCACTGTCGTCCTCCGCATCGCGTGCATCTTGCTCGGCGGCGCTGCCACAGCTGGTGCTTCCTGTGCCCGAGGACCTCGTGCTTGTGTTCATCGAGAAAGTGCCTTCCCAGACAGCCAGCTTCCTCACCGGCGTACGGCCGGGTGGCCTTGCCGCGGATGACCGCACACTCTTTGAAAACAAAACAGCAGCCTCCTACGGTCGTGGTGCAGCTAACTCTGCGTCCGCGACGACGTTTTCCACTGCGAGCTCGCGGCTCGTCAACGCTGCCGAGACAGACCTCTTCGTCTCCACTAACTACACGGCTATGTGCCGGGTCGGCATGCACCTCGATCGCTTTCTGGCACGCTCCATCTTCCGCTTCCTCTACTGCGCAGTGCCGACCTCGGTAGGCAACTGGTGGTTTGAGCGATATGTGTGTCGCCGTCGGAAGAACATCTGGGGCACCTCAGAGCAAGATGCGGTGAAGGAGTGCAGCATTATTGAGGGAATGCGGGAGCGTCGGTGGGTGTGGCGAGGGGTCAGCAGCAACTCGCTTCAGAGATAAGCGGGGCAGGGACGATGAAAGGCGGGGTACTCGCCAGTGCGCCGCAGCAGCCGTGCATGGGTAAGGCGACTCGGTGCTGGTGCCATCTGCTTGTACTCAGTCTCACTCTCCCGCCCCGACCCTCTCTCTCTCTCTCTCCTTTTCACGCCACCCATTTCGTCAGCGCGAGGGTGTTTCTTCTCTGTCACCATCACACCATCTGATCGCAAGCCCATTGCAGTGATCACGGTTGTCGGGACGCCCCAGCGCGTCACACAGTGCAGCTACGCATACGCATAAAAAAGAAACGGAGGGCGGGAAGTTCACGCCTTATCCCCTCCCGCCACCCCCACCACCATCTCCTGTGTGGTCCCAAACACAAAAGTGTGCATGGCGTGCTGGTGGGGCAAACTAAAGGAACGCGCCTCACGATGAGGGAGGTCTAGGGACATGCGGAGGAGGCGGCCTTTGTGTCGCCGCCACTTCGGCTCTCTCCCCTCCCTGCCCCCTTTTTCTTTCGAGCACGCAGCCTCGGCGGCCCGCTGCCGTCAGGCTCTGCATCGTGCACAGACCTTCGCCGATGTGCAGACAGGCAGTTGCGCATCCCCCCTCCCTCCCCCCTCCCTCTTCTCTTGTCGCCAGTGCTTTCTCTGTCCAGGAGCTCACTGCGCAGCGCCGCAGAAGCGTACACACAACTGCCAGCGGCACAGACCGAGGGGAGGGGGTGCCGCAGCTGCTGCTGCTGATGCCGCCGGCGGTCGTGGCGGTGGTCCTGTCGACACCTCTCCAGCGCAGCACTCGCTCGCTCTTGTCGCGGCGGCTCTTCCTGTTTGCCGCTGTTGCTGAAATGAACAGGGCCCCGCCCGGTGCCTGCGCCCTCGCTGCGGTCGCGCCTCTATCGTATCTACGCCGTCGGTGCACAGCTGCATCGTCGTCTCCGCCGTTTTTACTGTCGCCGCTGCACGCGGCGTGCGCCTCCGCCACGGCTCGTCGCCCTTTCACTTCCTCGCTTCTCAGCAAACTCGGAGACTCGGTTGCCTCCAAGGTGTCGCGGCTCGCCGAGAACGTCTGGCTAGCGGATGAAAAACTCGTGACGGAGCCGCGGCGAAAGTTCGAGCCGCAGCGCGTCGCCAACACGAGTCTGGCAGAGCGCCTCGCGGTGCAACGCAATGTGCGGCAGCGTCTCGTGCCGACGAAGGTTCAGGTTGACAAGTCGCGTCAGTACGTTGAGTTCACGTGGCCTGCGGACGCGGTGGAGGTGATGCGCTGCGTCTCTCTCGAGGCGGAACCGTCTGACCCGACAGAACCGCCTAGGACCTCATCTGCAAAATCTTCGTCAAGGCCTGCTACTGCACCTGTTGCCCGCCCCTCGTCTGCAGGGCCGGCAGCCTCGTCGCAGGCGCCGGAAAGAGCGGCTACTTCTGCTCGTGGCGCGCCAGCTGGAGAACTGACGAGGGCGCCTTTGCCGGCTTGCCACTCGCCTTGCGTCCCTTCTGGCACCCCGCTGCGGACACGCGCACTGGCCGAGTACCTGCGCGCCTACACCCCTAGCACCGACGGGGCACTCGGCGGCAAGGATATCATCATCTACGGCCGCCGCGGCATCGCCATCACGAAGATCATTCCCGTCGGCAACTACGCCCTGCGCTTTGTCTTTTCCGACGGTCACAATGGCGGCATCTACAGCTATGCGTACCTTTACTATCTCACGAGTCCCAGCACCAAGTACGGCCTCATGCGCGGCTACATCACGGAGCTGCGGCAGCGTCGCCGCTCGCGGGACCCGCCAAAGCGAGCCCCCTCCAGCAAGTACGCCAAGGCCATCGCGCAAAGAGCGGCGACAACGCGAAAGCACTAGACCACTGCGCACGCGTTGATTGGCTACCCGGCCGTCTCTCGCCCACGTCCTCGGCGCATGCTTGTCTGTGTGTATATCCTCGTCGCATTCTCTTGGCATGCTAGCGGTTGCTTCGAGTACCTCCCCGTTTCTTTGTTTCCTTCGTTGGGGCCCCTCCTGATGATGACAGGTGGGGGGAGCACACAGACACCCGCCGCTCAGTGCGTGGTATCACAGGGTCCAGTACCACCGCACCACCACCCCCTCCCTTCCCCCACTCCCGACTCCCTGCGTGTGTGAGGGAGGCAGCCCAGCAGCCCCCACCCAACCCTTCCCAGTGCCGAACCACTCCTGGTGGTGGTGGCAGGGCCCGGTGCCCGCAACGCAGCGAGGTCTGAGCGATTCAGCGCTACGGATGCTGTCGGTCAGGTCCTGCATGGAGCTGCGTCGACGCCACCTGCGCAGCGGGCGGATGGGTGGGTGGTGCGGGGCGGAGTGTGAGGCAGGGGCCGTGCTCTCAGGGGACTGCGTCGGCGCCTTGCTGGGCCGGCGTGTGTCGACGGCTGCCATGGCCCCCACGCGAGGTGGGGGCCTGTGTGACAGGGCCGGAAACAGTGTAGTGTAGCGGATGTTATATGACAGCGAAGCGGACCCGCTTTGAAGAAATACCAAAGAGACACGCAGCCAGGGAAAGGGGGGGGCACGTGGCACGACAATGCAGTGGCTCACAGCACTCTCCCCCCCCCTTTCTCCCACCACAGGCATGCACAGATGCGTGCGTAGGCTCAAAAAGGTGTTGCGGACGCGAGCGCCTGGAGGTGAGAGACCTTTATCCTCACTCGCTGTGAATATGCGCGGTGAGAGAGAGCTACTGGGCATGCGCGCATGCGTGTGTGTGGGGGGGGGGGTCGACATGGCGGCTCTCTCCGTCGCATTTCACATGCATCGTCTTTCGGCAAATTCTGTTTACTTTCTGTTCTTCTCCGTTGCATCGACGCTCCTTTCGCCAATGTGTTTCACGTCGCACCCACCACCAACCACCACCACACCGCCGGGTTTCTGCTCGTTTCGCCTGAACAGCGTTGCACCACCACCTTCATTTCTCTATGTACGTGTCGAGCCACACACACGCACGCACGCACACACGCTAAGATTTCACAAAACCCACGGACCCTACCTATAGAGCGTCTGCGCAAGCGGCACTCGAGGACGGATGGACAACGGGGATCTCCTCCGCTACGCATTGCAGAGGCGCCAGTACCTCGTCGCCATATGGCTCACTCTTCAGCAGCGCTGGTTCGTCACGTCTTTCAACGCCTCGACGCGGGTCGTGGGCTGGGCCGCCGTTGCCTTGGGTGTGGCCCTCGTCACCTTCACTGTGGTGACGTTCGCGCGCAACGTGGTGCCGGTGCTCACCACGCCGGGCACCCTCCCATACGTCTTTCTGCAGTGCCTCCTTGTGTTCGTCTCCTTCAACATCTATGTCAACTACTTCTGCTCGACAGCCCTCTCGAGGCACATCGGCCAAGCACCGCCGGAGTACACGTATCGGGGCCCGTACACCACCAACGCGACCGGTGCTCCTTACGACGACTCCGACTTCTCGCAAGACAGCAGTGATGACAGCGTGGAAGAAGGCGATGGTAGCCCATGGGTGTGTGGCCGCACACAGGAGATGAGCTCCATGGCTGCTGGTGTCCCGATGGCGCAGCACACGTTTTCCTCTCCGCACAGGGGCGTTGCGGAGGCACCTCGTGGCCCCTTCGACACTACTCTCAACGACTCCTTGTCGCCTCAAGTGCCTGTGCCGGCGGTTACGGGAATGGTGGCACCGTCGCAACCGCCACTCCCGACGACCAACTTTCCCGGCATTCGCGTTGTGCGTGTCTTTAGGGGCGATGAGAGCGCCGACGGAGACGCTGCTGCGACCGTGCCGCTACACCAGCCAAAAGCCGGCGTTGCCTGCTGGAGAGGTAGCACACGCTCGCTACTCGATTGTCTCACCCGTCTTACCCGGCGTACTAGTGCTGTGTTCCATGCACGAGGGTGCCACCGGTGCCACCTGCCGAATCGGCCAAAGACAGTGGCAACGCTGGACACACTTCTCGAGCTCGAGGCGATTGCCGGAACCGCTGAGCGCTACCCACCGCGACTGCGAGTCGCTCGCGTGCTGGACGTGCCGCGGCGCTACTGCCATCACTGCCGCCGCCTGAAGGCGCCGCGCGAGCACCACTGCGCCATATGCAACGAGTGTGTCACAAAGATGGACCACCATTGCCCGTGGATCAACAACTGCGTCGACGCGGAGAACCAGCGCTACTTCGTGCTGTTTGTGTGGTGGCTGTGGGTGGGCACCCTGCTGGCTACCGGATTCCTGGGCTACGGCTACATACGCGAAAGCAGCAACGCCCGCAAGTTTAGGCGACTGCACGCGCAGTGGAAGACGTCGCCAAACAAGGCCGCCGTGGAGGCGAAACTGCGTGCACTGCACATGCCCTACGGCCCTGCCGGTGTGCTGCTTACGTCGTATCTGACAACGCTGGCATTCGGCGTGGCGGTCATCGTCTGCCTCTGCATGTCGGTCTTCCTGTACGTCAACAAGCGCCTGGTGCTGGAGAACACGACGGCGATCGAGAGCATCTACGTGCATGAGAAGCGCACACACGTCTACGCGTCCACCAACTTTGCGTACCGCAGCCCGTACGACTTGGGGAAGTGGCTGAACTTCGTCGACCTCTTCTCCACCGCGCGTGACCCGCTTGTGAAGATGGCGCTGAAGGCGGAGGCGGAGGCGGACAGGAGAGCCACAGCGGCCCGCCCTGGCGGCTGTGCAGACGACCGTGGATGGCGCTGGGCAGCTGCCGCCAGGCGTTTGGCGCAACGCGTGGCCATCGCGGTGTGGCTCACCGGCTTTCCAACGTTCCGGCCAATCTACGGGGATGGGGTGCACTACCCCACATTTGACTTGCTTGCGTCCGGTGAGCTGCACCCGCTACTGGCGGAGTAGGCCAAGCAGGGTCGTAGCGGTGTGGATGCACGGCGGGGCGTAAAAGAGGCGGAGAGCGCCGCAGTGGCGTCTGTCTCTTGGGTCTCCCTTCCCACTCTCCGTCATCAGAGACACATGAAGGTGGAGGGGGGGTTGCGGTGGCGGGTTAACGGTGGCGCGGGCGATGGCAGGGATATGTTGCCAGTAATTCCATGTACCTTGCTGTCGCACGTAGCCGCGTCGACCTCCTAGCCTCTCCTATTCTTTGTGTGGGGGAAAAGGGCTCTCTTGCCCTTTGCTGGCTTGCTTCCTCGCTGCTCCCCAACCGCCTCAGTGCGGGGTCTAGTGCAACGCACAGACAAACAGGTGACCGAGGCGTACACTCTAGAAATCCGCGCAGGCATGTGAGCATACTTACACCACCACGCGCACTGCTGTCGCAGAGCCGAAACTCCTCAGCGAATCGATGTGGATGTGGAGACAGGAAGCCACAAAAGAGAACCGCGTGCTGTCTCCGCGCAAGGCCGCCATCATGTGTGCAGAGGTGCACGTTGGCCGCGCGGGGAGTTTCCGCTGAGCCGAGGCCGCTACTTCACATGATGCAGCGTCTGTATGAAGGCCCCTCCCCCCTTCATATGGTTGTGCGTCTGCTGCATTGCTGCAACGCGCTCCAATGTGCACACGGACACCAGTCCTTTTCTCTCGCTGTTCCCTTGCTTGCGGTCCCTCCTGATGATGACAGGTGGGGGAGCACACACACAAACATACATACAGCTCAGTGCGTGGTATCACAGGGTCCAGTACCACCGCACCACCACCCCCTCCCTTCCCCCACTCCCGACTCCCTGCGTGTGTGAGGGAGGCAGCCCAGCAGCCCCCACCCAACCCTTCCCAGTGCCGAACCACTCCTGGTGGTGGTGGCAGGGCCCGGTGCCCGCAACGCAGCGAGGTCCGAGCGATTCAGCGCTACGGATGCTGTCGGTCAGGTCCTGCATGGAGCTGCGTCGACGCCACCTGCGCAGCGGGCGGATGGGTGGGTGGTGTGCGGCGGAGTGTGAGGCAGGGGCCGTGCTCTCAGGGGACTGCGTCGGCGCCTTGCTGGGCCGGCGTGTGTCGACGGCTGCCATGGCCCCCACGCGAGGTGGGGGCCTGTGTGACAGGGCCGGAAACAGTGTAGTGTAGCGGATGTTATATGACAGCGAAGCGGACCCGCTTTGAAGAAATACCAAAGAGACACGCAGCCAGGGAAAGGGGGGGGCACGTGGCACGACAATGCAGTGGCTCACAGCACTCTCCCCCCCCCTTTCTCCCACCACAGGCATGCACAGATGCGTGCGTAGGCTCAAAAAGGTGTTGCGGACGCGAGCGCCTGGAGGTGAGAGACCTTTATCCTCACTCGCTGTGAATATGCGCGGTGAGAGAGAGCTACTGGGCATGCGCGCATGCGTGTGTGTGGGGGGGGGGTCGACATGGCGGCTCTCTCCGTCGCATTTCACATGCATCGTCTTTCGGCAAATTCTGTTTACTTTCTGTTCTTCTCCGTTGCATCGACGCTCCTTTCGCCAATGTGTTTCACGTCGCACCCACCACCAACCACCACCACACCGCCGGGTTTCTGCTCGTTTCGCCTGAACAGCGTTGCACCACCACCTTCATTTCTCTATGTACGTGTCGAGCCACACACACGCACGCACGCACACACGCTAAGATTTCACAAAACCCACGGACCCTACCTATAGAGCGTCTGCGCAAGCGGCACTCGAGGACGGATGGACAACGGGGATCTCCTCCGCTACGCATTGCAGAGGCGCCAGTACCTCGTCGCCATATGGCTCACTCTTCAGCAGCGCTGGTTCGTCACGTCTTTCAACGCCTCGACGCGGGTCGTGGGCTGGGCCGCCGTTGCCTTGGGTGTGGCCCTCGTCACCTTCACTGTGGTGACGTTCGCGCGCAACGTGGTGCCGGTGCTCACCACGCCGGGCACCCTCCCATACGTCTTTCTGCAGTGCCTCCTTGTGTTCGTCTCCTTCAACATCTATGTCAACTACTTCTGCTCGACAGCCCTCTCGAGGCACATCGGCCAAGCACCGCCGGAGTACACGTATCGGGGCCCGTACACCACCAACGCGACCGGTGCTCCTTACGACGACTCCGACTTCTCGCAAGACAGCAGTGATGACAGCGTGGAAGAAGGCGATGGTAGCCCATGGGTGTGTGGCCGCACACAGGAGATGAGCTCCATGGCTGCTGGTGTCCCGATGGCGCAGCACACGTTTTCCTCTCCGCACAGGGGCGTTGCGGAGGCACCTCGTGGCCCCTTCGACACTACTCTCAACGACTCCTTGTCGCCTCAAGTGCCTGTGCCGGCGGTTACGGGAATGGTGGCACCGTCGCAACCGCCACTCCCGACGACCAACTTTCCCGGCATTCGCGTTGTGCGTGTCTTTAGGGGCGATGAGAGCGCCGACGGAGACGCTGCTGCGACCGTGCCGCTACACCAGCCAAAAGCCGGCGTTGCCTGCTGGAGAGGTAGCACACGCTCGCTACTCGATTGTCTCACCCGTCTTACCCGGCGTACTAGTGCTGTGTTCCATGCACGAGGGTGCCACCGGTGCCACCTGCCGAATCGGCCAAAGACAGTGGCAACGCTGGACACACTTCTCGAGCTCGAGGCGATTGCCGGAACCGCTGAGCGCTACCCACCGCGACTGCGAGTCGCTCGCGTGCTGGACGTGCCGCGGCGCTACTGCCATCACTGCCGCCGCCTGAAGGCGCCGCGCGAGCACCACTGCGCCATATGCAACGAGCGTGTCACAAAGATGGACCACCATTGCCCGTGGATCAACAACTGCGTCGACGCGGAGAACCAGCGCTACTTCGTGCTGTTTGTGTGGTGGCTGTGGGTGGGCACCCTGCTGGCTACCGGATTCCTGGGCTACGGCTACATACGCGAAAGCAGCAACGCCCGCAAGTTTAGGCGACTGCACGCGCAGTGGAAGACGTCGCCAAACAAGGCCGCCGTGGAGGCGAAACTGCGTGCACTGCACATGCCCTACGGCCCTGCCGGTGTGCTGCTTACGTCGTATCTGACAACGCTGGCATTCGGCGTGGCGGTCATCGTCTGCCTCTGCATGTCGGTCTTCCTGTACGTCAACAAGCGCCTGGTGCTGGAGAACACGACGGCGATCGAGAGCATCTACGTGCATGAGAAGCGCACACACGTCTACGCGTCCACCAACTTTGCGTACCGCAGCCCGTACGACTTGGGGAAGTGGCTGAACTTCGTCGACCTCTTCTCCACCGCGCGTGACCCGCTTGTGAAGATGGCGCTGAAGGCGGAGGCGGAGGCGGACAGGAGAGCCACAGCGGCCCGCCCTGGCGGCTGTGCAGACGACCGTGGATGGCGCTGGGCAGCTGCCGCCAGGCGTTTGGCGCAACGCGTGGCCATCGCGGTGTGGCTCACCGGCTTTCCAACGTTCCGGCCAATCTACGGGGATGGGGTGCACTACCCCACATTTGACTTGCTTGCGTCCGGTGAGCTGCACCCGCTACTGGCGGAGTAGGCCAAGCAGGGTCGTAGCGGTGTGGATGCACGGCGGGGCGTAAAAGAGGCGGAGAGCGCCGCAGTGGCGTCTGTCTCTTGGGTCTCCCTTCCCACTCTCCGTCATCAGAGACACATGAAGGTGGAGGGGGGGTTGCGGTGGCGGGTTAACGGTGGCGCGGGCGATGGCAGGGATATGTTGCCAGTAATTCCATGTACCTTGCTGTCGCACGTAGCCGCGTCGACCTCCTAGCCTCTCCTATTCTTTGTGTGGGGGAAAAGGGCTCTCTTGCCCTTTGCTGGCTTGCTTCCTCGCTGCTCCCCAACCGCCTCAGTGCGGGGTCTAGTGCAACGCACAGACAAACAGGTGACCGAGGCGTACACTCTAGAAATCCGCGCAGGCATGTGAGCATACTTACACCACCACGCGCACTGCTGTCGCAGAGCCGAAACTCCTCAGCGAATCGATGTGGATGTGGAGACAGGAAGCCACAAAAGAGAACCGCGTGCTGTCTCCGCGCAAGGCCGCCATCATGTGTGCAGAGGTGCACGTTGGCCGCGCGGGGAGTTTCCGCTGAGCCGAGGCCGCTACTTCACATGATGCAGCGTCTGTATGAAGGCCCCTCCCCCCTTCATATGGTTGTGCGTCTGCTGCATTGCTGCAACGCGCTCCAATGTGCACACGGACACCAGTCCTTTTCTCTCGCTGTTCCCTTGCTTGCGGTCCCTCCTGATGATGACAGGTGGGGGAGCACACACACAAACATACATACAGCTCAGTGCGTGGTATCACAGGGTCCAGTACCACCGCACCACCACCCCCTCCCTTCCCCCACTCCCGACTCCCTGCGTGTGTGAGGGAGGCAGCCCAGCAGCCCCCACCCAACCCTTCCCAGTGCCGAACCACTCCTGGTGGTGGTGGCAGGGCCCGGTGCCCGCAACGCAGCGAGGTCCGAGCGATTCAGCGCTACGGATGCTGTCGGTCAGGTCCTGCATGGAGCTGCGTCGACGCCACCTGCGCAGCGGGCGGATGGGTGGGTGGTGTGCGGCGGAGTGTGAGGCAGGGGCCGTGCTCTCAGGGGACTGCGTCGGCGCCTTGCTGGGCCGGCGTGTGTCGACGGCTGCCATGGCCCCCACGCAAGGTGGAGCCTGTGTGACAGGGCCGTGGGTGGCGGCGTGGGGCGCTTGGACCCCAGGTTGTGTGGCAGAGAAGCGAACTCATGATTGCGAAATAAAAACGCAACTCTCTCTTACCCTCGCAGCCACGGCGTCCCTCTGCCCTTTTGGGTGTGCCCCATCATGCTCATGCGCCTACGAAGTTTCCGTCTGTCTTGCCGTATCTCGCTCTCTCTGCCTCCGAAACTGCTCAACGCCCCCCCCCCCGATACCCGCACAGAGAGAGAGCGAGCGAGCGAGATTGTAAACCTTCTGAAGGTGTCGTTCGTCGCTGTTGGTTGTGGCGTGTGTAATAGTGCGGCTGCGCCGACAGCCCACTGCCCGTCCTCTCCCTCCCGCCTTTGTGGCCTGTCCGTGAGTCCGCTGCGCTCGGTCACTTTTTCGCTCGTCTTGCGTCGTGCCCATCTAGTACTCGGCATACTCGTCTTCACGTTAGCTCTGCCGAGCACACCTCCTTGTTTCATTGCCCAACCATCCTTTTGCCTGCCCACCTCGCTCTCCTGTACTTTTCGTGTGCGTGTCGTTGTCGTTCCTCCGCATCGTTGGGTCCGCCGCCGCCTTTATTCGGGCGTTTAAGCGTGTGCCTGTGCGCTCGCTCTCTCACGCCGGCGAAGCTCACGCAGACAACGGCGCGAAGAGCGAACTCGCTGGACGAGATGATCTTCACTATCGTCAACGCGGTGCTCTCCGCGATTTTCCTTATGCTGGTCGTGGTGCCGCCGCTGTACATCTTCAGCCCTGACGATAACGCCGGAGAGCCGAATCGGCTGCCGAGCGCTGGCGAGGTCCTCCTAGATGAGAGCGTGACTCAGGGCGTGAAGCAGCGGCTGTATGTGCTGGTCGTCATCCCGACATGCACCACGCTGAACGCCCTCTTCCTGTACTTTGCCTACTATCGCCCAGTGCGTTTTGTCCACTATCGTGTCGAGCTGAACGTGCTGACGCTACGGTGGACCTTGGAGGCGAGGCGCCAGCAGCTGCAGAAGAGCGGCGTGCTCGCCGTCGGCAACCGCAGCATCGTCGGCGGCGGCGTGTCTGCCTCGAGCTTTGTGGTCAACGGCAGCAGCGTCGCCTCCTTGAAGCGATCAGAGATGTCCACGCGAACCGTCCACCTCGGCCAAGGCAGCAACCAAGCCCAGCGACTCGCGAGCACCCTGAAGTGGGAGTGGCGTCGGCACGTGCGGCCCAAGAGCGTGCGCAAGGATACGTGGGTGAATTCGGCCGTCTTTGCGGAGATCGGAGACCTGCGCGACCAGGTGGAGCAGCACTTTCTGACAAAGGCAAGCGTGGCTGAGGCGAATTTTACGAAGGCGGTGGTGAAAGCGGTGGGCGTCTTTGTGCCGCCCACCTCCGCAGCGCTGCTGGGGCAGGTGACGGACGTCGCCGCGGAGGCAAAGCAAGGGAATGGCTTCTACCTCTCCAGCCGCCCACCGCTGTCCACGCTCGGCTCCCCCCGCTCAGGCCCTCGGAGCACGGCACGGCACGGCATGCTCCGCGATGGCAAGGCTGCGCCGCGGCCCCAGAGCAACGTTGCACCACTTGTGCCGGCTGAGAGTCTCCACCCTGATCACCCGCGGGGTTCCATCATGCCGGCAAGCAGCAGCGGTGGCGGTAGCGGGGTGAGCTGTGTCGGCTCCAAATTCGCCGTTTTCCGCGGAGGCGAGAGCACCTCCTGGGGCCGGAGCAACACCGGCGCAGGCTTACCACAAGTCTTGCGAAGCAACGCGCTGGAGCGGACGCGCGAGCCGGCCGACATGTAAATGTCTCCTACCGATCCGGAGAGCGGCGAGGCGGTGGTGCATGTGTATGGGCATGGGGAGGGGGGGGGGATGAGCATAACAGAAGCAGCAGCAGCAACAGCCACTACGGCAGTGGTGGCGCCATGCGTCACGTCGAGAGTCGCTGCAGCAAAGGTGGCAAAAAGTCGCGATAACCTCACGAGCGCCGCTGTCTGAGGTGCGCGTTTCTTTTTTTTTATTTCCTTTGGCAACTGGAACTCCCGTGCTTTCGAAAAGTGGTGCGCGCAGTGGCATTTTCTCTCGTGCAGTAGTGACGGTGGCCCTCATCGTGGTGCGCTGCTGGTGTATGTGCCCTTCCCCTTTTGGTGGGGGAGCCCTGCAGCGTTATCGTTGCTTTCCCGGATGTAGTCTTGGTCGTCCGTGTGCATGTGCCGCGCTGCCGCATGCCTGTAGGTGCTCACCCACAGCCCCTACAGCCTATCATTGTACGTTTTCTTTGTTGTTTGCATGCATCGGTGCCGTCGAGGCTCCATACCTCTCTGTCCCGTTTGCTCCCCGCGCAGGACCACGAGCTGCGTTCGCGGTGCCTGGAATGGAGGGAAGGTCCGTTGGGTGGCGGCACAGCGGACATGGGGGGTGGCAGCAAGCAAAGTAAAACGAGCAGTCTGGTGGAACCGGCCGACACCAGAAATTCGTGACGTCGTGATGCAGCGCGGCGTGTGCGTGCGACTTTGCGAACGCGTGAGCGAAGAACTCGAAAAGCACACGGCACGAGCACGCCCCTCCTCCCTTCTCCCCCTACGTGCCAGTATTTCCTTTGGTGAAGAGTGTAATGCGCGTGGTTGCAGGAAAACGAGGGTGCAGAGGGAGAGGGCTTGCAAGTGCAAGGTGCAGCACCGAGCAGGTAGCGCACCCCTCCCTACCCGACTCCCCCCACCTCTCCTCTTCGTCTTGACACACGCAACATCGCTGGTCTTTGTGTTCGCCTTCTATCCGTGCTGCTACCTTCGCTAGCCGACCTCTGTCTTCATTTCTCGTTGGTCCCCTCCAATGTACGGCCCCAGATGATGACGCGTGGTGTCGCACCTCAGTGCGTGGTATCACAGGGTCCAGTACCACCGCACCACCACCCCCTCCCTTCCCCCACTCCCGACTCCCTGCGTGTGTGAGGGAGGCAGCCCAGCAGCCCCCACCCAACCCTTCCCAGTGCCGAACCACTCCTGATGGTGGTGGCAGGGCCCGGTGCCCGCAACGCAGCGAGGTCAGAGCAACCGGCAACAGTGCACACGCCTGTGCCCTCCATGTGCTAGGCAGAGTGCCACGACTATTCAAAGGTATCCCACCTTCGGCCCTCACCGTGCCTCCTGGTGTGGGGCGCCTGAGTGCCGCTCTGAGGGGTTATGCACCACGTGGCCACCTGCGCAGCGGGCGGATGGGTGGGTGGTGTGCGGCGGAGCGTGAGGCAGGGGCCGTGCTCTCAGGGGACTGCGTCGGCGCCTTGCTGGGCCGGCGTGTGTCGACGGCTGCCATGGCCCCCACGCGAGGTGGGGGCCTGTGTGACAGGGCCGCGGGTGGCGGCGTGGGGCGCTTGGACCCCAGGTTGTGTGGTAGAGAAGTGGACTTGTGTGGGAGGCGCGAAGGAAAGTAATACCGTCCTTCTTCTTGTGTCCAGCATGGTGATGTGTTCTGCAGAGCACCGGTGGGGCTCGCATACACCGATGCCCAAGCGGATACCCACACGGGGAGAGCAACTGCATGACGCAGGAAAGAAGAAGGCCTCCCCCCCCCCCGCCCTTACGGACGAAAGGAGTTCCGGAGCTGCCAACGGCATCGACTCACAACTACAGTCTATGCGCGTATGTATACGCATGTATGGAAAACGGGCTGTATGCCTGTTGGTATGGCCCTCCCGGTGTGCAAACGGCACGATGGCGCGCCCACACACACACACACACACACCAGCAGTCGGATCGGGTGAAGCGAAGGTGCTGACGCGCTGGATCGTCTCGATGCAGCTCACTCGCTCTTTCCTTCCCCCCCCCCTCCTCCCCCTCCCCCCAAAAGTCGGCGAAGGAAGTATATATACACACACACACACACACACACATATATATATATATATAGAGAGAGAGAGAGATATTCGGTGTTCATCACATTCTGATTGGCGCTTGCTGACTTTCGCGTGCGCCCCCCCCCCCTCCCTTCTCTTCCCCCTCCCCCTCCCACGTGCAGAAAAGCTCCTTACAATCTCTCTCACAAACACAACATACACCTACACGTACGTACGTACACCCACTTCCTCTGCAACTTGCTTTTTTTTTGTTGTTGTTGTTGTTTGTTTGCTTCTTTTCTTGGGGCCACGGGGGGAGGGCCACAGCATACCGTGTCGACTCCGATCCTCCCCAATCTTAAAGCCGCCGCCCTCGCCTTTGCTGCGCCTCCTCTCTGCGGCCGTTTTCTGCTACACAGCCTCCACGCGCCCCCTCCCCCGCGCGTCGATTTTGGGCACCCTCGCCTCCGCATCTTCTCGTTCTGCGGTGTTGATAGAGAGCGCGCTTCTTTCGCCCTCTTTTTCTGTCCGCATCCTCTCCCTTCGTGACAGCCGCAGCGGCGTCACGCCAGCCGTCGCGCTTGCGTGTGTGTGTGTGTGTGTGTGTGTGTGTGCAGTCTCACGTGCTCCACAAAACGAAGGAGGAAAGACGCGAAGAGCAGAGAAGTAAGGAGGCTGTGCGTGTGTGTGTATGTGTGAGAGAGGTAGGGAGGGAGGGAGCGGGGTGCAGTCCGGGTAGTCTGTAAGAGCTGGCGCGGAAGGCCGTGTTCTCGGCGCGAGATGGACGATTCCAGAAAAGCAGATGAGCAGGAGAGGGGTGTGGATACCATGGAAAAGTCGGTGGCCGTCAAGGTGCCGCTGCCGGCTCTGCTCGATATCAAGGCGGAAGCCCTGCGCTCGAACCCGTCTTTCGTCGTCACGTGCTTCTCCACGCTGCTGACAGCGGTGCTGTTGGGGTTGTGCTTCATGATTGTTGGGGTTCCACCCCTGTACATCGCCGCTCGTCGAGGTAGGTGCATCTACGTGGGTGTCATGGTGCCCCTGCTGACAGTGATCGGCACAGTGCTGAGCTACTATGCTATGCAGCACCCGCAGCGCGTGTTCAACTCAGCGTTGGCACAGATTGTTAAGGAAACGGAGCAACACGCAGCCTACTTGAGCACCGCGGTGAACAACGTGGAGACGGAGTTGGAGACACGCCGGGTTACCCTGGGCTTGGCATATACACATGAACCGGCCCGCATGCGCAGTTTGCCGATGGCCCCAGAAGAGTCGGGGCTGCAGCGCTTCTCTAGAATTTCTATGCCCGCGGGGGCGGCAGCAGGCATGCTTGCCACACTACCCGCTATCAGCGGTCCCGGCCTCCTTCACGGCATCGACGAGCTCGAGGAGGAGCGGGGCATGATCATTGCCACCGTTCATGTAGGTAAGGAGTGGCGTTGGTTAATGGGCCTGCTAGGGAAGCTGAACCTGCGGAGCTTGACGGGATCGGCGAACCCCGTGGTGCATCACCAACGCATCGCCGTGCGCGCCCTGGTGATCAGTGTTGCGCGGGTGGAGCGGATGATCTTGTCGCTGTACTTCTCCTCTTTTGTGCTGAACCGGGCCAATGCAGCTGCGGCTGTCAACCCGTCGGGCCTCGCTGCCTCCAAGAGCGTCGCAGGCTGCGGTTCTGGCTTCGGCCACAGCGCACAGAGGCACCAGGAGTCTGCGCACGGGCGCACCTCGACGTCGATGTTTGAGCCGTCGGCGCCAATCATGACATCGGTGAAGCTGCACCCCTCGCACAAGCCCGGTCATGAGCTGGGTGACTCGTCCACGGAGAGCGTTTTCACCGTCCCCCGGGAGACGCCGAACGAGAGCAGAGACCGTGCGGAGAGCGGCGGCGCTGGCGAGGAGATGACCTCGCAGCTCACCTCGCTCAATGTGAAGGGCCTCCCCTTTGGGAGGGTGAAATTGCCGCAGTTTCCGCCGCTGCTCACTGAAAACACAGGCAGCAGAAAGCCCCAGAAGACGCACGCCCATGCGCACAAGGGGCCGTCTGTGGCCAGGGGAGCAGCCACTGCGTCAGCTCCGGTGCAGCGTGTCTTGCACCTGGACACCGACGCCCAAGTGACGGATGAGAAGGCACAGAGGCCGGACAAAGCCTCCGCCAGCGAGCACAGCGTGCGCTCCCTTGCCGACACGAACAAGGCCGACGAAGCGAGTGACCAAGGCGGAGGTAGCGGCGATAACTCACCGCTGGCGGTGGGCAAGGAGTGGCGCAGGTCAACCATCATCCCCTCATCATTAGTAGGGCACGCCGCGACACTGTGCATTCAGAGTCACACCGTCGCCGCCGCAGAAAACGCGGCGAACAAGGCGTTCATGGACGGCAACGCGGGAGGAAGCGGGGCCGTCTTGTCGCATTGCTTGAGCATCTCGGCGCAGCATCCGGAGCAACAGCTGTCGAGTGGGGGAGATAATGGCGACAGCGTGGGAAGAAGCTGCACAGTTGCACCTCACTCTGATGGAAACGCCACCGGAGCTTCACCGATATCGTCTCCGCGGTCAAGACCACGGCTGGCTCGCTCCACGCATAGCCGGCAGCCCGGCTCCGCCGTCGTCGCGAACCCCTCTCTCACGCTAAACCGTGGGGCGCGCTTCATCGGGGACGAGAACAGCGTCTTTGCCACAGTGCTGATTCACGTGGAGAAGGGCAACTCGGCGTGCGGCTCTCGCCTCTACGGTGCACAGGCACACGCCAGCTACGACGCATCAGCGAACAGGCACTACTTCACCAACGGGGCCGACTCCTCGCTCACGCACTCCTGTGGCTTTCATCCCTTCACAATCTTCTACATCTCCAATCACAAAGGCCAGCGCGAAAGGCTGACCACTCGGGAGCAGCAACTGCTGGAGTTTGTGTACTGCCGTCCTGAGGAACCGTCAGAGCTAGACTCCGTGAACCACCGTTGTGCGACGGACTTGTCCTCGCTAGCGGTTCGCGACACCGGACAATGCAGCGGAGACACGGTAGCAGCTGCCGCGACGACCCACGCGGGCAGGTCGACCGCCAGCTTTGCGCGCGAGACGGCGAATCCGCCTAGCAGCACCTCGCACCACGCCTCTAACTCCGTCTTCACAGAGCCGCGCGTGGACTCCTTTATTGTCGCCATGCAAATCTTGCAAGACCGCCCCATGCGCCTCACCTTCCTGCCTGTTGTCATGGCACCGGTGCAGCCCAAGGGCACACCGCTGGTCCACAACGACGCCACCATGCAGCCGTTGAAAGCGGCATGTCGCACGGACTTGGAGAGCACCGGCAAGGAACTGCACCTAGCCAGTGGCGGTGGTATTCGCAGCACACCCACGGCGTCGGCGATCGCGATGCCCGCGCGTGGCCGTTCCAGCAGCGGCGGCGTTGGCAGCTCCGACGACGGCGCCACTAACTCCACGCCAGAGGCGGTCCGTCGAACACCGTCGCCCACGACGGTGCCCGTGCTGGAGTGCGTGATAGACGACGTGCTCTGCATCTTGACAGAGATAGAAATCACTGTGGACACCTCCTTCAAACGACCATCAAAGGTGCTTCTGAACGGTGTGTCTCTGGAAGACGTATCCGAGGAGGGCTCCGAGCGCGGCGAAATCGGCGTGGACGAAGACGAGGGAGTGTCTCAAGACTCAGTGGAGGGTAGCACCGGGAGCCAAAGTCTCTATGGCGCTGGCGACACGAAGCAGCCGACCGATCTTCGCGGCCTGCCGCGGCAGCGGGCAGGGAATGAGGCGGAGGTGATCCAACAAGGCATCCGGAGTGTCATGGCTACACCGAGAGGTCGGGTAATGCTGCGGCATGGGGACTCCAGATCAGTGGCATCGCTGAACCGGTACAAGCATGGTGAGCGGTCCACCCTTGGGCAGGAGTTTAGTGAGGTGATCCATCTTGAGTAAAAGGCGACCTCGCGAGGGCTACCGAGCAAAGCAAGGTGACCTCTTTTGTGTGCCACCGGACGCCCTTCCCCTGTCATCGCAGGACGCGCACCACGAGCCTGGCGTGCATGCGTGCCCGCGTCTGCTTCGCGTGTGTGCCGCTCTCGCCTTGCTCTTCGTTGGCGATGTGCGAGAAACCGTTGGCGGCGGCGGCGGCGGCGAGAGATGACGTACTCAGCAATGTAAGTGTGAGAAGCACAAGCTGCCGCCTTGACGACCGCCGACGACGCGACCGTCGCTCTGGTGCCGTGGCATGGTTCGCGCCGTACCCTCTCCCTGCTCCGTGCCCCCCCCCCTCCAGCCCACCCACAACCACCGCCTCTTCGCTGCTGCGGATGCTTTTTCACCCTTCGTCTCCGACCCACCCACCCGACGCCGCGGCCTCCCCTCCCCTCATGATGCAGAACTCCGTTTTTTTTTTGCTCTAGTTGCATACTTACGCCGGTGAACCGCGGTGTGGATGGCGAGGGGGGAGCACACAGACACCCGCCGCTCAGTGCGTGGTATCACAGGGTCCAGTACCACCGCACCACCACCCCCTCCCTTCCCCCACTCCCGACTCCCTGCGTGTGTGAGGGAGGCAGACCAGCAGCCCCCACCCAACCCTTCCCAGTGCCGAACCACTCCTGGTGGTGGTGGCAGGGCCCGGTGCCCGAAACGCAGCGAGGTCTGAGCGATTCAGCGCTACGGATGCTGTCGGTCAGGTCCTGCATGGAGCTGCGTCGACGCCACCTGCGCAGCGGGCGGATGGGTGGGTGGTGCGGGGCGGAGTGTGAGGCAGGGGCCGTGCTCTCAGGGGACTGCGTCGGCGCCTTGCTGGGCCGGCGTGTGTCGACGACTGCCATGGCCCCCACGCAAGGTGGGGGCCTGTATGACAGGGCCGTGGGTGGCGGCGTGGGGCGCTTGGACCCCAGGTTGTGTGGCAGAGAAGTGGACGCATGATTGCGAAGCTGGAAAAAGCGGGCGTGCTCATGTGTTTAGTATGTAAGGGGAGGGTGTGGATGCGGGCACTGGTGTGTGTGTGTGTGTGCTGCAGTGATTCATTTTTTATTTTATTTTATCGTCGTTCATTGTCGCTTTCTTATCATGTCTCTCGAGCTTCTCTGCCTCTCGTTATTATTGGGGAGGTCATACCCCCCCCCCCCTACACACACACACACACACACACACACCAGCGCCCTCTGCCTCTCTCCCCCCGCCCCGCCCCTTTTTGCTTTACTCACTCACTCGTGCGTGGGAAGAGTACCCTCTGGGTACCTCAGCGCAGCACATCTCAGGCACGTACACACACACACACACACACAAAAGAAAGCGAAGACATGCAGGCATTGCACGCAAGCAGGCTTCGTGCTTGCTGAGCGCGGACGGCGGGCGAGGCGCTGGTCGCTTGGTGCGTGTGTCCACGACGCTCTTCTTTAGCCTTACCTCAGGGCCACTGCAGCCTCCGCCCTCGGTGACGTCGTTGCCCTCGCACCATCCTCTCTTGCATGCGGCACGTAGCTCCGCTGTCTGGGTCGCATACCGCGTGTGCACACTCTCGCTTCTCTCTCTTCACATGCATGAGCTTCTGCTCTCTCTCTCCCCCCCTCTTCTCGACTGCAGCCGTTGCGCACGAGACGACCATCGACACACGCGCACACGCCCAGCACCGCGTGTATAGGAGTAGGCAGGGCAGAAAAGGAGGCGGTCGTCTTTGAAGAGGCGGCTCACTTTCCATCTTCGATCGTTCTTCCGTTCGACCAACTACGACAAGCAGCAGCATTCTCCGCCTCCCCCCTCCCTGCATTCCCCGAGTCATGGTGTCGCCACGCTCCGCTGCCCCGGCCTTGGCCTTGCCACGGCTCCGGCGTCGGTCATTCGGCCGCACTACGATCTTCTCTCAGGCCACAGCTGCCATGCTTTGCACTCTCATCGCTGCAGTGCTCATCTTGGTGGTCGCACCGCCAGGAGCCCAGGCGGCTGCCAGTCCTTCCAGCTTCCGCTGCCTGCGGCCCTTCTCTGCCTCGGCCACGTTCCCGAACGTGGCCAAGGCGCACCCGGCTCAGAACTGCGACTACTTTTATTTTAGTGTTGAAGACGCAAAGGCGGAGCTGAAGTGCGCGTCACCATCGGCTGTCACTACAGCGGTGTCGGACGAGATGTCCTGCAATGTGACGGTACGTGTGTCGATGCGGCGGGCCTCAGACGCCGTGTCACACCTCCAACGGCAAGTGGGCACCGACGAGGACTACTTTACGCATGAGGCGAGCACGGTTTCCACAACAACGTCGCCCACCCGTAGTGGTAACACGTGCCCGTCCGCGGCGCCGTTCGTGACAGAGGACGAGGACGTGTGGCGCTACGCCGTCTCGCTGAAGGCCAAGGGCGATTCCTCCATCCACTACAAGGGGTTCAATGGAGGAAACGGGTACAGCCTCTGCTGCGCTGCGCTGGAGGAGGCAGACTGCGCGTGGATCACCCCGCAGAAGGGCGACAAAGACCTCGACTGTGACGAGGACGTCGACGTTGGGTTTGCGTCACAGCGTAGCCGTGTGCTGCGGGGTTGCCCTTTACCATTTCCTGCACCGTGCAGCGCGGGCGGCGGCGTCTTTGACGCGCCGGCGGGTGCTCGTGTGCTGCTGACGGACCTCGATGAGGGGGAGAGCAGCGGCGTCTTCCACGCTGTCATCACGAAACCGCTGCACCGCATTGTGGAGGGCCCTTGGGAGGTGATGGTGCAGATGTGGCGGCGACGCCAGCAGATGCCGCGAGGTGGCAGAGAGGATTCCTTTTCCGTCCCTGCTGACCACAGCATCGAGGCGGAGGTGCTCGGTCGTATCATGGTTCCCTTCACGCTAAACTTGACCGAGCTGCAGAAGCAGGCCCTCATCACGCAAATACCAAGCATGGCGCTAACAGCGGAGGACGTCGCAGGTGTGGCGCAGGCGGCGGGTGAGAACGCCGCCGACGAAACTGGTGACCTGTGATGCCGTTGCGGCGACCCATAGTGGAGGGGTGCAGGTGTGTCCGTGTCTTTCTGCACGTCCATCTTGCGTGCACGTGTGAAACGCTTTGCGACGATGCTTCAGAGAATATCGCCTGAGCCCTCTCCCTGTTTCGATCGCCTCTGCTCTCTTCTTCGGTTGTATTCATTGCCGCGGACCAGGCATGCGCCCAGCCGCCGCCGCTCCCTCCCCCTCCCCAATGACCTCCGGTCGTCGCCGTTGTACACAGGCTGTGCTCATATCCTGGTCTCTCCGGCTCTACGTCGGCGTACGTGTGCTTCCTATCGACGGCATCGTCCGTACCACTCGTGCGCCTGTAACTTTTTTCCTCTCCTTATGACCTCGGAGGGGTTTGGGACACGTCGTGGGCCCGATCCCAAGCATGTGCACCGTCTCGAGTAGCCATTGTCTCTATCCATATCTATTGATGTGTATGTAAAGGAACGCATGCCAAAAACCGCGCGGGGGCAAAGGATGACACACGCCGATGCCCCTTCCTGTTGCGCCGCTCTCTGCTCTCTCTCTCTCTCTGCCTGTCTGTCTGTGTCTGGGTGCCCTATCCATGCCCTCCCTTGCTGTTGCTGCGCGAAGCGGTGGTGAGCGCAAGGGGCGGACGCCACCGCTATAGATATGTCATGTTGGGGGAGGGGAGGGTAAGGACGGGAGCCGTACACGCCAGAGCAGCAGGCAGCAGACGTACCGAAGACACTGTCGCTCCCCTCTCCATCGGCTCTGCGGCTAGCTCATATTGCTTTCCACGTATTTCTCAACCCCTCCTCATCTCTCTCTCCCTTCCTTTGGCATCTTCTCATCCTGCGGCACTCTCCACCACGCCAGTCCGTTCTCCTGTCGAGCAAGCCAACGGCGCCCTTGCTCGCTCGCAGTTCTTTGTGTCCTCTTGCTTTAGATTCTGCACCGCCATCCCTCTCGACCCCTCCGCGTGCCGCCTCCAGTGCTGCCCCCGGTATCATCATCGACGCTGCGCCTTCACCCCATCCCACCCCCAGCTTTCTGCTGCCTCCCTTTCCTTGTTCGCCTGTGCACCTCTCCGGACTCGGAGCGCATCTCCGCTACGCCGATCCCTTTCTTGCCTGGGGACCTGGAGAGCGAGAGCGAAGCTGCACAACAAGGAGCCACACACACAGGCAGCTCTCATCCCCACCATCCCTTTCTCTCCCGCTGTCGCACACGTTCGTCTCATGAGCCACGGCGGAGATAAGGCACCCGATGCCGCTACGGTGACACCGGCGCCTGCACGCAGTGCAAACAAGAAGCACAACCGCAGCAGCGGCAGCTATGCCAAGAGCTATGGCCGTGAAAGCTATGAGAAACACAAGGCGAAGCAGGTGCGCCCCTTGCAGCCTCCCCAGGAACCACTGCGGCAGGTCAACGCCAACGCTGCCGCGATGCCTCTCAGCACCGAACTGTCCCTGCGGCCCTTCGCTTCACACGAGCCAGCTGGGCTGGAGTCGTCATTGCCTTCGTCGGCGGACTTCGACGACGGCGAGTTAGAGGCGAGTCCACTTACAATGTCATCGCAGTCGTATGTGCCCAAACATCGGCGCCGCCAGGGTGGCGATCACGTGTGCGCGTTGCAGCAGGATGTCGCAGCCGCAAAGGTGATGCGGCACACTCCCCCTCTACCACATGAGTCACAGCGGCACGCTGACCCGACCGCGCTGCCAGAGCATCGGCGCGTCGCCCTTTCCGAAGGCAGTGATGGAGAACTCCTACAGCATCATGCGACTGGAAAGGAGAACATGAGCATTGGCTCTCACGCGGCGCCGTCTCCTGCTGGTGCTACAGCCGCTTCGTCAACCTCGCTGCAGTCGGTGCCGAAGCCCGCGTCCTCTGCAGAAGTGAAGCAGCGCGCTGTGAGCTCCGTGTCCCATCCGGCCACCTCTGCCGCCGCCGCCACGGCCACCGACTTCCGTTGCGCTGCCTCTGGCCACGTTCATCAGCGTCCGCTCTCTTTATCGGGTGCAGCCACTGCACCACGGCAAGCGTCAGTGTCATCGACGCTCACGACGAGCGCCGGCGGACGTGGCGGCGCGATGGCTGCAAGAGTTCCACAAAAACGTATCGCCAGTGTCAAGTCGCGACCGCTGACCACCGTGGCACGCAAACAGCCGCCGTCTCTGTCCAACGCTAAAGCAGAAACAGCGGAGAGACACGAGTCTCCTGCGCCGACCCCAACAGCGGCGGCGCGGGAGCGCTCGCCAGAGATGGACGCCGCGCTGCGGTGCGAGCTATACCAGATGGAGTCGGTGCTCGACTATGTGGCGGAGGTGGTGACGGCGCTGGGCGAAAGACGCCGGTGCGCGGCGCCTCCGCAATCGACGAAGGGGTTCCGCGCCTCTGTCGTGCCCACTCGGCGCTGTGGTGGGACCAGCTCTTCCCCCGAGGCGCTGGACGGAAGCGATGTTGACTTGCCAGACCACGCTGCGTGTGTTCGCAACAGCGGCGGCACCGTTGCTTTTCTGCCCGACATACATCAGGCCGCGAGCCGACTCCTCAGTGCCTTTACGAAGCTCGAGTATGTTCAGCTTAGCGAGGATGTGGATATGCCGCTTCTCGAGCGCGACGCCGTGGAGTACAGCGCGCGGCTGCTGCGACTTGTCGACGGGGTAGAGCGGCAGCTGTCGCTGCACGAGGACA
This sequence comes from Leishmania major strain Friedlin, assembly GCF_000002725.2. Taxonomy (NCBI): domain Eukaryota; phylum Euglenozoa; class Kinetoplastea; order Trypanosomatida; family Trypanosomatidae; genus Leishmania; species Leishmania major. The sequence continues at coordinate 561,665 of NC_007262.2, read as the reverse complement.
CACTCGTTCGCCGAAGGCTGTCAGAGCGCCGCTACATCTTTCGCGCCATGCACCAGCTGGTGCACTTTATCGTCCGCATGACTCACGAAGTGGTCCTGCTCCGTGGCTTGGCCCTGTGCCACGACTTGGGTCAGGTTCTGGAGGCGTGGGGCAGCTTCAGAGGGGGTGTTGAGGCCCAGGCCCGGGCGGCTGCAGGCGCCAGCGACAGTGATACTCGTGGCAAGTCTGAAGACGCCGCAGCGTCGTCGGCTCCGCGGTTGCTGCAGCAGCACCTCATCTTTCCCGTCGCGATGCTGCGAGGGAGCCCGTTCTTCTTGTGGTTGGAAGGACGGTGGTTCCCGGCGATGCGGCAGTGGCGCAAGTTCGTCTTCGATGCACTCCAAGCGGCGAGCAGCGGCGACATTGAAGGCGCCATTCGCCGTTCGCGGCAGGAGGCGCTACGGATCGACGGCTTGGAGGAGATCCTGCGCCCTGGCGAGACCATCACCACCCTCCTTCGCGAGCAGGTGGAACAGCCGATCGAGGAGCTTGGCAGAGCCCTTTCGATGAAGCGAGCGGCCATGGCTGCACTGCGCGAAGTACTGGAGGGCACCGAGGCCACCGACGGCACGCTGAACGCCGCGCACCTGTCGAAAGTACTCACGGCCGCACAGGCCTTCACTGTGGCGCGTGGGGGGCGTGGCAGTGGTGTTGACAAGTTGGCTGCGAGTGTCGGTGGAGACGAGGAGGACGCCGAACTGGTGTGCCGTGCGGAAGAGCTCCTCGCACGTCTTGCAGAGGCAGACGTGCTCCACCGCGCCACCAAGGCCGCGCTGCAGCACCCTGCGCCGGAGCTGGTGACTGCGCTGGAGCACATCACACGTGCCAACGAGCTGCTCCTTCTCTGGGGGCGCGCGTGCGACGTGACGTCAGCTCAGACAGCCCTTGCTACCGGTCGCGCAGCGCTGGACGCGTACATGCAGCGGCTACACAGCGGACGTCTTTCCGACAATGCGAGCTTGCTGAGCTCAACGAACGGTGACGTCTCGACTGGCAAGTGCATGACGCCGTCGCGCGCGAACGGCAGCTCCGCTGCTGCTCCTGTTCCTTGGATCGGCGACGGCTTCCCGGCCTCCTTCGACGTCCGTTCCCTGTACGTGGCCCACACACCAGGCGGCGCATGGTCGAAAGACCTTAGCATGACGTACATAGAGCTCTGCGAAGTCTTTGGGATGCTGTACACCCAGCGCCAGGCACGACGGGATCTGGAGCTGGCGCTGGCGCTGGCCCGCCCTTCTGTGGAGGATTACGGGACCAGGCCCGCGGTCGCCCTTTCGCTCTCCCCGCAGGTGACACCCCGCCGTCCCACTCGCGATGCCGTGTCGCCGGCCGACACACTGCAAGTCAGCAAGGACGGTGCTAACGCGCACGGCTGCAGCTTAACTTGTTCCGCCGGTGGGACGGGAGAGACCCACGCCAGCGACGGCAGCACGCCACCTGCGCAGAACATGCCTAAGGGTCCTAGCGCAGAGGAACTTCACCGGTGCATCCAGCAGGCCGAAGAGGCCGGCGTTGGCGGGCCGCTCGTTGAGGAAGCGCGCGCGCGGCTGCGTCTCCTGGACACGCTGCGGCTGAAGATTCACTTCGACGCCCAGACGCGTGTGTTGCCCGTCGCCGACGCAGCGCAGGCCTCATTCCACGACGTCTATAAGCAAATCCATGACTTCTGCCAGACACAGCTGCAGCAGCCGCCGCGGGCCGCGGGGGCTGAGCGCCGACTGCGTATTCGCTACGAGGACACCGAAGGCGACTTCATCTCTCTCTTGGATCAGCAAGACTGGCACATGATGCTAAGCGAGTTGGCGCCGCACGGGTGTGGTGGCGTCAAGATCGAGCTCTTCTGTGACTACCCCACGGTACCAGGCATGATGAGCAACTCCATGGCTGTCCCGAACGGCGATGACGTGCCGCGCACCGGTGTTGAGTCGGAGCTGGCAAGCGGTGACTTTCAAACAGAGACCGCACCAGAGACCAGCACGCCAGCTGGCCCTGCTGCCGCAACCGGGCCCGCCGCCGCCACGCCAGAGAAGCGGACGAATGTGTTTCAGCGCCTCGCGTCGGCGCCGAAAGGCACTGCCGCGGCGCCAGCAGCCAGCGGGCAGCGCAAGCCGCGGATGCACCCTCACTCCCTCGGGGCTACGTCGCCGCAACGAGCACTTCTGCCGCCGCGCGCTCGTGGCAGCGGCTCTGGTGCAGTTCGCACTGTGTCCCCGCAGAAGTGCGGCGCAGCTTCTCGCGCGGCTGTCGGCGGTGGTTCTGCGCGCGGCAAGGACTCATCTTCCTCGGCTGCCACAGGCGCGGCGGCCCCGAAGACAGCGGCGCTCACCGCAGAGAACTTGCGGCGTAACCTGCTCTACCCGCAGGCGCCGCCCTGTTCTGAAGGTGCGGAGGCTGCGGCTCGGGAGGAGGTGCGGCGATCAGGTGGGCGATCTTCTAGCAATGGGATGGCCGCTGCGGCCAGACCGGCAGCGGCAGAAGCGGATGGCTACACAGCAGCAAGCACTGCAGCGCCGGCCTCAGCAGCTGAGGCTCACAACTCGGTGAGCAGCAGCAACGCGAACGGTGACGGGGAGCGGGAGAGCAGTGCGGCGCACCTTAGCCTCGACATGGCCCGGCGCTGGGAAATGCCGAGTGACGACGAGTGGCAGCTGCTGGAGATACAGACACGCGCCTCCATATCAACCGTGTGCCCCGATCGGTGCATCGAGATGCACGAGTCCATGACGACGACGTCGCGGCCGACACACGTGCCCCCGAGAGCCGAGCCGCCGCGCAACACGTTCACCGCAACTTACTGCTCTCGCAAAGTAGAGCGCATCAGCGAGCGTGGCAGCGGCGGTGCCGGCGAGGCGGTGGGCGCCGTCGTTGAGGTGAGCACGGCGCCGAAGAGGCGCCTCTCCCATTCGCCTTCTCGGCCGCCGCGTCGCTGGGCCTCTGACGCGTTTACCTTGGATGACGTGGAAACTGTGTGTAGCGAGCAGTCGCGTGTGCCACAGCAGGCTTCTAAGCCGAAGGGGCCCATGTCTCTGCCACCGCGCCCCGTCAATGCCGGAGGTGGCGGCGGCACTCGCACGCCGCAGCGCGTCCGGCGCGGTGCTCGCGGCACCCCCACTCGCTCCAACCCCAACGCCGGTGACGACGACCGCGACGGCGGCCAGGGGGACATCCCAAACGCGTCCGATGTGCTCTTTGAGGAGATGCAGCGCATGCGCGAGGCGAACACTCGGGCTATGGCGCAGCGCAAGTCGTCATGGCACTGACGACGGTGCATCGAGGGCTGTCACGGCACTCGCGCTGCTATGCGGACGACCACAAGCGCACAATCGCGGCAGGGTAGTGGAATGCCCTCGGTTTTCGTCGTTGTTGCGGCGTGCTCTCGTTGTGCTGGACTGCAGGGGATGGTCTACCCGTATGCTCCATCCACCACCGCCACCACCTTTCCCCATGAACCCCGCCTCCGCGTTGTCCGGAGAGCTACTTGTCATCATCTCTATTTTCTTTCTTTTTCATATCGGTGGTGCTCCCCTTCTCTCTTGCGTAGGTAGGTATGTCTTCGTCCTCCGACACACACCCACGCACCCACACACACCTGCCCACCTTTGTTCTAGATGATACGGCGTATGCGCACTCGCTTCTTACCCCTTGTTCGTTGGTTTCAGTTTTTGTAGACTCTTCACCCCCCCCCCCTTCCTCTCTCTCCTCTCGCTGGCACCACTGTGTCTGTGTGGGTGTGTGGGTGTCCATGTTGGCTCGCCCACTCCGTGCCAGCGTCTTCTTTGTAAGGCGTTTTCTTGTACATCTTCCTTATGTGTGTGAGGTCACGTCGTTTGCATCACCCCTCTCCCACTCTTGCCAAGTATGCGCGAGTGCATTGTGTGCGGTGCGTGGGCGTTGTACGTTCTTTGTGTCTCACGTAATGGCTTCTCAGGCTGGGTGTGCCGCACCGTGCACTCAGTTGCTGTTGTTCTCTTGCTCGCTGGTTTCGGCACCCCTCCCCCTCCTCATTCCCCTCCTCCCCCTCCTCCATCCTGCTCTTCCTCCTCTTCTGTATTTTGTGTACGCATGTGTCGCGCTCGCACTCACGAGCCCTCTTGTACGTCTCTCTCGCTCTTTTATTGATTTCATTTTGTTTTATCTTTGCTGGAGCGCGTGCGTGCGTGCATGCATGTGAGGAGGAGGGGGGGGGGCTACACGTGGCGTGCCCCGTTTCTCCCTCACTCACTTCTGCCACTCGCCACGGTCGCACCACTCGCTCATCACGAAAACGTTAAACAGGTCAAGTGCGGGGGTGGAAGGTGAAAACAACAGCAGCAACGAACGGTGCCGAAGAAACATGCAAGTAGCAGAAGGTGGCACGAGGCGAGTCAGCAGGACCGGAGAAGACACGGCGCCAGTCAACTCCCTCTCTCCTCCCTCACCGGCACGCACACAGAGACGCGGATGTGGACGAGGCGCGCTGAGTCAGTGAAGGCGTTTGGTACAGCGTGTGCCGTGCGGCAGTGGGGGGAGAGGCCCGTGATGTGCCGCACGCTCGAGTAGCTGAGCCGTCCGCGTGTCTACCTCAGCGCAATGTGTTTTTGTTTTTCCCTCCTGCTCTCCCCCTCCCCCACTCCCTTCACTCGCCACCTTATTCGCTCTTTCTCTGCGGCTATCGTAGCTGTAGAACGTTGCGCACCTTCCCAGATTCGACGCACGCTGCCGCAACTAAGCCTTTACAGTGGTCTAGCGCGCGCACACACACACACGCACACACATACGCGTGCAGACATCGGCTGTAAGAGGAGAAAAAGGGAGACATCAGCACTACCTCCTTGGAAATCAACTAGGAATCGAGAAACCATACGTGAAGAGAGATGCCCGCTCTGTCTGCCGCTGCGGCTGACACCATCAGCCTTGTCCGTCAGCTGCAGCTGCTCGACGACAACACGATCCGCCTGCTCGAGCAGCTCTTCACAAATCGGCTGAATGGGGAGCTCGTGACGTCGCTCGTCGACGGCCGCGAGGAGTCGCTGGCGGTCGCGCTGTTCCGTCTCTGTGCCGGCACCCATGCCGAGAACATCCTAGGCTACTCCTTGCGGTTCTTGGCGGACCTCGTGTACGCCGACCGCGAGATCGGTGTGCAGCTCGGCCGTGGTGATCTCGTGAAAGAGTTCGGCGGTCATCCGGCTTCGCTGCTGCTGCAAATCGCGTCGTCGCACAGCGAGAGTCTCGGCATCGCGAACCCCGCCATATACCTGGCCGCCACGGCGCTCCGCTACGGCGAGTACGAAGGCAATGAGACCGCCTTCAAGGACTTCTTTGCGCTGGCTCGCCACACCTTCGCCCCGGAAACGCTGCAGGTGACCGACATCGCGTTTACCGTGCAGGCCTGTGTGCAGCTCGCGCGCCGCAAGGACTTTCGCCCGCTGCTCTTTGAGGCGAACCTTGTCTCGTGCATTCCGCACCTGCTCACGGACATCGTGTCAAGCGACTCTGCTGGCATCATTCAGGTCATCTACGAGACGCTGCTGCTTTCCTGGCTGCTGTCTTTCGAGTACGAAGGACTCGTGCTGCTCGTGCGCGAGCGCATGATCCCGCAGCTGCACCGCGTTCTGCAGCGGGTGCAGAAGGAGAAGTGCGTGCGTGTGTCGCTCATGACGCTGCTGAACATGGTGGAGGCGGAGCGGAAGTACATGAACAAGCTGTTGAACCCGTCGTCAGAGGAGTGGGTGGACAGCAGGATCTACCAGCTGGGTCGCCTGCACCAGAGCGAGACGCCAGGGCAGCAGATCAGCACCTTCAAGAAGGGCCCCTCGCTGGTGGCCGAGATGGTCAGCGTCGGTATGATAAAGACGCTCTCGCAGGTCTCCCGCCGCAAGTTTGGCGACGAGGACATCAACGTCATGGTGGATCAGCTGAACGCCGCCCTGGAGAAGTCCATGCAGGTGCTGACGAGCTTCTCACAGTATCGTGGCGAGGTACTGAGCGGCGTGCTCGAGTGGACGCCCGTGCACACGAGCACCAAGTTCTGGAAGGAGAAGGCGGTGAATGTCGAGGACAACGGCTACGAGGTGCTGGTGGCGCTCGGCAAGGTGCTGCGCGAGTCGAAGGACGAGCTGACACTGGCGGTCGGCTGCCACGACCTGGGCGAGATCGTCCGCTATCACCCCACCGGTCGCAACCTCCTCACACTAGCCCCGATGGCGGGGGTGAAGGAGTGCGTTATGATGCTTATGTCCCACCCGAACCCGGAAGTGGCGAAGGAGGCGCTGCTATGCACGCAGAAGATAATGGTGCAGCGCTGGGAGTACATGCAGACGGCGTGAAGCGAGTAACTCCCCGACCTCCATGCATGTGTGTGCGCGTGCCAGGGGGTAACTCATGACCTTCTCTAGTGGCGGTCATTGTCTGGTGCTTCCATTGTCAACTCTCGTCAACTGAAGGACTTTAATAGCGGTGAGGCAGATGCCGCGATGACCGCAGGTGGCGATGGTGGTGGTGTTGGTGCTGACGGCAGCAGCCCCGCTGGTCGGAGGGGGGTGATGGTGATGGATGGCCCTCACCACCTCAACCCCCATCCCTCCACCCCCTTTCTTCGTTTTTTTTTTTCGGCTCCCCCCCCCTTCCAGTTATGTCTGCCTCAATGTGGCGTATGCGTGTTGAAGCCGATGGGACATCTCGTGTGATTGCATGTTATTCTGTGTGCGTGTGTTGCTGATCGAACTTGGTACCGACCAACGCGGACACCTGCCATGCACAGAGAGGAGGAGGATATCGCACTCTCTGGCAAGCGGACTAGGGGGAAGAGAAGGCAAGCAGCGCGTATGCTGGGTGGTGCGCGTGTGTGCATGCTGGGAGCTGGAGACGAGAGGAAGGTGAGGTGCACGTCCTCTGTCCGGTGTGTGAGGGTGATGTGTGAGTGGTGGGGTGGGGGCGGCAGGCATACTCCACCGCCCGTCCCCGCTCACCTCCTTCTACTCCTTCCCACAGGTGTCACCAGCCCCGCTATTCGCCGTCCAGCCTTCCTCTCCCCTCTCGGTTTCGCGGGCCCTCCTGCTGGCCGCTCGATTTCTGTCTCTGCGTGTGCTGTGCGATCGTGTCGTCTGTTGAGCGAAGCCCACCCTTCCTCCCAAATATATATAGAGAAGGATAACGCTAACAACGCAACGGTCGTCATCGGGGGCGAATTTGCCGACGGAGCTGCGGGGTGCTAGCGTTATCGTCTCTTTCGGCGTGTGCGTGTGTGTGTCTCGTGTGGACAGGGCTCACCGCGACGTTGCACTTGCCGATCATCACTATCCTTCCGCCCATCCCCGCTCCTCTGTACTCGGCCCTGTCGGCTGTGCGCGATGCCTCATCAACTCAAACGCCGCTCCCTCACCCCTCTCGCGCGCTCTACGGGAATCATCGGATCGGCCATGCGACGTCATCGGGGCCGCAGCGCTTTGTCGTCTCTGTATTCTCCCATGAGACCTCGGTGCCATGGCTGAATTGCAGGACGATGCACGGCAATGACCACAACTGCTGTCTCCTCTGCGAGCAGGAAGAGGTTCATAGGCATGCATCCGCTTGCCACCCCGTGGCCGCCCCTTTGTGTGCTCTCCAGATCATCGACAACAATCACTGTCCCCCTGTTCTCCGTCTCCTCTCTCTCTCCGTGCACTCTTCCAAGAAGAGCACACAGAGCGAGGCTCATCCAGGGGGCAAGCCCAGATGCCGTCATCACAAGCACGAGGTGGCGGTCCTTGAGTTCTTGCGACGTGCATATCTCAGTCTCACGTAGAGGGCAAACATTTTAGTTTGAGGGCAATTGGGAGGGGGGCAACGGCTTGCGCCGTAAGCCGGAGGCGCTCGGATAGTCAGTGGCGGAGGGAGGACGTGGGGTCGCTGGCGCCGTTGGTGAGGCTCTTCGCGGAACCCCTGCCTCCTCCTCTCTGCCTTGGCCGTGGGTGGCGCCCTTTCCCCACATCTCAGCCAGCTCCGCGGGCGAAGCAGCGGACTGGAACACGACTCGGTGCCGCCACGCCTCAATCGAACTTGCGAGAGCCGCTAATGCTAATCAGTAGTAGAGCACGCGTGTGTACGTCTGTGTGTGGAGGGGACGAGTGCTGGCATGCATGCAACTTCCGTTTCGTTGCGCCTTTGCCACCGCAGTAGTTCCTGCTGCTGCTGCTGCATGCGGCTCGTCTCTCTTCCCTGCTCCGTGTCCAGCTCTCGTTCTGGGAAAGGGGGATGGAGATGGCACAAGCAGAGCAGCTCTCGATGATGTGCCGATGATGATAGCATGGCCAAAGAACGTTCATCACCACGTCTGTGCGTGTGTGTGCGAGAACATGGATTTCTGCTCTCTTTTCATTTCTTCGACAATAAACGGAAGCATGTGCACGCACATGCCGGTTAGCTGCGGGGAGTTGAGGGGAGAGGCGGCTGTGGATCCGATCCGCTGCGGTCTCCCCCCCCCCCAACCGCGCCTGTCGACCCCGGGTGCCCCCGTTGCAGTTGTTGGACTCCCTTCGCCCTTGCTATGTTTCTCGTGTTGCGTCTCCAAGCGAATGCGAAGCGTGTGGCGACGTGCGGGTGGGCAGTGTGAGCGTCTCTACACGCTTGGCGAAACGCGAAAAGGAAGAAGAGGGGTGTCAGTTAAGGCTCGCCTCGCACGAATATCGCGACGGCGCGCATGCCTCTCAAGGTGCGTGCGTGCCCACCATTATATCTATCTATATATAGATAGATATGTAGGGGGGGGCATGCTTCATGATGGCCGCTTCCCTCCTTTTCCGGTCAGGTCACTCTCTCCCGCACACACATCGATGCACTCCCCGATCTCTGCCGTTTTTCTCCTTTGTTTTCCTGTTCGATTGTATCGTTGCTTCTGCATGTGTGCGCGCGTACTTACCCTTACACCATCCCCTCACCCACACACTCTTCCCGCCACCGCTGCCACCGGTCAATCGCTTCGTACCTCAGGGAGTGCACGAATTCGATCACAGAAAGAAAAGGAAGGGAGGGAGAGAGGGGTAGAGAGCTGCACCGAGTTCCGCGCTCTCTCTTTACACCTCCCACATCCTCAGCACACGCTGGCACTCTCCTACCCATCCACCACCACCACCGCCCTCTCGCTGCCTGCGTAGGTAAGGTCCACCGCTGCGTCAAACCGTAGCGCCGCCGCTGTTGCCGCACATCCACGGCCCTCCCCACGAGACCGCCTCGGCGCGGCCTCGACGGAAAGGCGGGGCTGAGAAGTCTTGTCTAGAAAACGGCAGTGCAGGGTGGCGAGAAGGTGGGAGAGGTGGGAGCATATATATATATATATATATTTAGACACACAAACACCCGCGCACACCAGCAGACGGCGAGAGCGCGAAGGAAAGGTGGCGGTCATCACTCTGCTCCCGTCGCTCTTCGCACGCTCCTCTTCTGTTGCCGAGAAAGAGAGAGAGGCCCGGGACGAAAAGGGGGGGACGGCGGTCTCAGAGGCGTCAGACCTGCATTGGTATTGCTTTCTCTATAGACATACGGACGTACGCACACACACACACACACACACACACACACGCACAATGCCGCCGAGGAGGCGCAGCGCTCGTAAAGCCGGCAGCGCGGTGCCGAAGCAGCATGTCGACGGGGCGCCGGTGTGTGTGAAGAAGGAGCTCAGAGACGAGGAGGCGGAGGCGGCGGACGACGCCCACGCAGAGAAGAAGCATGTGGCGATGGTGGCAGAGCAGTCACATCGAGACGAAGAGTGTAGACGAGCAGAGGACCGGCTTGAGGGCGCCGGCGAGGTCAACGGCGAAGCCGCGCCAGGGTCTCCCGAAGGCTCGCAAGAAGCGCGCGAGGACGAGGCAGCCCAGTTGGAGGAAAGACACGGTGCCGAAGACGGCGGCGGAAGGGATGGCAGCACCTCCTCCACTTCCTCGGCCGCACGACTGTCAACCTACACACCACCGCGCTTCCCGTCGACTCGGACGAGCGGGACGGAGCTGGAGCTCATTCACCCCGCCATGACAACCACGCATCCGTCGCCCCGGGCGTCTGCGCGATGCGACAGCGACGCTGGCGACCTCACGCCCCATTCGCGCCTCGTCATCCGCGACATTGACGTGGAGAACTTCAAGTCCTACTACGGCACCCACCGCATCGGGCCGTTCCACAAGACGTTCACGGCGGTGATCGGCCCCAACGGGTCCGGCAAGTCGAACGTGATTGACTCCATGCTTTTTGTCTTCGGCCGGAATGCGAAGAAGATCCGGCTGGAGAAGCTGGCGGAGGTGATCCACAACTCCGCCGCTCACCCGAGCCTGTCCTACGCATCTGTGACCGTGAACTTCATTCGCCTGCTAGAGACCGCCGCGGAGGAGAAGGACTCGGAGCAGCGGCAGGAGGTCGCCGGCAGCGAGCTGAGCATCAAGCGGGAGGTGTTTCGCACCGGCGCGTCTCAGTACTACATCGACGGGGTTCGCCGCACGCAGAAAGAGGTTATGGAGTGCCTCATCAGCCAAGGCGTCGACCTGGACCACAATCGCTTCCTGATTCTGCAAGGCGAGGTGGAGCAGATCGCGCTCATGAAGCCCAAGGCGGAGAAGGAAGGCGAGGAGGGTCTACTGGAGTACCTCGATGACCTCATCGGCACTAGCCAGTTTGTGGGCCGAATCTCGGACATGACGGCCACCGCCGAGACGGCGCAGCTGGCTCGGCTCGAGGCGCTGGACAAGGAACGTAAGCTCAAGGCGGAGCGCGAAGCGCTGGACGAGGCCAAGAACTCAACGCTGTCCTTCGTCACGAAGGACAACCAACTCCAGAAGACGCTCATCGTCATGTGCCAGCTGCGCATGCGCGGCATTGAAGAGAGACTGGAGGAGCCGCGGCGGCTGTTGACGGAGATTGACGAGCGCATCAGGTCGATGGAGAAAGAGGTTGTTCAGCGGCGAGACGAAAAAGCACAGGCCGAGGAGGCGTTTGCCGCGGCGAAGAAGCACGTCGCCGAGGCGCAGCGGGGCCGCGACGCGGTTCGGGCTCGCCGGCAATCAGCCGAGGCTCACCTGGAGCAGGTAAAGTCCGGTGCCGATCAGGAGGAGAAGGCGCGTAAGAAAGTGGCAGATCAGCTGCGCAAGGCCAAGGAGGAGCTGCAGCGGGCGGTTCTCCATCAACAGGACGCCGAGCGCGAGGCGGCGATTCACCAGCAGAACCACAACGAGGCAGTCGAGGCCGTAGCGACACTGCAGCTAGAACACGACACGCTCGCTGAGGAGCTGCTGCCAAGGCTGCGCCCCCTCCGCCAGCAGTTGGAGGAGAAGAAAAAGCATCGTGCCCCATACGCGCGCGCCGTAACGGAGGCTAAGGAGCAGCTGCGCACCGTGCGAAGCCGGCTTGGCGGGCTGGCGGATAGCGTCGCAAAGAAGCAGCAGCAGGTGAAGGACTTGGCGGCGTTGACGACGCGCAGCACGGCTCGCGTGGCGGAGCTGGAGCGGCTGCTTCGCGATTCCGACAGCAAGGACCTGCAGGAGGAGGTGCTGCGGGTGCAGGATCAAATTGGCGAGAGCGCGCGCCGCAAGTATGCCATCAACAACTCCATCCAAGAGCTGAAGAACGCCTACCGCGACGGCGAGGCTGACGACCGCGCGATGGAGTTCTTGCTGGCCCAGCGCTCCCTCAAGGGCTACTACGGCACGCTGCGCCAGCTCGGCCGTATCGACGACCAGTACGACATCGCAGCCGGCGTTTCCAGCAACGCGTGGGGCTTCCACGTTGTCGAGGACCGCCAGACAGCGACGGAGGCGCTGATGCTGCTCAAGCAGAATAATATCGGGCGTGCCACGATGATGGTGGTGAGCGAGGTGGAGCGGGAGGTGGGGTCGCGAATGGCGAAGCCGTTCCAGTGCCCGAATCCGAAGTCGCGCCGCCTCTTCGACCTCATCCAGCCGACCAACCCAAAGTTCCGCTGCGTCTTCTACCAGGCCGTGCGTGACACCCTTGTCGTGGAAACACTGACAGAGGCGCGCGAAACGGCCTTCGGCGGCAGCGGACACGACGCGATGGCCACAGGGACACCATCCTTGTCCACGGGGGGCGCAGCGAACCAGCAGCGGCATCGCGTCGTCACTGTCAAAGGCGAGCTGGTCGAGCCGAGCGGCACTATCACGGGCGGCGGGGCGGCACCCCGCGGCGCAAAGCTGAAAGCCGCTCGCTCGCCACAAGACAAGCAGTCCATCAAAGAGGAGCTGCAGCGCCTGCAGCAGGACCTGGTTCAGGCCGCCGAGGAGGAGCGTGCGCTGAACGTGCGACTGCACCAGCTGCACGAGCAGGAGTCCCACGTATACCCAGAGCAGCGGCGCAAGCTGCGGCATGAACTGAACACTCTCGTCGCGAAGGCCGACGGTGATGCTGCGCGTCTTGCATCGCTGCGCAGCGAGCTTGCGCAGTCCACACAGGAGCTGGAGGAAAACCGAGAGCGGCACGAGCAAGCTGTGCGCGACTGCGAGACAGCGCTGCAGAACGCGGAGAAGGCCTACATTACCCACAACGCGGACGTCGAGGCGTTGGAGGCGCAGGTGGATGAGGCAGGCGGTGCGCGCTTTAAGGCAGTGGCTGCGTCTCTCACGGCGCAGCAGGAGCGCGCCGACGCCGAGGAGGCGAGCCTGCGGGCGTGCCGCAGACAAGCACAGAAACACCGAGCTACGCAGGAGCGCAAGGCCGCCGACATAGTCGACTACGAGCAGCAACTCAAGAAGCTCGAGGAAGAAGCGCAGGACAACGCCGAGGAGCAGGTGAGGACGTGCGTGAAAGTGCTGGAGGGGCTCGTGAGGGAGCTGAACGGTGCCGAGGCACAGCTGGCGAAGGCGCAGACGTCGGCTGAGGACGCGCGCGCCGCCGTGCCGGTGGCCAACGGCGCTGCTCTGAATGCCCAGAAGAAACTGGACGATGAGCAGCGCTATCGGCAGACGGAGGCTGCTAAGATCGCGGACGCGCTGCAGGAGCTGTCGAAGTTCCAGCAGAAAATCGAAGGCTGCGAGGAGAAGATCCGCGAGAACGTCGAGCTTTATGGCAAGGAAACGCTCGGGCAGGGCGACGCCGAGGATGAAGAGGACCAGGCCGCCGAGGTGGATGAGGAGGACGGTGACGAAGACGACGAACACGTCAATGAGGATGAGAGCGAAGCAGTGCACGGCCGGAAGCGTGCTCGTGCGCGTCCTGGCCGCCGTAGCGATGAAGCTGCGTTGCACGCGTCGTCCGCCCGCGGCTCCTCTGCGCTCGTGGCATCGCCGCCGGCCAAGCGAGCGCATGTGGAGCTGCGTCAGACGACGTTCCGGCTCACTGCAGAGGAGCTAGACGGCTGCGACTATGACCGCTCGGTGCACCTCGCCAAAGCCCTCAGCGAGGAGACAAAGCGACTGCACAGCGAGATCGACTTCCGCGCCGTTGCCCTGTGGCGTGAGCGCGATGTCGCGCATCGTGAAGCGAAGGCCGTCTACGAGGCGAAAAAGCTTCTCTCCGACGAGGCGGAGCGCGAGCTGCAGACGCTCAAGGGCACGCGCCGCCAGGCCTTCATGCACACCTTCGAGCACATCCGACAGCGACTCAAGGAGGTGTATCAGCTTCTCACGCACGGCGGCGACGCCGACATGGAGCTGGTCGATGTAAATGACCCGTTTGAGGGCATCAACTTTGTAGTGCGCCCACCGAAGAAGTCGTGGAAGCAAATCTCGAACCTGTCCGGCGGCGAGAAAACGTTGTCTAGCCTCGCCCTCATCTTCTCTCTGCACCACATCAAGCCCACGCCGATCTACGTGATGGACGAGATCGACGCGGCGCTCGACTTCCGCAACGTTTCCATTGTGGCGAACTACGTGCTGCGCCAGGCCCGCGGTGCGCAGTTCATCATAATCTCCCTCCGCAACAACATGTTTGAGGAGGCGCACCAGCTGGTCGGCGTGTGCAAGGTGAACGACACTACCTCCACGCTCGTGCTGATGCCGCGCAGCTTCCGGCGACTGATCGGCACACAACTCGCTGAGGCAGCATCGGAGCAGTGGCGGAAACGTAGTGAGCGTCGTCGCAGTTGCCACCAGCTGGGAGAAGCAGGGGTAGCGAGAAACGCCGATGGCGGCGACGTGGACGGTCACGCGCGCAGCCCGCGCACCTCCGTTGTCCATCAGCCGCACACGCCATCCAGCGGGGCTCGACCGACCGTCGGTGACGCGTCTCCCATGTCGACCTCCACATGGCCCCGTTCCTCTGGTAGCGTCGACGGCGCGCGCGACTCGCGCAAGAGCGTTCGCTTCGCCAGCGTCAACAGCGCGACAGCGGTGGCGGCGGACGATAATGCGTACTCGGAGCCATAGACGCGCGCCGGTCACCGCGGCCGCCACTCCCTTCATCTCGCCCATAGAAGGGTAGCAGAGAGGTATGGCACATGTAGGTGTGTGCGCGCGCGGAGGCGCGTATCAATGTGTCTCTCTCTCTCGTTCCATATATATATATATATGTGTGTGTATGTGTGTGTGTGTGTGTTGTGCGTGCTTGTAGATCTTCGACTTCCTTTCGCGTGTGTCTTGGTTGTTCTGTAAAAGTGCGTCCGCTTCTCTGCCACACAACCTGGGGTCCAAGCGCCCCACGCCGCCACCCACGGCCCTGTCACACAGGCTCCACCTCGCGTGGGGGCCATGGCAGCCGTCGACACACGCCGGCCCAGCAAGGCGCCGACGCAGTCCCCTGAGAGCACGGCCCCTGCCTCACACTCCGCCCCGCACACCACCCACCCATCCGCCCGCTGCGCAGGTGGCGTCGACGCAGCTCCATGCAGGACCTGACCGACAGCATCCGTAGCGCTGAATCGCTCGGACCTCGCTGCGTTGCGGGCACCGGGCCCTGCCACCACCACCAGGAGTGGTTCGGCACTGGGAAGGGTTGGGTGGGGGCTGCTGGGCTGCCTCCCTCACACACGCAGGGAGTCGGGAGTGGGGGAAGGGAGGGGGTGGTGGTGCGGTGGTACTGGACCCTGTGATACCACGCACTGAGCGGCGGGTGTCTGTGTGCTCCCCCCCCCTCGTCATCAGAAATCCTTTTCAGGTGAAGAAAGAATGCGATGCATGCGCCGAAGAGTCGAGGCCAGGTTTGCGAAGAGCACACGGGCTTGAGACGCGGATATGGCTGCTGTTCTTGTCTTTCCCTCTGTCTGCCGCCGTCAAGACGGCTCACACGCTAGCCCGGTGAGCCGACAGCAGATGGAAGGGAGGAAGGCGCTCGAAATGTCGAACTCCTGTGCTTCCTTGTGGGGACGGGGCGTCACTGAAGGACCTCTGCTTGCGATGGCTGTCGGCTTTGGGGTGGTGAAGGAATCAATGCGCAAGGGCCTCTAGGCGAGGGCGGCGTGGGTGATCACGACAGCCCCCTCGCGTCCGTGCACTTCTCCTTCCATACTCTACCACCAACACCACCACTGTTATCTTTGTGCGTGGTCGTGTGAACAGGCACGTTCGTTGTCACAGAGGTGCAGCAGTAGCGGTAGCGCAGTGGTCCCCCGCCCCGCCGTCCTCGGTACTGTTGTCGGTGATTCATTTCACCGCTGACGCACGCGTTCTCGTATCTGCCTCCCTCCTCATCAGTATCACCACCACCGTCACCCCTCCCGCTGCCTTCCCCCCACTCACCTCATGGGTTACGCGTATACCTGCATACACACGCTCCCCTATGTCAGTGGAGCTTCTCTCTCTCTCGCTCTCTTTCTTTCTGGCCAGCCCGCTCGCTTCCACATAAACGGTGAAGGAGCTTGCACGTGCGCTGTATACAGCGCGCACGCGTACGCTGTTGTCGTCTTAATAGTGTGGAACAAAGAAGTCATCTTCTGCTCGCTACGTATCACCTACTCCCTTCTTCCCCCGCCTCTGTTTGGTGCGCGATGCGCCTCCCTCGCTGCACCTTCCTGCGGCGGCAGCCCAACTTGAGTGGCTGCCGTGCACGTCCGCCGACTAGTGTGTCCTCGATGTCGCTGTTCGTGCTGGCAGTGATATTGGCGGTCTGCGTGGCGGGATCGCTGTTTACCGTCGTGCACGCCAAAGACTGCATCACGCGCGGGCCCAATTCTATGATTGCGTGGAAGTACGAGGACGGCAGCTTTCAATGCGACAACTGCATCGGCGCCCATGCTGTGGGGGTTAGCAGCGGCACGGTTCGCCGTCGCTGGACGGAGTACGACAAGGACCGCAATATCCTGAACTCCTTCGTGGAGGAGCACCGCGAGGGCAAGAAGCTGGTGCTGCATGACGAGAGCCGTGGCATGAGCATCCTACTGCGTTCCGACCTGAGTGGCATCCGCACCGAGGGAGAGCAGACCTTCCGCCAGCTCTACAGCGGTGCCTTCATCTCCGTGGTGGACTGCACGTAACCCCACTCAAGGCCTCTGGGCTATAGCAGCACCATGATGGCAGCTCTGCACAGACACTCATCGCCTGACTCGTACGCGAGCCTGGCGGTATTTGTGCTCGGCAAGAGTGCAGCGCTGAAGTGCTGGAGGGCCGGTGAGTACGTTGGGCCTTCGTACTCTGGGCGTGCATGTGCGTCAGGTGTCTGCCTTGCTGTTGGTGTGTACGTGTGCGTGTGTGCGCTCGTCTTGTCGCAGCAAGCGTCTCTGTTGAAGCTTTCGCTTGTGAACCTGGAAGAAGCGGGCCGGTGCCAAATAAATCGTTGACACTCACGGAAGAGAATACATCACGTTGCCTCATCTCTCTCGCTCTTGTCTCTGCTCCTCTGGACTGCCCCTGTTCTCTGTCTTTCCCGTGCGTGAGGATGACGGGGTGCACAACCCTGCGTGCGTACAAGTGCCGCCGTTATGGGGGGGGGGGAGGGGTGAGGGAGGGGAACTGTGTGAGTGATCGCATGGAGGGCTCTCTTGAAGCTGTGTGTTCGCTTTCTTCGTCACTCTTTGCATCGCTACTCTGCCGCCTCGGGCCCTCGACGCCTCTGCGCACATTCTACCACGCACACACACACACACACACGCACACACGAAACTGCGGCGCACGTGCGAAGGTATGCGCTGTGTCCGCGTTCTGCTACATGGGAAGCTGTCGTACCCGGTAGGCACCGGGCGACTCGCCCTCGGCACGGCGCTACTACCACTACTTCCCTCCAACGACATCTTCTACGACCCGGCAAAGCTGCGCTACCGGCTCGACCAGGATGGCTACCTCTACTTCAAGAACACTGTGCCGCGTGATGTGGTGAACGCCGCGCTCGACGACCTGGCGACTCAGATGCGCGAGTGCGGGCTTACCCTTGACGAGGACCGCGCGCGGCAGGCGGAGCTGAACGGCTTCGCGATGGGTGTGCCGTACCCGTCCACCAGCGGCGGCGAGCTGCCGCCGCCGAATATCCACCACACTGACACCATTCGCAACGCGGTGAGTGGCACGAGTGTGATGGCGACGGTGCGTCAAGTCTTCGGGGGCGCTGTCCAGGCAACAACGCTACAGACGCTGCACCTCGGCGCCCCTGGCGAGTCCTTCGGCTTTCGCATGCCAAGCGTTTTTCTGAACCGCGGCACGAAACTCGCCCTCGTGGCCATAGTGCCTCTGCACGACACCCCACTCCATATGGGCACACCGCTGCTGGTGCGAAGCAGCAACAGCCACGCCACGTACGCGCAGCTGCGCAGAACCTACGGACAGTGGGAGGTGGAGGGCGACTCGATCCGCGGGGACGGCTGCTACACCGAGAACCCAGCGGAGCTTTCGCCGCTTGGCAAGCTGCCAGGCACGGATGAGACGACCGGGGCCTCCATCATTGTTGACGTCAACCCGTTCATATCCTCCGCCTTGGAGGCTGGAGACCTGCTGCTGACGACCGTGTACACGATGCAGTCCTTCTTAACAAACCAGACGAACTGCTGGCGCCTCATGGCAGAGGCTGTCTGGTGCATGGACGGTGACGACGTCGGACTAGACCCGCGCTACATGGGTAGCGGCGCGCCTGGGCTTGCGGCGTGGACAGAGAGCCGTGACGACCCGACCGTGTACCCGAAGAGCTTGATGGAGGCCAAAAAGGAGTGGGGCCTAGTACCCGACTTGGCGGCGGTCACAATGGACGAGGCGGAGACGTCTTCCACCTGAGATGACGGCTTCGCTCTTGTTGTTTCCCCGCGAGAATGTGTGTGTGAAGGGAAAGCCTTTCTGTTGTCCCCTGTCGAGTTGTGCTGTCTAACTTTAACTCCCAAGCAGCGCACTGGTCTCTCTATCTCTGCATGACTTGCAAGCAGCATGGACAGGAAAGATAGGTGAGTAGGGGCTCCTGTCCTGCCGCCCTCACCCCCCCCCCCTCCCCCCTGGCCTTCCGCTGTCACACACACACACACACAGAGAGAGAGAGAGAGACTCTTAACCGGCTTACGCACAACACAGCAACCACAGCACAGACGAGTAATTAACAAAAAAAAAGCACTGTGGGCTCATCGGCTTGCTTACCTCTTACCTGCAGCCGATGTGAACGCGGCCATACGTGCATCCCCTCCTCATCCCTTCTCGTGCTCCTGTGTGTGTGTGTGTGTGTGTGTATGTGTGTGTGTGCAGAGAATAAGGAGGTGCGTGATTGCGTGCCTGCCCGTGTCACGACACCTTTCGCAGCGCACCCCGGTCCTTCCGCTCCCTCCCTCGCATTATTGCCTTCGCTTGTTACAGCGCAGACACGTTCAAGTAGGTCAACGTTCTTGTGCGCTGCGTCCCCTTCCCTTCTTCTCCGCCACCCCGTTGCCCGTGCTCGCCGGCCACGTCTCTCACCATACACACACACACACACACCTCCCATTTCATGTTGCGGTCCTGCTTTGTTCTGCTTTTTGCTTCCCCATCTTCTCACCTCTGGCGCAGTTGCGTAGTCTTCTACACCGAAGCCCTGCACCGTGGCGGTCAATTTCGTTGCCGTGCGTGTGCTGCCGCGGTGGTCGCTGTTTCGCCCCTGTCTTCGAGCTATATACGCGCTGCCTGCCCTGCTGCATGGGCACACACACACACACACACATATATACACACGCAGACAAGCACACCCACACACCTACTCAAGTGCGGCAGTGTTTCCAGCCCACCCCCCAGCCCACCCATCTATTCATCTCCTTTCCCCGTATCTCGGTGCATGTGCGCCGGTGTGTATCGCCCTTCGTAATCATCTTAGCGCGTATCCGCTACTCGCGCACACGATGCTGCGCCGCAATACATCAGTGCCGGAGCTGCGGCTTTGTGTGCTCGCCACGGCGCCACCACACACGTCGAGCTGCGCCGCCGTCTCCGTCGCTCTCCTCGCCACTCGTCGCGCCTTCTTTGGCAATTTCGGCAAGCAGTGGGGCAGCGCGGGTGGCACCGGCGCCTCCTCTGCGACGAAGACTGGTGGCAGCGCAAGCAACACAAGCGGCAGCTCCAGTCAGAACCCGAGCGCTGGCGTGCCGCCCGGCTTCCCTCCCGGGTTTGACCTGCAGAAGCTTCAGACCATGCAGCAGCTCTTCAACAGTCAACCCAAAGAGAAGCAAGAGCAGATGATGAAGCAGGCGATGGAGATGCAGAAGATGATGAGCAAGATCCCTGGCTTCGGCAAGCTGGCGCAGAGCAGCACCAAGGTGCTAGAGCAGCTCATGAAGATGCAGCAGCAGGCCCCACCGCCGTCCTCTCTCTCCACCACCACGACGTCGGCAAATGCTGCACCGGCCAGCGCATCCTCCACGGGCGCCGCAGCGTCTGCGGCGTCGTCTCCCCGACGGGACCTCTTTAGTAACGCAGCCGGGTTGAGCTCCAAGCGCTTGAATGGAAGCGGTAGCAGTGGCGGCCCCTCGTTGGACGAGCTGAGGAAGGTGAACCTCGGCCCGGAGATCGAGGCCCTCTTTCAAGAGCTCCGCACCATCCGAAGTCGCAAGAACGAGTACCGTGACAAGTACTACCAAGTCCAGTCCACGCTGGAGGGACTGCAGCGGGAACACAAGGATCTGGCCACGCGTGAGGCGAGCCTACGGAGCAAGCTAGCCAAGGTGGAGCAGGAGGTAATGCTGCTCACCTCCGAGAACATGGAGCTGCGAGACAGCAGCAAGAGCGTAAGGCAGTTGACCCAGTCCAACAAGCAGCTCAAGGCCGAGGTGGAGCAGCTGAAGACGGCTGCGCAGGCAAGCACCGCTCCGGGCACGACCACGTACGTTGCTCTGCAGCAGCTGCTGCACGAGCGCGAGGATGCACTGCGCTCCCTGCAGCGAAAGCTTGACCGCATGCGTCGCCGCGATCCGCTGCTGCAGTTCTCGCTTGCCTGCAGCAACGTTAGCCGACTTTGTACTGGTGCCAAGGGCGAGGACGTGGGTAGCACGGACGCCGCCGCGGCAGCAACTGAGGCGAGTCAGGAGGCAACCGAGAAAGCCTTTGCGGAGCTACAGACCAAATACCACAAGCGCCAGCAGGCGGCCTGGGAGGCGGCAGCGCACGATCACGCTGCGGCTGCTGCTGCATACGTGGCGGTGGTGCGACGCTACGTAATGAGCAACGTGCCTCACTCGAACTACGACGCAGTCGTCACATTCACAGGCGATGCGGCGGCGTTGAGCACGTATTTTTCTAGCGTTGGCTTTGAGGTGGAGATGATCGCGGGAGAGCGGGGTCGGGCGCACGTGACCGCGGCATCAGACGCCTTGCCCTTTTCCAGCGCACCGGGGCCGTTCGGCTACGCATTTGCAGCGAGCCTGGCCCGAAGGATGGCGCGAGCGGAAAGCAGTGACGCCGGCGCCGTGACTCCCGCCGCTGCATTCACGGTGACAAGCGCGCACCCGTTCGTTTCTGCGGCCCTGGTGCGGAACGCGAAGCGGTGCAGCGTCGCTTACGAGACAGCGCGCGCCAGCGGCCCGGGCGGGCAAGCCACGAACGTCACAGAAACGCAGGTGTACGCGAAGCTGACGATTGACGGTGTCCCGGCGTACACGGCGGAGGCGCAGGATTCGCGCAGTGCACTCAGCAACAAGGAGGCCGCCCTTGACAAGCTTCAGCAGCAGCGCCGCCTGCAGTTCAACGATACACTGGCAAAGCAGGAAAAGGCCGAGCTCGTGCAGGCGCAGTTAGTCGCCAAGATGCAGCACCAGGGCGGCTTTGCCTTGGAGAAGGACGTACATGTCTTGGTGCAGGAGGCAGCCACAGCGAAGTTGGTGGCTGCAGGGGATGTCGCGCTCGTGGAGATGCTGCAGCAGCTCGGTGTCTTGGCCGCCGCGGCGTAGAGGACGCTGTCGGCAATGCGGACGGAGAAACGGAGGAGAGCGCAGAGTTTGCCCTCTCGCCAGCGTCGCCCCAACCCTCGGACACCTCTCTAAGCCTGCGTGCTGCGTGTGTGTGTGTGTGTGTTAACGAGTTTGTGTCCGTCTGTTTCGGTAAGGAAGATGAAAATCAACTACGCGGAGAGAAGGATAGAGGCGGGTCCTGTGCGCCGTTTCGCTGCCCAACCACCCTACCAACGAACGAATCCTCCACCCACACCCACCCTCCGCTCACCCCTCTTTCTCTGCTGTGTCGTACGCATCACGCGCAGAGGCGCCATCGCCGCGCTGCGGTGGTGTACGCGTTGTGTACATCGATGTATATCTACATAGATATAGATTGAAAGGCGTGATTCCGCTTGATCTGCAGTCGTGGTGGGCTCTGTGCTGCATTCCGTAGCGGCGCGGACGTCGTCTGCCTACCACACACACACAGACACACACAGACCACCCCTGCGAGGGTTCACGCGCCCTCGTGACGTGCGTAAGCGCTCGCAGATGCCGGTAAAGGAGACACCTCTCTTCTTTTTTTCCGTCTGTTGTATGTCGTCGATGATGTCTGCGGGAGGATAGCTGAGGCGGGGCACCTTCCGTGACGAGGATACCCGCTGCAACTCTGTACATCTACTGACAGCATCGTTCTACGCGACAGCTGCCACCCATCCAAGCTCACGTCCTACCCTGTGGCGCTAAAATTTCAAACGGAGAGGACATCTGTAGCTAACAAGGCAGAGAGTGGGGACGATGGGCACTGGTGAGCGTCAAGTGTCACGACGCAGATGTATGCGAGGAGTGCAGCAGGGTCTCCACGGCCTGCCCGCCCCCGCCCCCCCCCCACTACCCCCGCCGAACACTCGTGGATTCGGTGCATGCAGCAACAGGAGCACCAGTCACAATACGACTGCCGATGCGTGACTGTCTCGAGCACACACAATGACACAAGTGTATGCAGGTGGCCTGCGCTGTATGTGGTCATCTTCCCGTCGAATGTACGGTCCCAGATGATGACAGGTGGGGGGAGCACACAGACACCCGCCGCTCAGTGCGTGGTATCACAGGGTCCAGTACCACCGCACCACCACCCCCTCCCTTCCCCCACTCCCGACTCCCTGCGTGTGTGAGGGAGGCAGCCCAGCAGCCCCCACCCAACCCTTCCCAGTGCCGAACCACTCCTGGTGGTGGTGGCAGGGCCCGGTGCCCGCAACGCAGCGAGGTCCGAGCGATTCAGCGCTACGGATGCTGTCGGTCAGGTCCTGCATGGAGCTGCGTCGACGCCACCTGCGCAGCGGGCGGATGGGTGGGTGGTGTGCGGGGCGGAGTGTGAGGCAGGGGCCGTGCTCTCAGGGGACTGCGTCGGCGCCTTGCTGGGTCGGCGTGTGTCGACGGCTGCCATGGCCCCCACGCGAGGTGGGGGCCTGTGTGACAGGGCCGCGGGTGGCGGCGTGGGGCGCTTGGACCCCAGGTTGTGTGGCAGAGAAGCGGCCGCATGTTGGAGAGAAGAAACGCGGATGTACGCTACTTTTCGATAGCGTGGCTGTCATCAGCCATGCCCCTCTCGTCTCTACACACAGTCCCTTCTCGATGTCTGGATCTGTGCGATTCGTGCTTCCCACCAGTGTGTGACGGGCACTTGGTGGCGAGCCGTAGCCCCGTCCCCTCGAACTACGTTTGCCGGTGACACTCGTGCGAGCATCGACAACCTCCTCAGCCTTGGCGCCAAGAAGACAGAAAGAGAGCCACGCATGCGCACACGCATTCCCCAATTCGTGGGGGTTGTCTGTGAGGTCCACCCTTTTCTTCAAGGGGCTCGCGCACGAGGCGCATCACTGTCACTGCTGCGCGGAAGGGAGAAGCAGCAAATCTTCTTTTCTTTTTCGTCAACGCTACCACTGTGTCTTTTCGTTTTCGGGAGGGGAGGGGAGGGAGGAAGGGGGGCGTCGGACGGTGTGTCCATGGCTCAACGCGCACCTACACCTTCGCGCTCTCATCATCATCAGTGCTGCGTCCATCTTCCGTGGCGCGTGCGCGCTTGGCCGTCGGTCTCTCTGTCTTTCTTTTTTGCGTTTTCGGCGATGTGTCGTCTTGTCGCGTGTGCGCGCGTTCGGGCCAGCGACCGCTGCGACGCGCGATGGCCGCTGCTCTTGTCGAGCATAGCTGCTCCGCACCACGAGCCTTGTTCATGGGTAGATCGCGGAAAGGACAAGAGAGGTGGACGGGCATGCGAATCGCAGCCACACCGCTGCGACGCGCCCCGCCCCCCTCCCTCCCCTTGCCGGAATCGGCTAGAGAAGTGCACGTGCGTAGGCAATAAGAATGACGTCAATGCAGGAAAACAGGCAAGCGAAAACAAGAAGCACTGCAGCAGACACGGCCTGGCTGTTGTGAAAGGGAGTGCGACACAGGTAGGCGCTCCCGCGCCTTGTTCTTCGGCCTCCTTATTCCCTCACTAGGGATGAGTGCTGCCACCTTTCACCGGCTCCTCTCGCCAACTCCGCCCCTCCCCTCCCGCCCGCCATTCCTCCATGGAACGAACAGTTCGAAGACAAGTCGCACCAATCCACCGCCTCATCGAGCATCTTTGCTACGAGTCCTGGAGCGCAACGTCTTTTTTTTTTGTTTTTCCGTGCTTTCCTCCTGTCCTGCACATGGATTCGGTCTGTGCTGTGCATTCCTGCGCGCCCTGTCCTCTGCTTCCCTTGCTAGACTCCGCGGAAGCAAGCATCATCGTTCCGAAAAAAACGGAAGCGAAAACAGATCTCCGTCTCCAGAGTAAAGTGCGCCGGCGTGCACACGAGACGCGAGGGAAGGCGAGTGTCGTGTGTGACGGTGTTGGCGACACGTCCTTTCTGCGTTGCTCGTGCCTCTATCGTGCACCGTGTTTGGAACACCTCCCTTCAACGAATCCGCCCGTTTCGCGTTTTTTTCGGAAGAGGTGCGTTGTTTTGTCAGCTGCATGACGCTCTTCTTTGCCACGTCTCTGCTTGTCTATCTCATCACCCGTCGTCCGCTTACTTCTTCCTCCCTCTCGTACACACACACACACACACACCAGCGAACACACGTCGACAACCAGTGTGTTTCTGTCAACACACGCGCAGCCTGCCCTTCTTGTGTGTGATCTTTCTTTCTGCCTTTTATTGCTCTGTGGGCGCTTGTGCGCGCGTCTTCTCCGCACACACACGCAACGCACACAGCATTCCCCTCACCTCCACCACGGTCTTCCACGTCTTCATATATATGTTGTGCACATAATGTTTCCATCGGGCTTCCCGTCCTCCGCTGCCGGTAGCGGCAATAGTACTGCGGACACGACAGCCCCGCACATGCACGTACATACGGTCGTCATCAACGTCGGCGACGCAGACGGCACTGCGGTAGGTGGCAATGCAGGCGTGGCGGATGTCTTCTCTGGTGTTCCAGCGACGGTGTCCGCCGTCATGGCCGCTGCGATGGATCTCTCTAACTTGCCAGGGCTGGTGGACCTGCTCAGTGACACCACCCCTGCCAGCACCGCTGCACGTGAGTGGCACGCACAAGGCTGTCCCCCCTTTTCGCCTGAGGAAGTGATTTCTACCTTTGACGTTGTGCAGCTGCCCCTATCCTCTCCAGTCACTGCCACCGCCTCCACCAGCCATGGTGACACTGACGGCGCGGATACTGCTGGGAGCCCATCCCCGCCTGCGCCAGAGGTGAAGGAGTGCCCCATCTGCCTGGAGCCGCTGTTTCAGACGTCAGTGGTGCGCGCTGCACCCGAAAGCGTGCCGAGCTCAGCCCCGTCGCTTTCCGAGTTGCCCACCGCTGGCCGCGAGAAGCCGGCGACGGCATCCGAGTCGCCGCCATTGCAATCTCAAGCACCTTCCTCGCCGCCCTCTGTGCCTCCCTCGGACGCTGCAGCATCTGCCGATGCAGCCCGACCACTGGCACACGACGACACGGCCGAGGCAACGAAGGACGCGAAAACAGTGCGAGAGGTGTACTGCGGTCATCGCTTTCACGAGTCCTGCATTCTCCGCTGGATTACTCTGGGACACTACTCATGCCCGCTGTGTCGATCTCCCTTCGTGTTTGAGTGAAGGCGTGCGCGGGCGTGCGTGCCTGTGTCCGCGCGTGCTGCATTGGACGGTTCACAGTGCATCGACGCAGACACGCGCATGCACGCTCACCGCACAACCCACGACGACGACAACAGGGGAGACTTACGAATTCCCAGGCTGCGCCAATCAAGCAGTGATACACACGAAGGCGGGGGCTGTTGTGAAGCGGTGCACGCGACACGCAGGTCTGTGGACAGTGAAGCTCATTAGCAGCCATCGCTACAATGACGACAACGATGAGAGAAACCGAGACGATTTCTGTGGTGAGCGGGGAGGGGGGTGAAGGTGTTGGCCGTGGGCATTGCTGGTGGTGAGGGTGTTTGCCCTCCGTCTCCCTCTAACCCACCCAAAATGCTACAGGACTGTGCTGCACCGTCTTTTCCCCTGTCCTCCTGTTGGAGGACGACACGGTCAAAGGCCGCACATGCGGCGAGAGAGGTCGCCCACATCAGCACCGCGTTTTCGCCGCGAGGTCGACATCCGCAGGGTTTCTTTGGACGCGAGCACGCGCATCCATAGCGGCTTCTTGCCTTGACGGGCGCTCGCATGATGGGCATCCTCACTTCGGATGTCATTGCTCGTGGCTTCCCACGCCAGCACGGTCTTCTGCCATCCTTGTCATCTCGCTCTCATCTTTCTCTGCTCTGTGTTTTCGGTTCTTCGTCGCTTTCCACTTTCGTGGGCACGTGTATGGCGCACACTCGCACCCGCTCACGTGTGTTTTTGCCCCACGCGCCATGACGTCTGTGTTCTCAGCCTCATCAAGCCAAGCTCTTCGCGTTCCACTACCGGCCCTTTTCTCTACTGATCGGATCTGAAGCACTTCCTCGCCCCGCCTCCCTACCGACTCCGCGGCCCTCCTGCTTTCTCCTTCTACCCTTCCTCCCCCCTCTCTCTCCTCCCATACATAAACAGACAGGCACTCCCCCCTCTCTCTACAGCTCGCCGCACGCCCTCCCGCACCTCAGACCTGCATCTCGTTTTGCCCTTCTCTGTGTGCCTGTTCCACGTGCGTCACCACCATGGCGAGCAACGTGAACGAGGAGTCTCACGCGCTCTACGGAGCCGTCGTGGTGCGCCTGGTGGATCGCGTGATGCTCTGCAAGACGCCTAGCGCGCCCATGGACGGCTTCACGATTCCAAGCACCGCATGGGCGGACCTCGTCAGCCGTTGCAGCGCCCCGCACTTCCGCACCTCTGCGTTCCTCAACGTGACAGCCGACAAAGACCCGAAACAGGAGGTGACCTTGTCCTACCACCTCATGACGGATGATGCTTTTGGTTACGGCATTATCGGTGCCAAGGCAGTCAGCCGCCGAGACGGGCACGCCGCGCTGGACGAGCTGGCGGCTCTCTTCAAGAAGATGTTTGTGGAGCCCCCGTCAACGCTGAATCCAAAGCTGGCGGACGTTTTTGTGCGGCCGGCGCGCGACCTACTGATGAAGTACAGCAGCGGCGCCGCCGCGGGCTCAGCGGAGAACAAGGTGAAGAAGGTGAAGCTAGCCGTCGATGAAGTAAAGAACATGGCGCTGGACAACGTCGAGCGTGTTATTCAGCGCGGGCAGCGCATTGACGACATTGTGCAGGCCACCGATGATCTGCAGTTTCAAGCAGAGGGCTTCCAGCGCAGCAGCCGTGATCTGCGCAACCAGATGTGGTGGAGCTCGATGAAGGGGCGCATTATCCTGGTGGGCGCTGTGAGCTTCATGCTCTTATTGCTCTACTTCACGTTCTTTGCTGGCAACGGCAACAAGAAGACGGTGACAACGCAAGCTCCGAGCTCGGCACCGAAGTAGCCGGTGGAACGGTCTCTTTCCTTTGCTTCGCTGTTTGAGCGAGGGAGCGAGGGGCAGAGAGATAGGGAGGAAGGAGGGGGCGGAACGCATGTACGGGCGCAAGATGAAGGTATGCGGCTGGCCCCTCCCCCTCTCCCGACATGTACGAGGGATTGCTGTGCCGAGAGAGAGGAGGGGGCAATGAAGCACAGCAGTATCAGGGCCTGCCTGCGAGTATTTCGCCTTTCACGACTGTCACACTCTCATTTCTGTGTGTGTATGTGTGACTGTGTATGTGTGTGTGCGTGTATGTGTATGTGTGACTGTGTGTGTATGTGTGACTGTGTGTGTGTGTGTGCGTGTGTGTGTGTGTCCCTTGCCGATTGGGAAAGGCGCACTCCCGAGTCGCTTCGCCTCGGTCCTCTGCCGCGCTCTTCGTCCCTCACTGCAGCCGCTGCCTCCATCGCACTAACCCGAACGCCCGTATTTGGAGTCTCTGTGTGTATGTGTGTGTTTGGTGCTCTGCCCCTCCCCCCTCCCGTCCCCCTCTTTCAACTCTACGTCACATGATGTTGACCCCTTCGCTTCGGTTGTATTGTTCTCCTGCCATGTCTGCCTGCGGTGCTCTTCTACTCGGCGTTCGCGTGCTGTGTTGCCCTCACTGCTGCGCCTCCGTTTTCTCGCTCTCTCTCTCTTTTTAGGTGTGCGTCATGAACGTCTGCCCGTCACCCATCCCGGCCCACCCCTCCGCATCTCTACTCTGTCGATCCGTTGCGTGCGCAGTGACTGCAGCCCTCTTTCTCTGCTTTGTGATGTTGATGTCATCGTCTGGTGACCTTTTTTTTTGCACGTGCTGTCCCGCGTCCTCCTTCTCGCACACACCTACACAGTCCCGGCCATGTATCGTGGCTGCTTTTCCTGCGTCATGCACGTGCTCGGGAGTCCTGCGCGTGTGCGTCTGTCGCCAAATGCTGTGTCCTGTCTCCCGTCTCTCTCGGCCCCCGCCCCTCTCCTTCTGTCTTGTTCACCCCTGTGCTTCTTCCAGTTATCCTCATGTCGCGTTCCTGGAAAATGGCGGTGGATGGGGGAGGGAGGGGGAGGGGGGGTCACGTGTCGCCGGCTCTGCCCCTCCTCCTCCTCCCCTTCCCTCCCCCATCCACCTCCCCCCCCCTTTTTCAACTTAACAGACGACGGAGACAAGCTGACAACAAAACAGCAACGTACGTGGGGAGAGAGGTGGGCATACGCCAATGAGAGCGAAGATGCTGTCTTCTTCGCGTCTTCCTCTGTGAGCTGCTGAGCTAGTCGCTGTGGTGCATCTCTTGGAGGGAAAGAGAGGAGGGAGCAATGTTGTTGCCACCCTCGGGCGCCATGGTCTCTCGGACGAAACAGAGCGCAGCTCCTTCTTGCTTGGCTGCTGCCGCTGCACTCTGCACGGTTCGAGCTCGCCCTGCTTCCACTTCTCTTCTTACTCTTTCTCTTGTTGCCGCTCTCCCTCTCTCCTCGCCCTCCTCTTCCTCTGTGCCTGCGCGTGTGCACGCGCGGCCGAGTGCCTCACGTGCGTGGAACTGAGCAGATCGTCGAGGTACCCCCTTCTCGGAGAACGAGAAGGTCTCCACTACTGTGACGGTTGTGTAGGCGGGTGTCTCTTTCTCCGCCTCGATCCTGCTGCGGCGTAAGCCTCGCCAGCTTCGTCTTGCAAGGCGGTCCCCCCCTCCTCCTGTTTTTCGGGTGTGTGCTGTCTTGTATGCTGCCGTGTACTCATTCCCCCAGTCCATGGCCACCGCCGCTCCTGATTAACAGCCCTCCTTCCATATACTCGGTCTCCGCTGCCTCTTCTTTCCCTCCACCGCAGTGCAGCCGCTTCTTCGTACTCGGCGGTGATGTTCGTGCCAATGTCTTACGCGTCTTCTTCGTACGATCTGCCGAGTGGCCCGTCACCGCCGCCGAGGCGCAACGTAGCGGCTGGACGTCGACTTGCCCCTCTCCCGCCGTCGCTGCGCACAGACCCGCATCACCAGGTGAAGTCCACGCGGCCTGCGCGACACCCACCACCACCCTCCTCGTCGGTGCTTTCCCCGTCTTCCTCGACCGTCAGCGCCGCAGCAGGCGCTCGCAGTAGCAGCAAGCAGCGCCAGGATGGCCAGTGCCGTCTACCACCTGTATCGCAGGTAGACCACCCAGCGCCACATCACGCGCCAGCCGCGTCGCCGAAGAGAGCCATCGCAGCAGCTTCAGTGCGGCGGTTGTTTGCAGAGACGGCACCAGCTAGCCGAGGCAGCGCATCAGGGAACAGTGGTGGTGAGGTCATGTTAGACTACAGCAGGGGTGCGCGGCCCTTGTCGGGGGACCCGCAGCGCACCCCCGGTTTCGCTGCAACAAGGCGCCTCACACCGCAGCGCAGAGAGGGCGCCATGGACGTGCCGTCGAGGCCCTCTGTTGCAGCGTCCTCCACGGCCCCGCAAGGCCGCCCAAAGCCACGTGCGCTTGCATTACAGCGCAGCGGTGGTGGCGCACTAGGCAGCGGCCGCACGCAACGTGGCGAATCTCGCGTTTCAGGAACGGCTGCCATACACGGGGCCCCAACACGGCAACCCGCCCACTCGGAGCGCAGTGGACAGCGACACACGTCGTCGGGCACATCTCTGAGCATCGCGGCAAACAATGCCGCCGCCGAGTGTTCGGCACCCGCACTACCGAGTACCGGTTGCCCGGCGTCATCGGCGCAGCAGCATGGGGCTAGCGTTGATCTTCCGTATGCTCTGCATGACATGGACGAGCACTTCTTCACCAACAGGCAGAACTGGAAAACTGAAGAAGAGCTTCCGGGCCTGGTCTGGTCGTTGCTCGAGGGCGTGACGCTGGAGGCACCCTACACCAGCCATCTGTGGGCGCAAGCCTACGCAAGCCCTGCTGACCTCTTGCCAGCGCCGAAGGCAAAAGCATCCGTGCTGCCCGATATGTTTGTGCACCGCGAGAGCCAGCAGCGCACCAACGGCTTCTACGCGTGCGTGCGGTGTGGCACACCGGTCTGCGAACCATCTCATCAAGTGATACCGGCATCTTGCTCTCTTCGCGGTATCGCAGTGTTCGATGCCCTGCATATGAACGGCGTGGAGCTCCGCGTCTGCACGCCAACCGTGAAAGGCGTAGCGCCGCCGCAGTCGCGTGAGCAGCGCTCTTCGTCACCGAGTTTCCCAGCCGTCAAATCGCTCGGCAAAGTAGGGGGCGCTGCGGAGCTCGATGTGGTGGCGGGCGGGCTGCGCTTCCTCGTGCATTGCCGCCACTGCAATGGGTGCCTGGGTGTGATGCGGTTTGGTGAGATAACGGCACCCGCCGCTGCACCTGCCACGACGCTCTTCTGCGCGAACAGCGCGTGCCTCGAGTACGTGCCCTACCGCACGCGTGCCCGGCTTGATCAGTCGATAATGACTGATACGGGTGCCGATCCCGAAGCAGGCAGTAGTGGCCGCGGTGATGGCGCGGCTAGCATGTTCGGCCGCGCCTCTGCGGCGGAGCACGCCCAGTCCAGGGCTACACTGGGGTCTCTATTTGGTCCGCCGCACGGGGCGGTGGCGTGGGGCGTCGAGGGAGCCATCGGTGTCGACTATCGGGAGGAGCAAGGGATCATCAGCTACGCTGGCGACGACACCCGCCTCGATGCGTCGTTCGACGCCTTGCTGAAGGATCTCGACCCGTGCGCTGATCTAACACCGATATCCAGCAGTGTTGGCTCAGACGGATAGCAAGCAGGCAAGGAGGGCAGGGAGCGGACTCGTGCGTGGCTTGCAGTCCCGCCCCTTTTCGCAGGCCACGCTTTGCCCTATGGCCGGACATGTGCCATTCTCCGATGCACCGTTTGGCACCCCGCCCTCGCCCCCCCCCTCGTCGCATGGTGGACGTCTTGTTAGAGTTGTGGAAGATGGCGGTGGCTGTGGTGGGGTGAATGGGCGATGACGGTGCACAGAAAATCAATAGACCCGATGTACATGGAGCGCAAACGGCGGTGTCTCTTGGGCGGGCACATTGCCACCCACCCATCGCCGCATCTTGTCTGGTATGAGGCACGCGCAACGCCCCCCCCCCTACACACGACGAGCGAGAGTCAGAGAAGCAATACCCACATTGCATGTGCGTGCGTGCGTGAGCGGCATTCTTTATCATTACTTTCGCGTTCGCTTTTTCTGCACCGCATCACCGCTGTGTCGCCTACCCAGCTACACACGTGTACGCCTCTGTGGCTCAGTGTTGCGTGCGCTGTCATCAGCAGGCGCGCGCTCTCCCTTTCTTCCGTCCGTTGTTGGGTGCGTCGCCTGCGTCCACCGCGTCTGAATGCGCGTGTGTGTGTGCGGGCCATCACAACCGCGGTCTCTCCCTCTGCACGAACTGCGCTTGCGCGTCATATTGGTCTCCTGTCACACAAACTGGGCGGTTGTCTCGGAGGCTGCCGAGGAGGGGGAGGAGTGTCGCAGCGGGAAGAAGCGTATCCTTTGGCAGCG
This sequence comes from Leishmania major strain Friedlin, assembly GCF_000002725.2. Taxonomy (NCBI): domain Eukaryota; phylum Euglenozoa; class Kinetoplastea; order Trypanosomatida; family Trypanosomatidae; genus Leishmania; species Leishmania major. The sequence goes on along the minus strand of NC_007262.2, from coordinate 530,020 downwards.
GTGTGCGGTGTCTGTGTGTGTGTGTGTGTGTGTGTGTGTATGTCCGCTCCCCCTCGTCCTCCCACCCTCTCACTGCCGTGAAGCTACCCGAGCTCTCATGCGGACGTGCATGCGTCGTAGCACTGTCCTGCCCGCCCCCTTTCCCATCTCGTCCACACCCTTCCAGCTGCGATCTTCATGGGTGAGGTTCGCAGTCGGCGCCATCTTCGCCCTGCGTCGCTTCCGTTCTCCCCCCTGCTCCCCTTTGGCGTTGTACACGTCGTATGCGTAACTCTCCCTCTCCCCTGTGCCATCGCGGAATAACCGCCGGCCACATTCGCTTCCTTTCTCGTGGCTGTGTTTCTCGCTTCTACTCCTGCGTGACGCCCCACACACGTATACGCATCCATGCACCTTACATGCTCGCGCCTTCGCAGGATTCTTAAACAAAGAAAAACTACTATCACCACCGCCGCCGTCAACACCACCCCGACCCACGCCATCGCTCTCTTTCATTCAGTTCTGCCTCTTCTACGCGCTTCTGTTCTCGTGTCCATCGTCGCGTGCACCCACCCAAGCGACCTGCTCCGCTGCTCGTCTCTGTCTTGCTCGCTCGCTCACTAAATCCCCTCCCTCGACACCGTCACGCTCAGTGCCACCACCGCGCCAACGGCCAACCAAAGCCCTTTTGCACGTAACATAAATCGAGCAAGAGTAGCCGCTACTTCCCCCTCACACACACACACACACCACACACCCCCAGCCCCCGTTTTCACAGCCATCACAGAGCACAGCCAGGGCGAACTACCGGCGACTATACAACCACTGCAGGCGTGCTCGCCTTGCGAAGATCGCGTTTCCTGTGTACCTGTCTCTTTATCTCTCTCTCTCTCGGCCCATCCACGAGCCCCTCCTCTCCCCATCCCTCCTACTCCTTCCCCTCATATTCTTCATCGAGGCATCGCTAAGGTTTGTGCTACGTTCGGCCAGCTGGTCGAACGCCGTATCCAGCACTCGTAGGTGCGTGCGTGCGTCTGTGTGTGTGTGTGTATGTGTGTGTGTGTGTGTGTCTACCTGCTTTCACCCGCAGTCTCACTCGTCAAGCGCTTTAGACGTACGTCTTTCGTGTTTCAGTGGTCTACTTGGCGGTGTCTTGGCAGCACGTGCGTGTCTGTGAGTGCACGCGTGTGTGCAGCTGTTTTCATTTTTTTTTCGCTGCCCGAGGGTCGTGCACGTCTCGGCGTCGTACCAAAAACGTCCTTCGCTGCTCCCTCCCACCCACGCAAGTGTTAACCGTCACCAAGTCGCCTGCGCATCCGTCTCTCTCCCCGGGCCCACGCCTTCGAGTGCTTCCGCACAAGAAGTACTCCTTCTCACCAGTTTTGCGCGCGCCTTCACTTGGCTGCGAGGACCAAGCAGCCCCCCCCCCCCACCCCCCCGCTCTCCCCCAATCACCCCGATTTGTCGTTGAGCTGCTCCTCGACGCGCACGCGTATGTCCAACAGGTGAGGGGTGCTTCGGTTAGATCTCTTTTCGTTTTTCCAACATATATCATCGCCACCATCACCCTCTTGAAGCTTGACTGTTTCTCTCTGTACGGGTTCCGGCGAGAGTGTTACACACGTACACAGGCAAAATACGAGGCATAGGCGGCATCGCTCACGGCTTACACCACGACGCGCTCCCCTGACACAAACGCACGTGCGCCGTTATCTGTGTCGTTGTTCTTGTCTCTCCCTTTTGTTGTTGTTATTGCGCGTTGCTTGTTTTAGCATCGACGCGGTGGACTTGGTGCTTGTGCGTCCGTGGAGTATCTCGTCTTGTCGCTGTCGCTTGCGGTGCACACAGACAGGCACACACGCGTACATACACCCCTCCTCCTTCTCGTCCCTCTATATCTTACGTTTTCCTTTTCTGGTTTCGCCTCCGTCAACCTCCCCCCCCCCCCAAACACACACACACACACGCATACACCTTTCTCTTCCTCCCCCTCCCGCCCGTGTCGCACCTTGGATAGCCTGCGGACGGCCTAATTTCTGGGTGTTTCTGCGGCGTGGCCGCCTCGCGGACGCTGGGGTGTGTACTTGGGTTGGTTGTTGTCGCCCTTCGAAGAAGTGGCGATTGGCATCTTTCTCTTCGTGTGCGGGACGCGGGCGGTTCTTGTGACGCTGCTCGTTCTCCTCCTCTACCGCCTGCGCTCGCCCACCCACCCCCTCCCTCTCTGCCGCTTATTGTTTGTTCGCTGGCTGTGGCTTCGGCCGGTGCCGGTGCCCCCCTCACGACCACGACCTCCACACCCAGCGTTACAGCTCACGGGGAGGGTTTTTCTCCTACGCCTGCTCCAGTGCACGTCTCTTTCTCGCTGAGTACTTGCCAAGAGGCGCTCTTCGCCCCTCAAGCTGCTGGCGTGCAGCGCTCGCCGAGGCCAGTCGAGCGCAGGCATCGAAGAGAGAGAGAGAGAGGGCGGAGAAAGTGCTGCTGAAACAGGAACGCGCGCGCATCGCACGGAGCTCTTTTGGGAGAGGGACTTGGGGCAGTGATCGCGTATACGAACCCGACAAGGTTCGTCTCGCAAGAACGCAAGCACACAGCAGTGCGCTGTTGCAAGCTTTTAGGGCACCTGTGCAGCCGCGTCTTCCTTTCTCACAACTGTCTCTGTGCTTGTGTGTGGCGGGGACTGTGCGCGCAGGGCGAAAGCATCGTCAGGAACAGCTACCCTGCCCACGCGTAGGACGACGAGACACCAAGGCACCGATCTGTGCACGCACACGCACACGCACAGAGGCAGTGCACGAGGACGTCATATTTCTTTTCATCGCTGTTTGGGAGAGTGGGTTTCGGAGCGTGTGTAGGGGCGTCGAGGTGTGGACGAGAGAGACACAGCTTTTTGCGTCCTTCTTTCCTTGTTTCTCTCCCTGCACCGTATCTTCCCCCCCCCCCCACACACACACACATACCAGACGGAAACACGTTGCCTCCGCGAGGGGACGGAAAACGGAAGAGGTCGACGCACGCACCGGTACGCAATCGTACACAGGCGTGAGGGCAATCAAGCCGCTCCTCTCTCCCTTTTCCGTCTCGTCCCTGGTCTTTCCAAGAGGCCTACGTGCTTGACGGGTGCCTACGCACACGCTGACACGCACACACATACTCACATAGTGAATGCGTGCGTGCGTGTGTCCCTCATCCTTTCCTAACCGCTTGCACCGCCTTTTGTCTGAGTCTCACGCGCACCCGGGGATGGCATACGGCGGGCCTGCGCCAGCCAACCCGCACCTTGCCGCGCTGGCGAAGGATGTGCATCGAATCACTGGTAACATCAGCGGACCCTTCCGCAAGGGTGAATACACGATGGTGCTGCAGCAGTTTGATATGTTGATGGCCACCTCCGCTGTGGAGGAGGTCGCCGCGATGGCGGTGGAGTGCCGCGAAGAGATGCGCGAGCTCGACTTGCTGGGGCAGTCGCGGAACGTCTTGGGCCCCGACTTCTTAACATGGCGGCTGACAACGCCGCAGGGGCGCGCGATCGGCGTCAATGGCAACTACAGCCTTCCGAAGCCGTCCACAGTCTCTGACGACACCTACCAGCTGTACCTGCTCGAGCAGCAGATTGAGGATGCCTGGGGCCAGGTGCTGCTGGCGTCGATGCGTCAGGTGCCTGACGAGCAGGAGCATCATGAAGAGATCGTGAACGACTTTGAGCGGTTGTTCGAGCGCTGCTCCGACTACTTGCGCGCGATGCTGCAAGACACTATGAGCGCCGTACACCTGCTGGACATCACGGTGATGGACGCCTCGGAGCTGTCAACGCAGTATGTTGTCTGTGCGGCGCTAATGAAGCACCCTCCACCGGACGTCGCCGCACTGGTAAAATTCATTGAGTACCTGAAGCAGCGCAGCATTCCACTCTCACTGGCCGCCGCAGAGCAGCTGGAGCGCATCTACCTGCGCTTCATGAAGGGTGAGGCGGCCGCGGACGTGTTTGAGAGCGTCACCGCCGCCGGCGTCATCCCGCTGTCTGTGAGGCCGTTTGCGATGCTGTTCAACAATCTCACGGACGCGAACGCGGTGCTGGACGCGTATGACCTGATGCTGGACTACGGCATTGCACCCGAGGAGTCCACGCTGCGAATCCTGTGCAAGCAGTCTCGCATGGAGTACGCCAAGCTGCACTTCACCACGGTGCTCAAGAACATGGCAAACGCCACTAGCGCGACACAGGCCCACTCGCCGTCGCCGCCGCCACCTCGCTCGCCACTGGCGTCTGGGGGCGCTGGCGTGGCACCTGTGCACACGAGTGCCGCCGCCTCGACCTCCACCGCCTCTACTGCATCGCGGCGGCGAGACGAACGTTCGTACTTTGCGCAGCGCATCGAGGAGCTGGCGGAGCGCAAGCCCAAGGCGTCGCTCCTGGAGGCTCTGAAGGTGCTGCACCGCGCCGAGGTGGAGGGGACATCTCTGGAAGGGGACACCTACATCATGTCCGCCCTGCTGCGGCACTACTGCCGCAGCACGACCCCGCGCCACTACCTGGTGTTGCCCTTCAGCGAATCACTAGCATACCGGCCTGGTCCTGTCTCTGACGGCGTGCGCGCCGCATCGCATGTGGAAGGTGGTGGCAACTCCAAGGGGCACCCCGCGGCGAACGGGTTTGACCTCGGCCCTGACCCCGCCAACGAGGAGCTGTTGGAGGGAGAGGGGAAGAGCGCCGTCAACGAGGAGCTCGAGGGGCTGCCAGGCGCGCCAACGCGCTCCCGCGGTGGGGAGCCGGAGGCGGAGAAAGGCCGCCGCCCACGCCCGCGGCAGCGCGATCCGTACTTCGCAGACAGCTCCGAGGAGGGCACGTACATTCTCGAGGTACTCAAGTCCTACGGCTCCTACCCAGACAACAGCGTCCTGCAGGCGCTGTCGGCCCAATACGAAGGGCAGGTGCCGCACATGGAGATCGTCGCCAGCGCCGCCGACGCCTTCTTCGAGGGCTGTATGGCCTCTCACGGCACCATGAGCCCCGTGGACTGCCGTTTTCTCCACGCGCTCGGCTACTACTACATCGACAACCGATGGCGCGACCGCGCGCACCTCCTGGTGCGACGCGTGCTGGAGATGTTCTACGCCTACCATGTGACCTTCCGCGCCGACCTCAGCGGAACGGAGAAGTGGTTCTCCTACTTTGCCGTCATTGTGGGCACGAAGACCGGACCACTCGACCTCGGTATCGGCCTCTTCGCTGCGTCCCTGGCTCTCTCCGACAAGACGGTGAACCCTAAAGTGGCCACAAAGTTGACGGCGAAGCGGGACTCGTCGGAACACGTGATCGAAGCCATCGCGGAGCTCGAAAAGTGCGGGTGGGATTACCATCGAATCCTCTTCTGTGACGCCCTCATGCTAGAGCCGCAGGAACGGGCGAGCGCAGAGAAGAACGAGAGCCCCGCTGGGGCGAACGGCGCTGGCTCACGCGACCACCATCACGGCCGAGGCGCGAACGGCAGCCATGCCGCAGGAGCAGTGGCCTCGTCTGCCGCAGCGGCCGGAGAGGAGCACCTCGGCAAAGAGAGTATCTATACCTCGGCTGGCCAAGGTCCGAGCTCCTACAACAACTCGCATCTGCTGTCAGCCCGTCCTAGCCTCGTCACGTACATGTACGTGGCACTTCGTGACTTAGGCGTTGACAAGAAGACGGCTGACTGGCTGCGTGACAAGCTCAAGGCCGCGCGGCAGGAGGCATTGGCATCGAAGAGGACTCGCTGAGGTTCTGTCGTGCGCTCCGCGCATTTCGTCACTGACAACGGCACCAGGTGATGGTAGCGGGCCGGAGAAAAGAGAAGAAGAGCATCAGCGGGCATGGGAGAGAGGGGACGCGGTGGGGTGCGTGGTGCACGCTGATGCTGTTGCGAAGCCTTGTTGAGCAGAGGAGAACATGGACAGACAGGACGCGAGCGATCTGTGTGGAGCGTCATTTTGCACAGCCTCGGTGGTGCTCCACGCGACAGCCCTGCGTCCTTCCGCCGCCGCTCCCCCCCCCACACACACACACAAGAGCGCTGACAGCCGGCTCGTTGCTGCCCCCCTTCTTCCTCCTTCCCTCTTTTCTGCGTAGTTGCCCACGCCCTCTCAGGCCCCGATCGGCGTCTGCGTCACGGAAGGGTCTCCTTTCCTCTCTGGGTTTCTTGTCCTGCGACCAGCGTTGATCTGCTACGTGAAAGTCGCCTTGAGCGGGTTTGTGTGGCGTATGCGAGGAGGAGGGGCAGTCGTTGCCCCTTTTCCGTTCGTGCCAGGTGCCTGACTGTGCCGCGGAAACTTTTTCTTTCGCCATCTCGGACGGTCAAGGAGGCGGCTGCGGTTATGTGCTGCGCTTTGGTGCGCCGCCGCCTTCGTCGTTCGCCTCTCCCCGTCTTCTCCTCTCCACCACTGCGCTGCGCTGTTCTTGCGCTCCCTTACCTCTGTCTGTAACCGTGAGGGTGTTACGCGTATATATGTCTATATATATATATATATATCTATATATATATATGTGTGTGTGGGTGGGTGGGTAGGTGGGTTTATGTGTGGGTGTGACAGCTGCAACAGCGGCGCCTGTTGAAGTTGCGGGCCTCCAACGTGCTCCCCTTCCCCTCCACCTCCGTCACCGATCAGGCTCGGTCTCTCCCTCACTTTCCCTCCTACAGTGCCATTTTTTCCGCACCACGGCGTTGATGTCACTTCTTCTGACACATACACACACACACACGTCAAATTGGTGCGCCATAGACGCAGTCTGTGCGACAGCGGGGATGAGAGGCGTGCATGATCGCGCATGTGTGCAGAGGGCCCCCCCTCTCTCATCTCTCATGTATAGCTCTCACAGACCTTCCCCACCACCGTCGTGCATGCCTCCACACCCGTCCTGGTTGCGAGCTCCTGTGGCTATATATGGTGTATTCGAGTTGAAACCAGCACACAAGGAAAGTGTGCGTGTGCGTGTTGGATGAACTCAATCCTCGCGCACGCAAGAGAGAAGACGCACTCGAGGTCCTGTGTTGGTCTGTTTTCTCACGGCGACTGGATATTGGGCTGACAGCTCCTCTCAACCACGCTTCCCCATCCCCCTTCTACCTTCCTGTTGACTGGTGCGGTGGTCGTGATCACTATCGACTTGTGCCTGTCTTCCCCTCCACCCTCCTCTTCTCCCTCTTGCTCTCTGCGCTCATGCAGCTGTGTGTGTGTGCGCGCGCGCGTATCTGCGTGGGTCTCTCTTCCTCGGATGTTTTGCACTCCCCTGATTCATGTCCTCGACTCTTGTGGCCGTGTACGAGCAGGCATGTAGCGATGCCGCCGTGCTGCCCAACTCGGCGCTGGCCCGTTGCTTCGCCGCCACCGAACAAGCTATGCTGCTGCAGGTGTTGTCCCTCAGCACGAACCTTATCGGGCCGCGTGGGCTAGTAGCGCTCTTACCTGTGCTACGTGAGTGTCGGCACACCTTGCACACTCTCGACCTCAGCCACAATAGCCTCGACAACGCAACCATTCGACAGCTGGTGCTGTGCTTTGCAAGCGGCGGCTTTTCCGCACTGCGCCGACTCGAACTGCGCGGCAACCTGCTCACCTATCAGGGCGGCAAGTGCCTTGTCCACTGGTGTGAGGGGCTGCGCACAGTGAGGCAAGCACACGACACGCGGCAAGCCGGCGTTGATGATGTGAAGGGCAGAAGCGCTCATTCTCTCGCCCCGGCTGCGCCACCTGGCGCACCAGCGTCGCTTCTTTGCTGCGCTGAATACTGGTGTGATGCGACCGATGTTAACATCGACTACGTCGGCATCGAAGATACCGCCATGCCGGAGATGTTGCAGAGGGCTCTTCTTCAGCGAATCACGGACGCCATGGCGCGCCGTGAGGCGCGTCGGCTGGGACACAGCTCGCAACGACGCAGTCTCAGTTGTGTTGCGACACGCGAATCAGGCCCCGTGGCAGACACATCAGGCGCGGCCGACTCTCCACGACTGTCCTCGGCGGATGCCGAGAGTGTTAAGGCGCCTGTCCTTGATGGCCCCCCGATCGTGGGTACAGCGCACCCCTTCGCACGGAGCCCGGCCGACTTTTTCACGGACGACAATGACGAGCTGCAACACAGCGACGTCATGAAGGTCGCCGCCGCCGTCGGTGCCGCAGCAGTCGCCGTCACAGAGGCTCGTGAGACAGACGTTCCTCGCTTTCTCCAAGATGATATCGACATGGATGTCCTTCACAAACCTGCCTACGATTACACCAGCGCCGGTGACAACGTTTCAGGTGGGGCGGAGGAGTTGGAGGACGTCAGGGACGACAGCGGCTATCACAGCGACAACAGCCCCGCTGCCGGGGTCGCCGGCACGCTCTTGAGTGCTGACGCATATGCAGATCAGCGGTCATTTGGAATGCACCGGCGATCGGGCTCTGTGGCAGAAGCGTTGCCCTTCCCAAACCACTCGCTGAAAGAGGGTAGCGGGACTGATGCGCGGTGCGCGGTATCGTGTTCGCGTCCGGCATCGTCGCCGCCCATGTCCCCTACTGCTTCGGACGGCTTTGCTTCGTACACCGCCGAGCCTTCAGCAGCAGCAGCAGCGCAGCAGCAGCAGCAAGAGGAAGTGGAGCCGTACCCTCCTCCGCCGCTAAAGACTGCCTCGAACATCTTGGATGAGTTGGGGCTTGAGGCTGTCGCGGAAACAGCTGGCGGCGGCAGCGGCGGTGGTGATGGTGGTGGTATGGAGGAAGATGCCGATACAGTGCCTATGTGGCTCGAGGCGCTGTAGCATGCTATCAAATATTTTGGCGTGCGGCACGTTTGTGCAACTCGAGTCGGCCTTGTCTCAGGCGCTGCAAGGTGGTGTGCCTTCTCTGCCGACTACCGTTTTGGCTGCCTTTAAGCGCCGTCTTTCTTTTTCCGCTCCATACCCCTCCCAGCCCGCCCCCGCGTCGGATCGTGTGTTGCACGACCCACCAACCCATCCCGCCCCGCCACGCTCTGCCCTGCCCATCTCGCTTCCTTGCGCACCTCCTCCTCCTCCTCCTCTGCTTTTGTTGATGCAACGGTTGTGCTCGTTGTCCCCCACCCCCCACCCCTCCTCCTCTCCCTGCATGTAAAGCGACAACACCCGCACACATCCTCATCCGTTTGTGCCGACCATGTACGCTGTTATCACCACCACCACCACCACCGCATCCTTTCGTGTTTGCTTTTGCTCTTCGTGTGTGTGTGTGTATATATATATGTATATGTGTGTGTGTGTGTGTGTGTGTGTGTGCTGCTGTGTCTGACATTGCGTGTCTGTCATCCCTCACCTCAACCTCCACCCCTTCCGCCTTCGTCACTGTCCTGGCTCTCTCCTTCTCCTATACGGTGTACCGCTTCCCGCTTTCGACTTCATGCGCGTCCGTGTGTGTGCGCGGGCGGGCGGGCGGGGGGCTGCTCTGAACGGCTTTGACCAGCGGCACCACCGAAGGAGCGAACCGACGGCACACCGAAGGGGGATGCAGAGACGATTGAGCGTGCGCATACGGTCGAGCTGGGCGCGCATATGTCTTTCATGGTCGCGGTGCTCGGCTTAGAGGTGGGCGCCGGTCATTGTCCATCCCTCCCCTCCGAGCCCGCGCGCGGGCCCCTCTCCGCTTCGCATCCCCTTTTTTTTTTGCGCCTGCACGTTTCATGTGCGCTTCTCCACACTCGCCTACACACGCACACGCACTTACACACCTACATACCCACACATGCCTGCATGTATACGTCCTTGCTCACGTGGACAGACTCGGATCGCGCCCCCTTCTCGCGTTCTTTTCTCCTCTGTGCTGTTTCTCGTGTCTTTTCCGCAATTTTTTCCGTTGCGTCGCTCTTCCGCTGTTACCGTGAAGGCGGATACGCGCGGACATCGCTACACGCAACCATCCCTCCCTCCCTCCCTCCCTCTCACGGTCCCACCTTGCATCCCCCACACAGGCACACGATACGCTCACGCGCACCTGCCCTCACGCTAACACAGCCCTGCCAATCACCAGTTTATTTTCGACAAACTTCTTCAGCATTCGGCAGCAGCAGCACCACCACCACCACACGCCCCCTCGCACATACAATCACACACACACACACACACACGTGCACGCCTCACGCCCTCTGTGCTTCGCCTGCTCTCTCTCTCTCTCTCTGCCTGCTCACAGTGTTGAAGGACAACGCGTAAGCGCGGTCTTCTGTCATCCCAATATGGCGACCAAACTCCAGCAGCCGAACTCCTCCGTTGCGGCGGATGCAACCACCGCGGCAGCCCCCTCGGAGTCGGCCACTGCCACTTGCGATGCCGTTGCTGCCGATACCCCCTTCGCAGACACCACCAGTGTGACGTCCGCCACGAAATTCCCCGTCCCTTTCATGTCCTCCAACGACGGCCTCTCCGAGGACACGGTCATGTACATCAAGGACAACAACATTGGGCAGCTGATGGAGTACATCTTGCGTTGCATCATCACCGACAAACCAACCAAGCCGCTCGAATATGTGCATGAGTTGACAGCCTCGCCGCTGCCGCCGCGGGTGGTCCTCGCTGGGCCGCCGGCAAGCGGCAAGGGCACGCAGGCGCGCCACATCTGCTCCTATTACAAGCGCGCGATTGGCAAGAAGCCAGTGCATGTCTCATCGGGCGATCTTCTTCGCGCTGAAGTGGCTCAGGGCACCCACCTGGGCAAGATTGCCGAGAACTTCATGCAGCGCGGTGAGCTCGTGCCGGATAGCCTCATCATCAGCATTATCCGCAACCGACTGACGCAGGAGGACGCGGTGATGAACGGATGGCTGCTGGACGGCTTCCCGCGCACCCGCTCTCAAGCGATTGCGCTGGACGCCGCAGGCCTGTGCCCCCGCATCTTTGTGGTCCTCGACACCCCAGATGATGTTTTGTTTGGCCGCGTCGAAGGCCGTCGCACCGACCCGGTCACCGGCATCATCTACCACCTCAAGTACAACCCGCCGCCGGAGAACGACACGGCGCTGCTCGAGCGGCTGCAGCACCGCGACGATGACACCCGCGAGGTGCTTGGCCCTCGTCTGGAGACATACCACTCAATGGTCGAGGGTCTGCTGGACTACTACGGGTCCATCATGTATCACGTCGACGGGAACCGACCGGAGGCAGCCATCACGAAGGACATTACCGAGTACCTCCAAAACCACAATGTAGCGTAGGCAAGAAAGAACGAAACGCGAAGGTAAAAACAAAACAGAACGAGAGGGGGGAAGGCAGTCATGGAGGCGAGAGAAGTGTCGGAGGGCGGAAGGCGGAGGAAGACCGACGCCGCCAAGCGAGGCGGCACAATACCGCATGCTTCGATGCTCTTGATCTGACGGCTCAGCCGAAGACGACGACGGAAAGCAACAAAACAAAAACGGGTAGAAACAAAAGAGAGAATGCGGCCCTCCTACACACGCGCGCACAAGGACCATACGTATGCCTTTGTGTGCCTGTGTCTGTGCCTCCGTGCGCCGTCTACCCGTTGTGGGTGCCGCTGCTAATGGTTTTGGTCGTGGTGTTGGTGGCGCCTTGTGCACGTGCTTCTCCGTATGGACCGTTGTGTGCGTGTGGGTGTGGGTGCCCCTCTCTCTCCTCCCTTCTCCTTGGTTTAGTGTGCACGCATGTGCCGGCCGAAGAGTGCACGGGCTGGTGTACAAGCGAACGAGGAAGGTGTCTTCAGCGAGGGATAGCGGACGGAGGTGGAGAAGGGCGGCGGCGGCGGAATACAGAACTGCGGCGCTGGAGGGGGGGGGGTCTGCCTCCAGTGTGGCGATTGGCGGCGGGAAACACAAAGTGAAGAAGCGGAGGAGAACTGATTGCACCGTACATGCCACGCCAGTGACCATATCTCCTTCCTCCTCATGGCACTGTCAACTGCGCCATCCGAAGCGTTTTGCTGGCAGACCATACCGGCGCGGCCTCCCTCCCTCCTTTCCATCTCTTCCTCATCCATTCATCCATCCACGCATCTCCCGCCTCCCACCTGAAACGGACCCCGAAGCGCGTCGCCTCTCTTCTGTGTGTGTGCGCGCGCGCGTTAATGATGATGTACATGTGCTTGTATGTTTTATATATTTTTGTTCTCACCCTTCTTCCTTCTCCCTCTGGATTCGCCCCCCCCCCCTCCAACTCTGTGTGTGTGTGTGTGAGGGGGGGGAGAAGCCCAGCAGCTCTCCCCAAACCTTCCCAATGCTAAACCCCTCGTGTTGGTGGCAGGGTCGTGGAAGGCGTTGTGCCGGAACCACCTGCGACAGTGAACAGTCTTGTACCATCTGTGTGATAGGCAGAGTGTCGACCTGACTCGAGCGTATCTCGCCCGGCCCTCACACTGCCTACTGGCTGGGGGAGCCTGAGTGCTGCTGCGAGGGGTATGCCCCAGGTGGTCGCCGGTATAGTGGGGGAGCGGCTGTGACGCAACCTAAGAAATGAGGGGTTATGGGTAGAGGTCGAGGCAGAGGCTGTGCTCCGATGACTGCGTCGGCGCCTTGCTGGACTGACGTGTGTTGACGGCTGTCATGGCCCCCCGCGAGGTGGGGGCCTGTGTGACAGGACCAAGTGGTGTGAAGCTCACGTTCTGTTATATGGTAGCGACATGGACTCACGTGGTAAGTAAGGTATATATATGTATACACGTGTATACACCCTTGCGTGCCGCTCTCCCTCTGTCGCGGCCGACCTGTGTCTCTCTGCACATGGGGTGAGGTATTCACTTCCTTCACTTCTTTATCTGTGCGTGTCTTTAATTGTAGCTTTTCTTTTTCGCCCTCCACTCCCGCCCCCTTTTCTGGACCCACGCCGTCCCGCTTGCGTCTGCGCGTGCGTATGCGTTCTTTGTATGTATGTATGTGTGTATGTGTGTGTGTGTGTGTGTGTGTGTGTGTGTGTGTGCGTGTGTGCGTGTGTGATGATGTGTTGAGGAGTGCGTGACGCACATCTGTGCCTGTCCCTCTCCTGATGTATATGTGTTTCATGTAGCGAACCGTGGGGCTCTTGTTGTTGTGGGCTTTCGCGTTGCCTCGAACATGTGCCTCGGGACACACGCGCCTCCTCCCACGCACTACCAAGTGAACCAGTCATCACACACACATACACACACACACACGTCCGGACATACGGGACAAAACACACCTCCTGCAAGCAAGCGTTGACACGCCGGAAAGAAAACAAAAGAAGAGGGAGCGCACCAAGGTCGAGGAAACTATCCCTATGGTGAACAGAAAAGGATGAGGAACACGTGAGCGCTCGCGCCACGCTCGCCAATGGGCAGTCTCTCCGCTCTGCCTCGAAGTCCCCGCATAGCGCAGAAGATGACAACGTGGTCGACTCAGGCAAGTATGGAAGGAACGCATGATGCGGCGTTGGGCGTGTGTGATGGGTGAGAGGCGATCACCACAAGGCAACGCGTCTGTGTGGGTGTGGGTGCACGATTGCTCCGTCGCCTATCCCCTTCCCTACTCTGCAGTCCGTCGCTGATACTCTCTCTACAACGGTTCGTCCCTTCCCTCACCCTCTCCCGACTTTGGTTTCTCCCTCCTCCTCCACAGTGTGCATCCGTCTGTGTGTATTATTGTCCCCTGCTCGCACCATCACCCCCTCCCCTCTTAGGCACCGCATCCTCACACACACACACACACACACACGCATACACACGAACACACGTTTGGGCACTGGTACATCGACGTCTTCACGCGTCTCCTTACGTGGCTTTGCAGATCAGCTCACTCACGTGTGTGCTCGTGGGCACTCGTGTGTGTGGTGGACAAGCTGTTCCAGCGCAGTCTCGTCCTCTTCCACAAGAGCGCCCCTCGCCCGCGCTGCGTCTGAGGTTGCTTACCCATCGAAGCAGGACTGCACATTCCCCTGCCTGAACAACGTATCTCTCTCTCTCTCTCTCTCTTTCTCTCTCTCTCCGTGTGTGCGCGCTTGCTGGGAGGCCTTTCCCGTTCACCTGTCATATCCCTCCTTACATATAGCGCCACCAATCTATCTATATATATATATATATATAGATATATATATGTATATATATATCTATATATGTGTGTGTGTGTATGCATAGCCACAGCGCCTATCTCCTCTCCCTCTTCTCTTCTTCCCCCCCCCAATCACCACCACCATCAAAAAAAAACACACAGACCCTCCCATCCCTGCTAACGCAGTTGCCTGCCGCACCCATCGCTTCAGTCATCCACAACCTCAACTCCTCCTATTATTCGGCAAGGCCCTTCTCCACCGCCTCTCCTCCCCCCTCTTCGGGTGTCCAGTCCATTTTCTATCGCCCACGTGAGACCCTCCTCCTCGATCTGGGCGTGTGCGCGTGCCTTGCCAGCGTGTCTTCGCGCTTGTATCTCTCTCTCTTCCGTCTCGAGTACGCGCGTAGAAGAAAAAGCAAACCGTTTCAGCACCAGCACGCAGTCGCAACGCCCTTTAGCCGACCATGATCTACCGCTCCACTCCCCGGGCGGAGTCGCCGTCGCACCCGCAGCTGTACAAGGCGCACACAGAGTCCACCCCGTGCTGCACAAGCTCCGTGACCCCGACGCGCAACAGCTTTTCCCTCTCCATGATTCCACGCGCGCAGTCGCCGCACAGCAGCAGCCGTTTGACGTCGACCTCTGCCAACAGCGTGCGCTTGAAGAGCAGGCGTTTGGAAGACACGGTATACGTGGCAGATGTGAACCCCGCGTACTCGGTGGCCGCAGCGGTGCGCTGCATCGCCCCTGTGAACGACCGCGTCATGTGGACAGCCGAGTACAGCGGAACGCTCTGCATCCGTTCTCTGCCCAAGGGCACCCCACTGAAGGAGCTGCCGGGCCGCAAGGGCTCCTACTGCATCTCCCTCCTGTACCTCCCGAGCAAGGATGTGGTGTGGGCTGGGTTCCAGGACGGATACCTGCACGTGTACAGCGCCAAGAACACGGACCTACTCAAGGAAATGATGGTGCACGGGGGTGGATTGAACTGCATGATCGAGGTCGAGGGATCCGTTTTTACAGGGGGTGGAAACTGGAAGTTGTGCCAGTGGGACCCAACCGATTGTAACGCCGAGCTGCAACGCAGTCTCCACGGCCACAGCGGCGGCGTCCGCTGCCTTGCCCTGTACAACGGACCCACAGGTGCCGTCATCTTCTCCGGCAGTGACGACGGCACAGTGCGAGCGTGGGACCCGTACGAGTCACTGCCTGGCCAGGAGAGCACCGAGGCCAACATCCACACCTTCACCGGACACAGCCGCGCCGTGCTGGCGTTGGCGGTTGTGTCGCACGCGAGCCAGCTGTGGTCCGCCGGCGAGGACTTGACGCTGCGAGTGTGGGACATGCGCTCGCTTGCATGTCTCGCAGTCTGCCGAGGCAAGCACACCGCACCGATCTCGAACTTGATGGTGCTCGAGTCGCGCGTTTGGTCGGCCGACAAGCACGGCCACATTCTGATTTGGGACATTGCAACACAGTCACTGCTGCAGGACCTTTCGGAACGCGTGCCGTACTACGGCCTCGAGAAGGGTATGGTTCTCGCCATGCAGAAAGTGCAGCCAACCACGGCGTACAAGGTGTGGACGGCCTTCTCCAACGGTGTTTTGCAGTGCTGGAACGCCGAAACGGTGCCGATCATCTTCGACGACGTGTCCGTCTCCGGTGGCGTCTTCAAACCCCCCAACGCAGGGCCAGCAGCGCCGCAGGTCATTATCGCTGGTATCGGGAGCAGCGCATCAGCAACACCGGCCGTCGTTAATTCTGCGGACGTTGTGTGCAGCTCGGCTGTGACCTTGGCGTCCTCAAACAATTACAGGGACACGCTCAGCAGCATCCACAGCAAGGACAACTTACCCGTATCGATCCCCACCACGCAGGTGCAGGAGTACATTCGCAGCCTGCAGGACGAGTTGGAGGCGACGAAGCGAGACGCGAAGCTCAACTACGAGAAATACCGTATGGAAGCTCAGTGCGAGATCGAGACGCAGCAGCTGCTTGCGCAGGAGAACAATCGCCTACGTGGCCTCGTCCAAGAGCTCGAGAAGCGTGCTGGTGAGCCTCCAGAGGGGTTCGACGCGCCGGTGCAGATGTCGCAGGGCGCTGCCTCCCATCACATGATGGAGGAGGAGGTGGTGCGCCTCCAAAGCGTGCTCATCGAGACGCAGCGCCAGCTGGACGAAGCTCTGGAGCGGCAGCTTGAGCTCGAGGCCGAGCTGGACCGGCACAAGCCTGCGTCGTCATCCCTACACATGTCGAGTATGGCCATCCCACCTAAGAGCGCCGCGCCAGACCCGTACCGGCAGTTTATGCGCCAGGACGGAATGGCCAAGCTGCCAAGCACAGCCGAGGACGCGTGCAGCGACAGCCACTTCAGCTCTGTCTCACCCAGCGGGCCAGTGAACACCAGCGCGAACCCGCTCAGTGCGTTTCTCTTCACGTCCTGCCAGGACGACGGAGAGAGCGCAAGCCACGCCGGCGTGCCGGCGGAGCACACCCGCCTCTCTCGCCGCTTCAAAGGCGGCAACTGGTCATACATCATGCAGGAGAAGCCGCATGAGCTGCGCAGCACCTTCATCGCAGACTTCTGTGCGGGCGTCGGTGTAGCACCGACGCAGCTGGAGCGGGTGGACCTGAGCCTTGGCAGCCTTGTCGCTGAAGTCGAGGTGGTGCATCCAGCGAACGTGCCGGCAGCGGAACTAGAGCGGCGCATGCAGACCTACCGCTTCCCTGCCCTCATGCGGCTCCACACGGACGCCTTCACGGCAGCCAAGACGCCCCCGGACACCGCAGCTGCCACAATCAACGACCTTCAGCGGCAACTAGCAATGGCGCAGGAGCAGCGCCGTGTCGAGCCATCGCCGGAGCCGCAGCAGCCCAGCAGCAACGACAACGGCTGCCACAGCGAAGGTAGGATCAGTGCCTCGGAGTGGCAGCGGCTGAAGGACCAGAACAACACCCTTCGGGGCACCCTGCAGCGTCAGATTAAGCTCATCAGCGACCTCAAGAACGAGTCCGCGGAGAAGGATGTTAAGCTGGCCGACGCGCGTGCGCATCTGCAAGACGCGGAGAAGAGACTGCAGGAGGCCCAGGAACAGCAGCAGGACAGAACGCCAAGCGCGTCACGGCAGCGCGCTCTCGACTCGACGGAGGCCTATACAGAGAATTACGGCCGCGATCCACCGAACGTCGATGGAACGGCTCGCAAGGAGGCCTCAGAGTTTGAGCGAATGGCAGAGCTGGTTGCGGTGCCTCTGGCGCAGGAGATGGCTGCCGCCGCGGGGCGGGCACGATTGCCCCCAACAGCGGGCGGCGCCGGCTATGACGAAGATCATGAGGCTCTCCAGAGGTACCTGCACGAGCAGCTCAAGCCGATGGTATCGCGCCTGAAGCGCGAGCAGGGTGAACTGCAGCTGGACAACGGGAATCTGAAGAAAAAGATTGAGGAGCTGACTGCGCAGGTGCAGCAGCAGCAGAAGCAGCTGGAGTCCGAACGTCAGAAGAAGGCGCCCGTGCCACCAGTGGTTACCAGCAAAGCCTCAGACGAGGAGGTGAAGAAACTCCGCGAGGATCACGAAGCGCTGAAGAACTATCTGCATGAACAGCTGAAGCCGACGATCTCGCGTCTGAAGCGCGAGAAGGGTGAACTGCAGCTAGACCTGTCGCGCTCCCGGGAGGACTTGCAGAGGGTGTACGACATGTACGACGGGGCCGCCGCCGCGCTGGAGGAGGAGCACGTGCGAGAAGCGAAGATGGGCGAGGCGATGGAGGCGCTGCGGAACGCTTTGGAAGCGAAGGAGTTGAAGAACCAGACGTCGAGAGAAGAGGCCGTAGCCGCGGGTGCCTGGAACGACAGCCACGCTGCGAACTCTGAGACCTGTCAGGGTTTTGAGATGCTTAGCGGGCGGCCTACGCAGCCGACGCAGCTGCGCAGCTGTGGCGGCACCTCTGAGCCGCGGAAAGAGGACGCCAAGAAGGACCCTCTCGATAAGCTCGTGGCGCTCAACCTAGATCTCTCTGTCCGTCTGGCAGATGCGGAGACGGTCATCGCGCAGCTGCAAAACTCGCTGGCCTGCTCCTCCAGCCAGATGACTGAGCAGTGCGATGAGACGCGGCGGCTGCTGAACAAGATCCAGCGATACCAGCATAGCGGGGCGTGGTCACCCGACTCGAGCGAGGCAGGTCGGTGCTTCAGTATCGATAACGTTGTGAGCAGCGCGTCACCCTCCAAATCGCCGTCGCAGAACCGCCAGTGACGACAGCGGTTGTGTGGGGGCTCGCGGGAATCCCTTGCCCTGGCGCCTATGTGCGGTGCCTGAATCCTCTCTCCTCCTCGTCTCTCTCTCTTTCTCTGTGTGTGTGTGTGTGTGTGTGTGTCGGGCGCAGCGTCTTTTCTTGTCTCTTTTTGCATCTACAGTGCGTGCTGGCGCGGTATCTCCTCTTCCTCGTGAGTCGCCGTCATGCGCACCCGTAACTCGCATATGTCTCCGTCAGGTATCCACCGGTTGCCGACTTCCCTCGTTGGCGTGTATGGCCTTCGGTGTGCCTCTGCTGTTCTACGAGTTTTCGTTGATGTTGCTTATTCTCCCTCCTCCATCTTCGTGGTCACTGATCCGCCACCTGTGTCCTTTCTGTTTTCTTGCGTGCGTGCACGTGTGTATGTGTCTGCGTGCAAGCCACCAACACCCGCCCGCCCTCACCACCCAACACACACACACACATATGCAGCCACCTCATCCTCGTCCGCTTCTTCCTTCTTCCATCACTGTTTCTTTGTGTTCACCACCACGACCACCACTCCAGCTCCACTCGTCCTCATCATAGGCCGCGTTGCTTTTTTTTTGGTTGTTGTTTCGCTTTTGTTTTCGTTGCGTCCACCCCCTTCCCACCCTTCTGCTCCCCTGCCCCGCCCTCTCGCTCCTGTGCTGTGTGGCTATCCTCCGCGCTCTTGGCCTTCTCTCCTCCCCGCTCTTCCGCCTTCAGGGTCGTCAAAGGGTGTCTTGTGTCGCCGGTGGCCACACGTGTGGGGTGTGCCGGATGCCGTCCTCGCAGATGGTAGTGATGCCGAGCACGGACGCGCTTGTGGAAAACTTCGACGACGGGAAGAGCACGAGCGACAACGCAGACGCCCCGCCGCAAACGAAAACGAAAGGCCGGGAGGGAGAGGAGGGTTCTGTGTGGATCTGTACAACGACGGCGGTGGCAGGATGGTGGTGCGCGGGGCGGTGTCGGCAGCACAACTCGACCGCTGACACGTTTGTGTGTGTGTGTGTGTGTGTGTACGTCTTCTCTTCTGCATGCTCCTCTTCTGTTTTTTTTTGTGATCGTTTCCCTGTAGAGATGTGTAACACACACCTGCGCCACCATCGGCAAGTACGAACAACACGTGCAACAGCGCAAGCCAAGCCAAGCGGCGGGGCGGAAAGACGGGTGTGGCTCGTACCACGGCGCCTACACAGGACGCAAAGAGGGCCGAGGTCATGGCATATGGGAAGGTTGGTGGTGGTGGTGGTGGTGATGGTGAGGTGCACTGTAGAAGCGGCCGTACGCGGAGATTGGAACAACAGTGTCGTCATCAGCCATCTTCTCTCTTCCCCCGCATCTCTCCTGTTCTCCGCACACATCTTTCTCAGCGCGCGGCACTGTTGCTCGACGGCACCTTTTTACTGGCACTGACGCTGTACGCGCACACTTCGCACGGTGTGTGTGTGTTGTTTATCAGTCTTCCGCGATCTTCTCACGTCCAACCCATCCTCGGTGCCTCCCCCCCCCCCCGACTTCCACCCTTCTCTCGTACCCTGATGCGCACGCACTCTTCTTGAGGAATGTCGAAGCTCTCCGTTCACCACCATCGCCACCACCGGACCTACAACACACACGCAGACACAACCACAAGCACATCTACTCCTATCAGCATCGCTCTTAGTATTCTGGGCAAGAGACCGTCCCCCCCCCCGCCCCTACACACACACCTCCCCCGTCTCCTGCATCCTCTGAACCCTCGCGTTTGCTGCTCTCGAATTCTCTTGAGGCCTCCCTCTTCTCCATCTCCACCCTTTGCCGACCACGAACCGCGACCACCGCGAGCCCGCTCCCCGTGTTGCCCTTCGCGGTGAACTGCGTTGTTGCTGTTGGGAGGAGGGAGGGAGGCGTAGGGCGGCGGTTCGCCTTTCTGTGCGTTCTTGTTTGCTGGAAGAAATGCACGTGCGTGTCAAGGCACGCACCCCGCTGATACGTACACGCCTGCCTTTGCGAGGGCATTCAAGTATTCCGTCGCTTGCCAAGAAGACCGATCAGCCGTTGGTACGGCCGTCGGCGCAGATGAGGGCCCCAGGACCGCCGGCTCCTCGCAAGTCGTGTGGCGGCGAGCGGAAGAGCGCGTCATCGGTTCGGCACAGCAACGCCAACGGCGTCGACAACGCTCCAGCCAACATGCGCGCCCTCTCGCACCGCAGCGCGTTAACCGTCTGCGACTCCGTCAGCGTATCGAGACGCTTCGAGGGCCAGTCG
The DNA here is from genome assembly GCF_000002725.2 of Leishmania major strain Friedlin. Lineage (NCBI taxonomy): Eukaryota > Euglenozoa > Kinetoplastea > Trypanosomatida > Trypanosomatidae > Leishmania > Leishmania major. Next base: position 509,553 of record NC_007262.2, on the reverse strand, counting down.
CGCTGCTCTGCGGTGGCTGTAGATGGCACGGTATGGACGGGAGAGACGGACGGCACCATCTTGATTCGCCTTGTACCCAGCGGGATGGAGGTGCGCCGCATTGCGCCCATCGGCCGCGCCGCGGTGCTCGTCATGAAGAACGTCAGCGGCAACATGTGGGCCGGATACTCCGACGGCGCCATCCGCGTCTTTGACCACGTGACCCAGAAAGTGCTGCGTCAGTCAACGCAGCACACGGCTGCTGTGTACGCGATGTGCGCCGCGGACGGCTATGTGTTTACGGGTGGCGCGGACGGTAAGGTGTACCAGTGGATGGCGGACGATCTGCACTACAGCCACATGTACTACGGCCACCGCAACGCGGTGCGCAGCTTGACGACGTACACGGATCAGAAAAGTCGCTGCCGCTACGTTGTGTCTGGCAGCGACGATGGTACAGTCAAGGTGTGGGAGGCGACGGTGGCGAAAACGAGCGGCACCCCAAGGAAGGATGGCGGCTGCGTCTCCACGCTAGATGGGCAGGGTCGCTGTGTGCTGAGCATTCTGGTGCTGGAGGACGCGGCCGAGCTGTGGGCCGGTAGCGAGGACTCAGTGATCCGCGTGTGGGACCTTTCCTCGATGACTGTCACCACCGTTATCACCGGACACCGTGCGCCGGTCGTGACGCTGCTTAAGGTGGGGGATACCGTGTGGTCTGGCAGCAAGGACGGCGCCATTACCATCACGAATCGCTTCTCCAAGGATATTGTCCACCAGGCCTCGCAGCCACCAGCGAACCGCAGTGCCGCCCCCGGCGGGCAGCGATCGAGCGTGTCGATCCTGCCCGTCACTCGCACCGTTGTGTACGAGGTGTGGGCCACGGCGGTGGATGGGTCGTGGCAGTGCTGGAACTTCACGGTGCCGGAAGGCGTGAAGTCGTACGTCGAAGAAGCGGACGTCTTGAAGGGTGGGTGGTGTCCCTCGCACAGCCGGCCGCAGCGCCTGTCGCGCGTGGGCCAACGCAGCAGCCGCAACGTACGCAGCAGCTCTGTCAACGAGTACAGTGAAAACGGCTTGCACTCCGCGAGTGCGCGGGCGCGCCGCAGCGACGAGAAACTGCGTGCGAGCGTCGCGCAAACACGGCGCACAGTGGCAGTTCTGCTGGCGGGTTCAAAGGTGCACCAGGGCCTTGGTGCACACAACGGAAACGGCTTCGCACACCGCAACGAGGCTGCTAGCGTGGACATCGTGGACGACGACGACACCCCTCTCGATATCGTGGCTGAGTCTATCCGCAACGATCACACGGCCGAGACGCAGAGAGAAGTCCAGCTCAAGCAGGCAGCGCTTGCAAAGGAAAGGCGGAAGAGCGCCAAGCTGCGCGCGGCGCTGGAGATGATGTGCAAGGACCCGGTGGCCATCGCCGAGGAGGGTGCAAAGAAGGTTTTCAGACGGACGGATTCGCTCGTCATCGCCGAGACGCTCGCGATGGAGCGGCAGAGCGGCAAGCTGGGCAGCCCAACGACGGAGAAGTTGGTCGGGGTGTCCTCGCAACTGGAGCTACTGAAAGCGCAGAACAAGGCCATGGCGGCGGCTGTGACCGAGTCCAAGAAGGTGCCTGACTAGGCGTGAAGGCGAGAGGGGCGTGAAAAGGGATCTGCGCCCCCTCACCTCGCGCGTTGGTGTGCGAGTCGTGTGCGCGAGCTCCGTCGCCCAGCCAGAAGCTGACGGCGTGACCTTGCCACCCCACCCTTGCACCACCCCACTGTACATCCACGCACACGCCGGCATGTGTATGGTTCATTGTCACAGAGATGGCTACGACAGTGGCGAGACGGGAAACAACGGAGAGGGAAGGGGCAGCACATTACTGCTGTTCTTCAGTGGTTCCGCACACGCGCACGCACCACCACGCCCTCCACCCCTTCTCGTGCTGCTCCTCGCATAGCCTTTCTCTTATTCGTTTTTGCTGTCTTCTTTTTGTGTGTTTCTGCCTTATCGTTTACGCCTCCTCCTCCTCCTCCTTAGCTCACCATGTTTCTCTCCATCATCGACTCCTCGGCGCGCACGCGCGCGTCTTTGTGCGGTTTTCGTTTAACAAGTGTGCTGCCTCGCGTGCACGCGGCGCCAACGACATGAGGAAGAGATCCGGGAGACGATGTGTCCTCGTCGGCCGTTTGAATCGTTGCCTGCTCGCACGCTCGTCCCTGTTGTCTTCTCGTCTCGACTCTTGCTCTGCTGCGTGTGTGTTGGGAGAGGGGAAGGGGGGTATTCATCTCTCCTCTTCTCGATGTTCCCCATCGCTTGCACAGGTGAAGGCATCGAGGGGATACCCATCCAGTGCCGATGTGCGGCGGCATCGCTTCTCCTCGAGGCAGCAACGACACCAACCATACAAGGAGGAGGGAAGGCATGTGGTGGCACATATTGGCCCCATCATTGATGTCGTGGGTTTTACTCTCTTCCCTCATTTCTGGCATGCGCATACATACATCATACACGCGCGCAGATAGAGGTAGATAGCTGCGTCCTCACGACGCACCCCCACCCCGTAAGCGAGTATATGAGGAAGGGCTTTTGTGACGCGCTCCTCTCTGCTGCATCTCTCTCTGTGTGTATGAGTGTGCGTGTCTCTAGGTGCGTCTACACCCCTTGCACGCGCACACAAGCCCTTACTCTCCCTCCCCTCCTCCACCTCCTTTTCCCATTTTTCTGCCGATACCGTTGCATTCGCCTTTTATTTGAATAACAGCCACACTCTTGTCTGTGGCTCTGCTCCATATCCCCCACGTTCTCGTGTAGGTGTGTGTGTGTGTGGGTGGGTGGGTGTACGTGTGCGTGGATATCTACTAGTTGTGTTTCTCTCCTGTCTGCCGGTGTGTGCTTGTCGCTGCTGCCGCCGCCGCCGCTGGGTGTGTGATAGTTTTTTTGCTGTTGCTGTTTTGCGAACCGCTTGCGTGCTTAGGGGCGCAGGCGAGTGGCTCTGCAGCCCGCGGCGGAAGGGTAAGAAAGCACCGCTGATAACTACAGAGAGAGGAGATAACAATGAACAGCACGCTCTTCTTATGCCACCACCACCATCACATTCTCCCTTCCAGTGACGCACACGCACAGATACCGTCTTCCACCCTCTCCTTACCTCCCCATTCCATCTCCCCTGCTCTTCGCCTCCTTTGCTTGTTGTTTCGCCACATTGTTTCTTTCTATCGGCATGTGTGTCGGTGTCTGACGGCGCGGCTCTTCCGCAGCGCCTCCCTCCCTCCTCCTCTTTTCGTTTTTTTTTCGCGTGTCAGCGTGCGTGTCTGTCTGTGTGGGTGCGTGCGTGCACGTATGCATTTTTTTTGGTGTGTGTTTTCGGTTCTATACGGATAACTCCCCTCCCCTCCCCTCCCCTCCCTTCCCCTCCCCGTCCGCCTCAAACGGCAGGCGAGGTGCTTACGCGCGCGCCCACGCGAGAGAGCCATCTCGGATGGCTGAGTCGTGGTTTTTGTATGCGTCCGTCTTGTGTGTGCGTGTGGATGCATGGTATATGTGGTCTACGTAGATGGGCTCTGCTTTTGCCTGTCTGTTTCTTTCTCCCTCTTCTTCTGCAGCGCTCGAGCTCGCGCGACCCTCTTCCCCTCTCTCGCTGCCTTTCTCGACCTCCGCCGTGGTGCTGCCCTGGCCATCATGTGCTCCTTCTGTCTATTGTCTGCGTATCGGCCGTGTGCGTCCAAGGATGTGCAGCGTGCCATCATTTTCTCCGCCATCACCTTCCATCTCTCCATCTCGATTTCTTCACTTGCCTTTACTATTCGCACTGCCCTTCCTCGTACCGCGCGCTCGCTCGCTCGCTCTCGCCCCGCCTATCAGGTGCGCTGCACTAGCGCACAGTGCGCCGCCTTCCCTACGCCCCCACCCGCTTCGTCTGCTCCCCAGCGGGCTTGAACCGCGCGAAACAACCCCCCCCCACCCCCAAAACAAAAAAAAAACAAGAAGGAACACAGCGCGAGAAAGATGGCAGGCAGCGATGGTAGTGGTGGTAGTCGGTTGGTCGGATGGTCGGATACTTCTGCCGTGAACGGCAAGACGACAACAGCAGCAGTTGACCCCTGGCGAGAGGGGCGGGAGGGACCTCCGTGGATGTTTGTGCACGTCTGGGTCACACTGGCACGCAAAACAGAACAAAAACTCATACACGCATCACAGCTGCCCTTTGTGTATGTATATGTATATATATATATATATATATGTATATATATATATATATAAGATGTCAAGCGTGACGGCACACAGGTCCTGAACTCCCGAGACCACGGGCGTCCCCATATGGGCTGCTTCAGCGAGACGCGCAAGCGAACTCCTGTGCACAGCGAGCGCCCACACGCACACACGCATGCGCGTAGCGGTGGTCAGTGTGGCCAGGATCGGGGTGATGTATGTTTCCGCCTTGAACCTTTCGCTTCACATCAACCCATCGTCTCTCCCTCAACGGCTCATCTTTTTGTTTTTTTTGTTTTCTGTTTTTTTTTTGTTGTTGTTGTTTTGTTTCGGAGGGAGGGGATCGTTGTCGCCTGGGCGCACGAAAACATCATCGCCCTGCTCGGTATCTCCGCTTTCTCTCTCCGTTTTCTTGTGCGCCTCATGGTATCAGGAAGGGGAGGACCTGCACGAACGTGCATCCCCCCCCCCCGCCCGCCCCCGCACGGTCTGTTCTGCACCGGTATTCAAGAACCATTCGCCCGCATCCACGTGCACGCTAAAGCGCCCGCTGCTGCGAGAAGGCGGACTGTGTGGCCGCCTCATTGCCGTGAAAAGGTGCGTCCGCTCGTCGGTCGTGTGATGGTTCGTCTTGTTCCCTCGTTCTGCAGCGCCGCGTGTTCACGTGTTTTGTTCCTTTCGTGTGGCGAGGAAGTTGTTGCTCCCTCCGGATCATTGCGTCGGCGGTTCTTTCCACTTTTTTTTGTTTCCGTCACCATCCCTTAGACTCAGCGGTGCGGTGTACCTTCCACACACGCATACGCACCTGTACCTCTCTGCCCCTTAGAGTTGTTTTCTTCTTAGTTTTACTCTCTGTCGCTTGTGGTGGCTGTACGTCTACGCGCACTCATACGGCATCAGGCTCGCCCGCCCCTCCCCTCCCCCTTCCTTCAGGGTTTTTGCCGTTGTTGATGGGTGAGTCTCGTTTCGCCGCTATCCCATCCTACCCCCTCCCACCCGACCCCCATTACCAGCAGAGACTTCTTCTGTAAGCTAGAGCCCCCCCCCTCCCCCATAAGCACTTACACCTACGGCCACGCACGCGGCTTACTGCGTGACCACGTTGATGGAAAACCGCAAGCTGAAGCGCTATGATTCAGCCCCGCTGCCAAGCGGCTCCTCCGCGGTGGCCAAGGCGGCAGCGGCGCATGCTTCGAATATTCCTCGTCCTCACGCGGCGCAGCTCAGATCCCCATGTACACCACCCACTGCGCCACAGCCAAGCCATGCCGCTGCGTCTGCGCCAGGCCCGTCCGCATCGTACGAGAAGCAACTCGAGCACTACTACAAGTGCATGGAAGAGGACAATCAAACCCTCATGAAGTTCTACGAGGCGCACACCTCCGACATTGCGGCGCTACGGGTCTTGACGCAGGAGCGCAAGTACAAGGATACTGTCTTCGCAGCCATGGAAGCAAGGATGGCTTCGATGGACGCCTTCTTGAAGGAACTCATAGACCTCATCGGCACTGGCCACGGCTTACGCGTCCGCAGGGACGCGAATAGTGTGAACAGTTCTGCGGCAAAGTCGTCAGCTGCGCTGACGTCAGCGCCTGTCGTCACGATGGATGAGGTGCGTGACGCTGTGCAGAGGCAGCGGCACGCCCTCGAGGCAGCGCGGCAGAAGGAAACGAAGCAGGCGCTGGTGATCCGGGCATTAGAGGAAGAAGTTGCGTCGTTGAAGCTCCAGGGAAGGTCCGCCTCGGCGCGCTTGCTGGCGCAGAAGCGCGGGTCGAAGAAATCGGATAACGTCACCGCCGACGAGGACTGCTGTCTGCCTGGCACGGCGAAGGAGCTGCGTGACGCGCAGCGCAGGATTCGCGAACTGGAGCGTCAGCTAAGCAGCGCCATGTGTGATGCCAAGGATGCCGCGGCTGCTGTGGCAAGTCTGCAACAGCAGTGCACGGTTCACCTGCAGTCGCTACAGTGCCGCGACGACGAGCTCACAGCAATGCGGAACGTTCTGGACGCCAAGGAGCAGCTGATCACGGCGCTCGAAGAAGAGGCTCGCAAGCAGCAGAGTGCCGCAGAGGCGCAGCAGAAGCAACAGCAGCGCACATCGCAACCCGGCGCCCGCTACGCTCGCACCAACTCCGCGCCCGTCGCAGCTCACCACCACCGCAGCGGCGACGAGGCGAGCAGTGACCGCCTTATCGTGACTCACCACTACCGCCTATTCGGCGGGCAGACCTTCGTGGACGGCAACAGCTTCTCACCGGAATCCTTCAAGGACGCCTTCCTGCGCTCCGTCTCCACGCTGCTGCAAGTCCCATATGACTACCTCACGAGTGTCGAGGTGCGCACCCACTCGGAGGCGGTCAGCGTCGAGTTGGACATCCGCCACTCAGCGTGCAACAAAGAAGATGAAATCGATTTCTTCCTGCTCAGCCACGACTACCCGGAGCTCGTTAGGTTTCTGGACAAGGCGAAGGCCGAGCTGGCGACTCGAAAGCCACTAGACCGCAACGCCGTGCGGGTGAAGGAGCTGGAGGCGGCACTGGCAGAGAAGGCGGAGGAGGTGGACCACCTGCGCCGCGCCATTCGCTCTCTCGAAGCCTCGCTCGACCGCCGCGACTCCGACCGCGCGGTGCTGGACACAGATGTGGATGCCGCACTGCGCGAGACCGAAATGACTGTGAAGGAGGTGTACGAGGCGCTGCAGGCGACGCAGCAGGAGGCGCAGGGGTTGCAGAAGGCGCTCACCACGCAGTCCGCGCAGCTGCGCCTGTCGGAGCGGGCGAAGGCGGCCGCGACGGCCGCAGCGGAGAATCTCAAGACGGAGCTGGCGACCCTTCAGGAGCAGCTCACCACAGCACAAGCATCGGTCGAGCAGGTGCGGGAAGAAGCAGTGCAGAGGGCACTGCAGTGTCACACAGATGAGAAGGCGGAGCTGCTGATGAATACTTTCCGCCTCGACGTGGCGCTGCCCACTGCCTTGGCGCAGCGCACTGCGAATCGCTTGCTGGAAGAAGCGCAGCAGGCTCGCGTGCTGCAGGCGCTACTTCTCTGCCATGCCGCACGGACTGCCGGGGCCGTGCCGGTGGCGGTCAAGAAGTGCTCGTTAGGCGGCGGTGCCACGACGATGGCGGCCGCCGTGGTGCTGGCCTTCTACGCGAGCAAGAAGAACGCCGAAGCTGTCAAGGCGGAGATCGCCAAGAAGCTGAGCGAGGACTCCGGCAACGAGGTTCTCGAATATTTGCGAATGTGCAGCGACTCATCCAAGCGGGAGGCCGTGATCTTGGCGGACGCGCAGCGAGCCGTCAGCGAGGCAGAGCAGCGCGCTGCAGCCACCATCGCCGCCATGCAAGGCGCGACGCAGCAGGCGCAGAACACGCAGCGTGCTGTGACGGCAAGGCAGCTGCAGGAGATTCACGCGCGATTGAGCAGCATGCGGCCGGGCGGCTCTGCGGAAGCGAACAGCGTCTTAGAACGCGTTGACCAGCTCGTGTCGCGTCTGACCGAGGCTGAGTCGAAGGCGCGCCGCCTCGAGGAGGAAAGCCGCCGTGCAACACAGCGCTTGGCGGAGGCACAGCAGGAGCGCGAACAGTTGCAGCAGACGCTGAGTGACCTGACGGCACGCTGCACTGAGATGCAAGTCGCCAAGGAACAGCTCGCCGCACGCGCGGCCACAGCCGAAGGCCAGCTTCGCAATCAGCAGCTGAGCGCAGGGGAGTCGGAAGGCGTTCTCGTCCAAAAGGTGAAGCTCCTCGAGGAGGCCCTGCGCGCCAAGGCAGCGGCCGCGGACTCCGAGAAAGATCGCATGTTGGAAGAGCACAGGGCGGCGGCGACACTGGCGGCAGCTCAGTTGGCTGAGGTTGAGGAGGCGCTGGCCATCAAGGAGGCGGCACTAGCGCAGCTGCAGTCGAAGACCGCACCCCCTGGCTCCGGTGCCGCAGCCAGTGCGTCGGCCGAGGAGGCCGCGCTGCGTGAGGCGCTGCGGCTCGCAAAGCAAGAGCGCACGGCGCTGGCGCGCCAGGTGAGGGAGATGGACACGGACATGAACGACTTGTCGAACATCCAAGCCTCCATGCAGCGCGAGCTGGAAATGGCGCAGCAGGAGCTGCGAGCCAAGAAACACGACTTCGATCTTCTGGTGAAGCAGCTGATCCGGATGGAGGAAAAGGAGAAGAAGCGGGCCTCCGAGCACTCCGCCTCACCGAAGAAGCAAGACGAAGACGCCGAGCTCGACGACGTTGCCCGGGAGTCCCTCATCGTCTTGACAAACAGCAACGCAACCCTCCAGCAGTGCCTGCACCGCCTGCACTCCGCCCTCACCTCCATGGGAATGGAGGTGAGCCTCTCGTCGAGCAACGCCGCTGATAGCGCGGGTGCCGTGGCGGGGGCAGCACCCGGACATGGCGGCGAGAGGAACAGCGGCAGAGTCGGTAACGAGAGCATTGGAGTGCGACACAGCGGGCACCGCAAGAGCGCCCTCGGAGCCACGGTCTCACGCGCCGCCATCGATCACCAGAAGTTGTCGGTACAAGTAGCCGACTTGCTGCTGCCAGTGCTAGAGGTGCTGAAGACCTCCGCATCGTCGAGGACCGCGAGCAGCGGTTGTCGCCCTCGCGGGGCCGCCGCTGCAGCGGCGACGGCGCCAGCTGACGCAGCACCGACGCACTTGGCAGTAACCACGCAGAGACGAGTTGTAAAGCATTCACCGAATAGTGCACCGTTATTTCGCACGGCCTCCACCCCGGCGGCGATCGGAGCTGAAACCAGTGGCCAGCCCTCCAATGGTGGCTTCACCATTGTGCGGGACGCCGCCATCGCGTCGCACGGCAACACACCGAAGCGAGGCACAGCAAGCGATGCGGCAGTGAGCGCGGCAGTCACCGGATCAGGTGGAAAGGCGTCCATGGTGGACGAGGCGCCGCGCCTGGACTTCCACCGACAGGCAAGCCTGCGCACCTACATCCGTAGCAACACAGCCACCTCAGCGCCCGTGAACGTCGGCGGTACTGCATTGCCGCCAGCTTCTGCGGCTGCAGCTGCAGCTGCAACGACCGGCAGCTCTGCATCGTCCGGCGCTGGCGTCAGCAGCAGCGGAGCCGCCACTCGAGTCAGCGGAGATGAGCGAAAGAAGGAGAAGGGCAAGGAACAGCTGCCACGCGGTGCGAGCGGCGGCGGGGCAGCAGCAGCTGCGGGTGACGCCTCCGAAAGCGCATCACTGGCGAACGCGCAGGTCAGCACTCGCCGCAATGCGGCACCGATGACCATCGCTAAGGCGAACCTGTTGCACCGCATGAACACCACTGCCACTGCCACTGCCAGCAGTGGTGGGAGCAGTGGCTCAGCTATGGGGACCAGCCTTGGACGCACAGCATGTGGCTATCGCCGTGTGCCGACGGTGACAGACTCGAGTGGATCCTCCGCGTCTCTGATGAGGCGAGCCCGTCCCACGCACATGTGACACGAGTGCGCAGCGTGTTCAAAGACGTTTTAAAGAAAAGAACGAAACGCTGAGGCTCAATTCGGTGAGCACCTTCTACCTCTCTCTCCAGCCCCCCCCCCTACTCTTCACCACCACCATCGCCTCACCCCTCAGCGGATCTTGCATGTGGGTAAGATTATGTGTGTCTGCCTCTCTGCCTGTGCTCAGCCTGCGCTGACCCGCCGGTCTCTCCTGTCCTCTTCTGTGGTTGTCTGTCGTGGATATTTTCTTTCTAGATCTCGCATCGACGCCCTCGCTGCCCTCCCTCCCTTTTCCTTCTGCGTGTGTGCGTGCTCATATGGCGCCCTCTCTCTCTCTCATGGCGTGTGTGTGTGTGTGTGTGTGTGCGTGTGTGTTGCAGCAGGCAACGGCCCGGGGAGACACGGCGGCCTAGAGAGAGCAAAGCAGAGAAAAAGGCAAGCGGGGAGGAGGCTGGCCGCAGCGACGCGTTGCCCTTTTCTTTAACCTTGTGTCCATGTCCCTCCCCCGTATTCTCTGTGTACTCTTGCGCTCGTTTTCGTGTGCTCTCATGAAGGTGGAAGCCGAAGCACCGCTCATGCAAACACCACCAACACGCACACAGCGACGCCGTGTGCGTGTGTTCGTGGTGAAGAGGGTGTGTCCTGCGTCTTGCAGACATTCTTGAGACAGGGAGCCTTTCAGATCCTCATCACCGTGACTCGGTGTAGCTGTCGCTCTTACAGGAAAGGATCGGCACCCTCCAACATGAGTGTACTGCCGCTCTCCCCACCCACCCCCATGTCTATCTCCGTCCTTCTGGTTCCGCCTCCACACACACATACACACACGCCTGTCACGAAACTGGGCCATCTCAACGCTCCCATGTGTATGAGATGCCTTTATCTGTGTCGCCCATCCACTTTCTCTTCTCTTTGCCGCTGCTGCTTCTTGATTTTCCGCCTCTCTTCCTCCTCCTCCTCCTCCTCCTCCCCCCCCATTTCCACAAAACTGCTTCATCGTCAGAATACGCGTACCCTCCTTCCCCCCTCCGATCCCACCTCTGGTACAACCGAGGCGCACACAAACAGACACGTCTACCTCTTATAGACCGCGATCACCACAACATCATAGACGTCACCGCTTTCACACGTCGCGTTATCTTCCCTCCACTTTGTTTTTTTGCTTGGCGACTCTCTCTCTCTCTATATATATATACAGCCTTCACCACCACCCACTCTTTCGACTGGCGTGCGCGCAAGTACGCACACCTACCTCCATAGACACAATCGGCCCTCTCCGCTCACCCGCCCGTGCTCTCCCTCTGCGTGTGTGCGTGTGTGGCCCCCGCCACCTGTTCATCTGTCCACAGCCCCCGATCGGCCTCTCGGTCGCCTTTGGGTATTCGCCCCCCCCCCCTCCCTCCCTCCCCTCCCCCGTCACCGTCGCACGCGCGTGCATCCATCCATACATACGCGAGCCCATTCCTCCCTTTCTTTTCCTTGTCCACACGTCGCGATCATGTTCCGCGGTCGTATAGAGCTCATTATCGGCCCGATGTTTGCCGGCAAGACAACGGAGCTGATGCGCCGCGTCAAGCGCGAGATCCACGCCCGTCGCAGCTGCTTCGTCATCAAGTACTCCAAGGATACCCGCTACGATGAGCACAACGTTGCTTCACACGACCAGCTGATGCTGCGGGCGCAGGCGGCCGTCTCGCAGCTGACGGAGGTGCGGGACACGTGGAAGCGGTTCGACGTGCTGGCGATCGACGAGGGTCAGTTTTTTTCTGACCTGGTAGATTTTTGCAACACTGCCGCAGACGCGGGCAAGGTAGTCATGGTGTCGGCCCTCGACGGCGATTACCGGCGCAAGCCGTTTGGGCAGATCTGCGAGCTCGTCCCGTACTGCGAGGCGGTGGACAAGCTGACGGCGGTGTGCATGATGTGCCACGAGCAGCCCGCCTGCTTTACTCGGCGCACCGTGAACGTGGAGCAGCAGGAGCTCATTGGTGGCGCAGACATGTACATCGCGACCTGCCGCGAGTGCTACTCGAAGCAGCAGTTGCCCTCCATCGAGGAAATGCGGACGCAGCGGATGGCGATCAAGGAGGTGGAGAAGCGGTACCTCGGCTTGTCAGACAAGAGGGCAACCGCCAGTCCCCAGACACCCGAGAAACCGGCTGGTGGCTGGTGCACTAAGGCCGGGGTCGCGACGCTCCCCACGATGGTAAAGGAGGGAGCGGCCTCGTCCGGGGCGTCGGCCGGTATGAAGTCGGGTCGAGGCCTGTGCGAGATGCAGGCCTTCACCACCGAGACGCCCAAGTACCAGCGTGTGGAGCCTGCGTGCACGGCCTCGGCTGCATCCTCAGAGTGACCTAGAGGCGCAAGCCTCTTGCGCGAAAGGGATCGAAATTGAAAAATGGCCCGTCCGGCGATGAGCGGCCGCACCCGTCTGGGGTGTCACTGAGAAGGAAAGCGAAGCTACTGGTCGAGCAGCCTCTGCTGGTTTCTGAACCCTCCTCCCTCGCCCAAGTCATGTGAAACGACGACTCTGCAGCGGCGACGAGACGTGGACACGCCGAGATGCGTAGCCGAGGTAGGGGGGAGCGGCAGAGTGGGAGGCGAAAGCAGAACCCAGGGATAGCGACAAGGAGTCGCGGCGCTGTCGAGCCAATGGACAGGGAGCTACGCTGCACTTTTTTCTGCGGCCCTCGTACGATAGTGCTGTTCACAAGTACAGGAGAGCTGTGAGACATACCTCGTTGAGGAAAGGGCGAGGAGGAGGGGCGCACGTGACTGGGATGTGGGTCTGTATCTGTGGACTGCCCCCTCCCCTGTGCGGAAGGTTCAATCTTGTTGAGATACCTACCCCGTTTCCATCCGCGATCCCTGCACTGTGCTTTTCTTTCTGTGTGTATGTGTGTGTGTGTGTGTATGTGATTGTTTTTTTTTGTGGAACCAACAGAAAAGGTCGCCTCCTGTTGCCGCGCTGCCGACACGGAACCCTCCCTTCATACCTCGGTATCCCTCACGCACATACACGCACGCGCGCACACCCGGGAAACCCCCTCCTCCGCGTCGGCTCTGTCACAGAGACGGTGCGCCTGCTCTGTTCGCTATCGGTCCGCACGCGCGCACGACAACCTAGCAAGCGGGCGAGCGATCGAATGGGAGATATGGATGGCGTGTGACGACAAGGGCAGGGGAGGGTGGGGAGAGATCTGTGTATGCAGTAGAAGCAGGTGTGACAACGGCCTCTCTTGTGTCTCGGTCTCTTGCAGTGCTATGACGCCGCGCTGCGCACCTCGAAGAGAAGAGAAAGGCCGCAAGGTGACGCCTGCGCACGCGTCTGCACGTCGGTGTTCGCGCATGCCTCGCCTCTTTCCTCAGGGGAAATGATGTGCTGGCGCAGGCTGGGCGAGAGAGGAGGACGTTGTTCTCGGCACCTCGCGTTGCTCAATCCACCCTCTGACGTCAAGGACAGCTGCAGAGCGTCGGCATCACAGCGCAAGTACAAGGCAATGAAGACACCGCGGGGCGAGAAAGGCGGTAGCCCCCCCCCCTACCACCACCACCACCACCACCACCCGTATATGATGTCTTTGTAACGGACGTCTCTGTGTCTAGAAAGGGGTTTGTGGTTCAGGGAAAGCACACTATTTGGGTTGCTTGCACATTGCCCACCGCTGTCGGCAATGTGTGCCGTAGGGGGAGGGAGAAAGGAGGGCGGGGCACCGGGCACTGAGCGGTGGTGCCCCTTCATCCCTCCCTCACTATCTATCTCTTCACGCTAGCGCAGTGCAAGCCTCGAGTGGGGGTATGTGCACACGCGAGATAAGGCACTCGTAAATGATGAGGATGAGTTTGCCCCCACGTTAGCTCAGAGAGCACGGCTGCAGTCTGCGTATCGCCGTACGCAAGCGTCCTCAGACGAAACCAGCACCCCCATCTCTCCTTGTGATCCTGCGGCCACCCCCTCCCTCCCCCCACCGTCGATTCTTTTTCACCTCCGCTGCTCCCCGCCACTCAACGCCGAACAACAAAGAATGCGGGCTCGTCTTCGCCTGTGTGTCGCGAGACAACTGTGAGACTCCGCGACAACCCCTCAGCCACCTCGACCCCTGGCTTTCCTCTGCATGTCGCTCATCGGCGGTGCCAGCCACGCGCGGCTCATCGCCGTGCGTCCTCCGCTAGTGAACGTCTGCCGTGCACCGTCAGGGGTGTCGGCCTGTGTCACCTTCTGCATCTTCGCACCTCATCATTGGCAGCACCGCGCGTTTGTGTCGGTATCCACGACCGCACGTCTGCTGGAACCCAAAAAGAAGCGTGTGTCAAGGGCGACGAAGCAGAAGCCTACCAAGGCCACTTCGGCACCCCTGCCGTTCTACAAGTCCCACTCGGTGCGGCCCGTCGCCGCCGCCACCTCAAAAACAGAAGGCGCGGCACCACCGGCAGCTGCGTCCTTCTCCACAACAGCTTCGACAGCCTCGTCGGTACCGGACGCCAACATAGCCGCCCCAGCGCCAATGCCAGCACCGTCTCCACCTGTAGCTGCTCAACACGCAGAGCAACCGCGTCGCTCCTATGCCCCGACGAGTGCGGCCATCAGCGAACAGCTTGCCTCCCTACGGCGCGAGCTGCTTGAAACGCGACTGCAGCTGGCCAAGGCAGAGGAGACCTACGCAGGGCTCTACGAGGGCGTGCTCGCACGACTTGCCGAGACAGACCGAGCGGCCCACCTCACCGCGTCAAGTCTCCGCTACACAGGCATGGCGCTTCGAGCTGCGCACGACAACCTAGAGGTGGAGCTACGGCGTCTTCTCACGATAGGTCTGACGGCGGAGGAGGTGGATGCAGCGGCCATCGAGGCGGGTGCGCGACAGTACGTGCGGCAGAACATCGGCTACCACACCGAGCACGTTGCGGCGGAGCCACCGGCCGTTCCGGACATGGCAAGGGTGATGGAGAAGAACGAGCGCAGAGCGGCGATGAGTAATTTCGGAAAGCGACCGCAGTGAGCACGGACAGCAGTGATCCGGCGGTGGCCCGAGAGCTCACTGGTCTCTTCCTCTTTTCGTCGTCGTCCTCATACTGGAAGTCGCGGAGGAGGTGGTGGTAAGCACTGCTGCGTCATGGAGCCTCACATTTCTTTCTCTTTCTCTGGTATTTCGCCGTTGAGTGAGGGTATGTATATGTGTGTGTGTGCGCTCGCACATGCAGGTGTGGTGGACATGTACGCGGAAGTCCAGCACAGAAAGGGAGGCACATTAAAGAACAAAAGAACGATGCTTGCAACCGTGTGAATAGCTTGAGTGAGGAGGGGAGCGCTGTGGGTGCAGGCTCCCTCCACCCTTCCCTCTTTCTCTCTCGGCTCGTTGTCCGTGTCTCTCTGGGGTGGTGATGGCACGTGCACACACACACACACACACAGACAAGCGCGCGGTGGCGTGATTCGCACCTTTGTGCCGAGGCATGCGTGTCAACGTCCGGGCAAGCACAGGACGAAAGGAGAAGACGAGGGGGGAGGTCCAAGAGGTGGTGGACGACGGTCACCCGGTGAGACACATCGCAGCCCTGCAGAGGGCGAAAACAACAATCAGAAAGCAGCGGACGGCCTCCTCCGGCACAGTTTGGCTCACGCTCGAGTATGCGCAGGCAGGCATCACCTTCGGTGGTCCCTCTCCCCACGCCCCATGATGAGCGCCGTACCAAAGGGCAGAAGCAAGGTGAAACAGGAACTGCATCGAGCAAGAGAGGGGCATAATTGCAGTTGAGGCGCCGGCTGCTTACTGGTGCTTCGGAGGCGCACACGTACACGCACACTGCTGTTGGAGGAGGGCGGTACTTCTCCAACGCCCTCGGGAGTGGTGGAGAACCCTTTGAAGGCGCGTGTCTGCATATTCGTGTGCGGCGTTACCCGCCACGCACGTGGCGCTGCACACACGCCGCACCTTTGTATGTTTGTGTGTGTGTGTGTGTGTGTGTGTGTGTGTGTACAAGGGCGTTCCACTCCTTTGTCGACCCCTTAGCACCTTCCCCCTCGCCCCTGGCCCGCCTCTCTTCGTGTTCCTGTCTTCCTTCGCCAGGGATGGAGTGCAACGCATCTAGCGCTCACCTATCCCACCGCCACCCCCACACGCATAGGCAACGATATTAAATACACGTCCATAGACTACCTGCCGTCGTTCAGGTCCCTCTTTCCTGTGCCTTCTGCAGCCACACACGCATACACACACACACACACACGTGCGCGCGCCCCCCCCCTCCTTTATCAGTGCCGGTACAGCACCAGCCCTGCTTCACAGTCAAACATCGTGTCTTTCTGTTCTGTTCCTCTTCACGACTCATCACTGCCTCAGCAAGAGCACCACTCTCGACCCCACCCCCACCTCGCTATCACCATGGCGGCTGTTGCGATACGCGTGCCAAAGCCGAAGATGACGATGAGCGCCGTCCAGGGCAAGATCTCCGTCTTTGCCGAAGATGGTGAGCGGATTGGTCAGTGGGGCGGCACCGAGTGCTTCCTCTCTCGCCAAGGCGGTCTTGGGCCGTGCCTCGTCGTTCGCTCCAGCCGGCACAAGAAGCACGAGGGTACCTTCTTCCAGCTGGTGCGGTTGCAGCGGGTTGTGTCGACGGGCGTAGCACAAGGACGACTGACGGTGATGGTGCCGCATGAGAAGCGGCAGTGCAGCGTGTTCATCGACACGACTGAGGACTTAGATGAGCTGCGCATGATGGCCGGCGTGCTGCAGGACAAGGCGCGGTGGAAGGATATGGAGCGCAACGTGGCGAGCAGAAGCCGCAGGGGGCCGCAGCGTGGCGGGAAAGGGGACGGCGGCGGTCGAGGCAGTGGCGAGTTGCGGGACCCCGGCCTTGCGCAGCTGTCGGGCAGCGGCGTGGACAGCGATGATGACTACGACGCTTCCGGCGAGGACACGAGAAAGACTCATCACGACAACGACACAGTCGCCGTCAGCGCAGCACAGGGGGACTCATTCGCCGCGCACTCGATGGTGGAATCGCTGACGCACATGACGTCGTCGCAGTCTTCCGTGCCCCAGAGGAGCACGGTGGTAGCTGGCGGCGGCAGCAGCAGTAGCAGCGGCCCTACCACGTCACTGACGAAGGCCCAGCAGCAGCGGTTGAAATGGACGAGTGAGCAGCAACGCGCAGTGCAGCTTGTGCGCGCCGGCCACAACGTCTTTGTGAGCGGTGCTGCTGGGACGGGCAAGACGGAATGGCTGCTTCACGTCCTGCAGCACGTCCTACCTCGCACGCGGCAGCACCGTGGTGCGAAGAGCAAGGCGGATCTGGGGGCTGAAGGCGAGGATCAGGAACAGGTGGTGGAGACTGGGCGAGTTGCAGTGACCGCCGCCACCGGCATCGCCGCTCGACTCATCGGCGGCAAAACGGTGCACGCCTTCTCTGGCATCGGCCGCGGCGAGGGCGACCCAGACGCGATCCTGCAGCGCGTGCAGAGCAACCCAGACGTTGTGCGGGCGTGGCAGCGGTGCGAGGTGCTCGTCATTGACGAGATCAGCATGCTCTCCTCGCACACATTTGCCCTGCTCGACCGCGTCGCACGTGTACTGCGAGCCCCGTTGGCGCCCCCCGTCTCCTCCTCGCAGCGGCGACAGAGAACGAGCAACGCGGCACTGCCATTTGGTGGGATTCAGCTGCTGGTAGTTGGCGACTTTCTGCAACTGCCGCCGGTGTCGCGTGGCGCTGGCGAAGAGGTGCAGCCCGCCTTCATGGCTGCTGTGTGGCGTGCCTGTGCGTTTCAGCAACTTGTCTTCACGAAGGACTACCGTCACGCCGAGGACCCACGTTTTGCCGAGTGCTGCGCGGCGGTGCGGCGAGGCGAATGCACGCCCCTGGTGCGGCAGGTGCTCGAGGCGTGTTTGGGACGCAAACTGGAGGAACGTTTCGGCGTCGAGGCCACCACTTTGCTCGCGCGCCGCAAAGACGTGGACCGCTACAACGCACACCGGCTGCAGCAACTGGAGTCGATGCAGTTCCAGCGCTACGCCTCCGAGGACTACGCCGCCGTCCCTGGCGCCGACATCGATGCCGAGGTGTCGCTGCCCACTGTGCTAACCTTGAAGGTGGGTGCGCAGGTGGTCCTCCTCGCATCCCTGCCGAACGAGCCGAGCTTGGCCAACGGCAACCTTGGTCTCGTTGGGGGCTTCGTCGCACAGGCGCATGGTCCCGCGTTGCCGCTCGTCCGCTTCTCCACCGGCGTAGAAGCTGTCGTGCCCGCCGTCACGATGGAGGTGCACGGGCGAGACGGCCGCCTCAGCCTATCCAGGCGTCAAGTGCCGCTGCAGCTGGCCTGGGCGCTGACGGTGCACCGAGTGCAGGGCATGACGCTGCCCATGGTCCGCCTGGCACTGGACAAGTCATTCTTCGAGGCAGGGCAGGCGTACGTGGCGCTGTCGCGAGTGCGCAAAGCAGAGGACTTGAGCTTGACAGCGCTGGACCTGGACGTCGTCGCCGCGTGCGTGTCGGTGGAGGCGCGAGACTTCTACGGGCTGGGCACGGTCACGTCAGCGCCGTCCTCGCAGCCTGTCATAACAAGGGCTGGCAGCTCTCCTCCTCTCGAGCCTGCGCTGTCGCGGGAAAGAGATACCGCGTGCGGAAAGGGGTCACTACGCACCGACGGCGTCTCTGGCAGCGGTGTGCCTCTTAGCCTGGCAGATATCGAGGGGGGCGGCAGCCGTGTTACTGCCACTCGGAAGCGGGCGAAAACAGAGGATGGGTAGTCTCTCCTCAGGCAAAGTGCGTGGTACACGTGTGTGTGTGTGGGGGGGGGGAGGAGGTTCGGAGAGAGGTGCATGCACACATGCATATCATCGCCCCGAAGCTGCGGCTCGGCAATGTGGCGGAGCAAGAGTGAATGCCTCGCCATATATACGCGTATACAGATGCTAGCATAGAAAGAGAGACGTGCAGGCTGCGCATGTTATTGGATACTAGCCCTTTCCAAGGAGTAGCAGAGAGAGGAAATGAGCAGTGGGTCTCCTCAAGCGCATGCACACGCGTGCGGCCATACTCGAACACATGCACAGAAGACAACAAAGGAAGAGGACATCCGCCAAAAGAAAGAAAAACACGAGAACACATGAGAGAGGAACGCCCCCCCCCTCTCCCTCCCTTCCCTTCTCTCTCTCTCTCCATCTGTGATGGGCTGTGCGCGCATGCTGTCCAATGACGCGGCG
The DNA here is from genome assembly GCF_000002725.2 of Leishmania major strain Friedlin. Lineage (NCBI taxonomy): Eukaryota > Euglenozoa > Kinetoplastea > Trypanosomatida > Trypanosomatidae > Leishmania > Leishmania major. The sequence goes on along the minus strand of NC_007262.2, from coordinate 490,723 downwards.
ACGCACGTTGCTGGCGAGGAGAGGGGTGGGGAGATAGAGAAACGATACAAAGCTGCCCACGCCCGCATCACGTGGACTTCAACGGGTCACGCAGTGCAGTGCGCATCTGTATCGTCCCTGTATAGTGACTGGTATGCATGTGTGCCATTCCCTTCTCCTTACGCCCCGCTGCCACCCCCGCCCCGTGCACATCGACCCACCACCACCACCACGCACACGCGCACACACGTGATGTCCGCGTCGCGGCACATCATATCCAACTGGGACTCCTGGAGCGCAGCGCTTGTTTTTTCTTCTTTTGTTGGTGCCCCCCCCCCTCCCGTCAACTTGCGGTGTGTCTGTGCGCTCGTCTGCAAGTGCCTGTCGGCGTCCTCGGTTCCCCTGCCTCTTCCACTCCGACTTCGTGCTAGTGTCGTGTGGCCGAGTCATGCCGCAGGACAAGCGCCTGATTGTCACCAAGGCGGTTCTGTATAAGCTGCAGCGCGTCTGTGCAGAGGACGGAAACGGTGGCAGCAGCAGTAGCAGCACCGGTGGCGCGGACGAGGAAGGCATCTATCTCGAGTTCATCCTGCCCTCCGTCATCACCGCGCAGTGCCCGCGACTGGTGCGTGACCACCGCTTCCACTTGCCGCATCGCGTGTACGCCGCCAATGGGCGGACCACGTGCCTGATCGTTCCCAAGGTCATCTCGCACGACTGCGGCAAAATCAACAAGCGGCACGGCTACTACGACGCGGTGGTGACGGCCGAAGCAATCTGCAAGCACGGCGACGCCGAGGCAACAAAGAGGGCACGCCGCGTCGCGACCACGTTCAGCCATTTTGTGGTGGATGCCCGCATACAGTCGAAGCTGCCGCACACCATCACGGACGCGGTGAAGGCTAGTTTGCCCTCATCGGCGGCGGCTGCCAATGCGGCGCCGAGCTCGGCAGTGCGCTGCCCGCGCAAGATGATCACGCCGCTAGACGGCCTTGAGGAGCGCGAGACGCTTGGCTTTCGTCTCTCGCAAGGCGCCACTGCAGGGCTGGTGGAGTTGCATAAGCAAGGTCAGCTGCTCTTCCGCGTCGGCCATGGCGGCATGACGGCCGGTGCAGTGTGCGAAAACGCGAAGGCGTTCGTCGTCGCACTCAAGAAGGAGTTTCCGACGGTGTGGAGGTATATTCAGGAGCTCTCGCTGGTGTCCAACCGGACAGAGCGTATCCGCTTCATGGAGGTGCACATAGCCAAGTGAGAGGAGGCGACAAGGGCAGCTCCGTGGTGGACAGGGAGCGGGGAGGATTAACTTTGGCGGGTGCGCAGAGGGGAAGGGGTGGCGTAGAGTCGGATGCAGTTTTACTTGTGATGCGCTCTTGGACCTCCTTGGTGCCCACTCCACCCCCACCCACCTCAGCTGTACATCGCCATCTAGTGTCCCTCTCATGCCAAGGCGATCCCGGTGGGAGCGGGTCGAGAGGGCAGACGCATTTGGCAGCTGACACGCCGCATCGGTACGCTGCGTGAGGGTGGGAGGGCGGGATCTCGCGTTGATGATGCCACTAAATCGGGAGGCAACGCACGGCATGTTATCACCTCTGCTCCGTCCTACTCTCGGTCACTTCTCTTGCTCGCCATTAGTCTGCCCCCTCCGCTGCCACGAGCAAGCAGAACGCTCCACGCAGGCTTTGACCGCCCCCCCTCTCACCACCAGCCCTCACCCCTCACTCGTATTTCCTGGTGCAGACACCCAGGGCGTACGTCATGTCCGTTGCGTGTGCGTGCGTGTGTGCGTGTTCTTGGGCGTCCGTTGGATGATCGCTGTGTTGTTTTCTCGCGCGTCTTTTTTTCTATTTTTTTTTCGGGTGAGTGAGTTGGGGCGTCGTAATGATGGCACTAACGAACGACGTAAGAGTGTCACTTTCCCTTCGGTGGTCTTCTATGATGTCGCTGCACGGCTCTGCTTTCCTTCCGCCCCCACCCCCTCCCTTTCAGGTGGTGGATTCGGTCGTCCTCCGTCGGGCTCGAAAACGATGCATGATACTCCCTCAGCATGGGACGTGTCTCGGGTCTACCACGTTGCTCCCTTTCCTCTTCCTCTCGCGACATGGCTAGCTTACCACTCTGTGACACTCTCGACCCTCTACCCCTCTCTCCCTGACACACACACACACACACACGCTCACCACACACGCAGAGTAAGTGTTGTCGCCACGTACACCGCAGCTCCTTGAGGTTTTCGCTTTGGCGCACTGTTTTCTGGTGTCCCTCCCTCTTCCCTCTCTTCTCTCTCCCACCTCATCGTCGATCTCTCTTGACGCTTCCTTCGGTGTCCTCCCCTGTTTTTTTATTATTATTATTATTATTTTACGTGCGTGCTCTGCGCAGCGCAGCGGAGGTGTCACAGCAACGCAAACACGCAAGGGGGTACAGACGCGTCCCTGTCGAAGAAAACGCCTCGCAAGAAGTGGAAACCCCAACCACCTGAGCCTGTATACCCACGCAAGCATGATGCCGCCGCCGCTTCCGCACCGTCGCGCCACGCGGGCGTGTGCGCTTGTGGCTGCTGTAGCGCTGGTGTTGGTGCTACCGACCAGCAGGGCGCGCACCGTGGGGATGAGATCAATGTCAGCATACACGGAAGCGCAGCAACTCCATACGCGCAAGTTTCTGGATGGATTTGTGCAGTCGATGCCAGATCTCCACAACATCTGGACCGGCGACGACTTCTGCGCCTGGAAAGGAGTAACATGTCTCCGCGACGGGGTGTCCGTCAGCGCCACCAACTGGGTCCAGCTGGCTGTCCCCCCCGGCCGTCTGCCGGAGGTGTCGAGCGCCGACGTTGACGTGTCGCAGGTGTTTGTCACCTCCATCAGTGTGCGCGCAAACGGGCGGAACTTGTCAGGGACGCTACCAGCCAGCTGGGGCTTGCTGCAAAATCTGCGCAAGGTGCGATTGGAGAGTAACAGCCTGACAGGCAGCCTCCCGCCTGAGTGGAGCGGCCTGCGCAGTTTGAGGGAGCTCTACCTAAGCAACAACAATCTCACCGGCACCCTCCCGGCGTCGTGGGGAGAGAGCATGAAGAGCCTCGCCATCTTGAGCCTCGATCGCAACGCGCTGGCCGGTACGCTGCCGCCGGAGTGGGGACGCATGAAGTCGATGCAGGCCTTGGTGCTGGAAAGCAACCAGCTCAGTGGCACACTGCCTGCGGAGTGGCGATTTATGCGAGCTGCCTCGACGCTGATGATAGGCAGGAACTACCTCAGCGGCACCCTCCCACACGAATGGGCGGAGATGTCAGTAATGGAGTGGATGGACCTGCACTCGAACCGCCTCACCGGCTGGTTGCCTGCGGCTTGGGCGACGATGACCCTCCTGAATACCCTGCTGCTTTTCGACAATGGCTTCACCGGTACTCTGCCTACGGAATGGGCGCGCCTGGAATTCCTGGAGGAACTGCGTATGCAGGACAACGTACTCGTCGGCACACTGCCTGCGTCGTGGAGTGCCATGGTGCTCATGCAGGTGCTGGATATCTCCGAGAACACACTGAGCGGCACGCTACCGGTGTTGTGGAGCTCGATGCAGTCTCTCGACACGCTGAGCATCCGCGACAACCAGCTAAGTGGCTCTCTCCCGATTGAGTGGAGGACACTGCCGAAAATCATGCATCTCCACCTGGAGGGCAACGCTCTCTGCGGCTGCCTTCCGCTTAACTGGACAAGCCGTTACGTCGCCGTCGAAGTTGACGAGGCGGTCACGAGTGTCAACTGTGCCACAGAGAACGCGTGTAACGACGTAAACCTTGACTCTATCAGCGACAAGATCTCCAGCAGCTGCAGTTCTTCGACGAGCCCAAACGGGGGCCGTCGACGGTAGCGATGCTACCTTCAGCTCGTGGGATGCGTCGGCGTCTTCCGCCTCTGATGACCCCTTGAGCCACAACATCGGCGGCGCCTCTTCTTGATTGAATAGGTGCGACGTGCACCACTGCCAGCGACGCGGCCGAGGCGATCCAGCGTTGTGCACGCAGTACGATGGCCGCTCTGCCCTCGCAGCTGACTACACCCATCAATCGTCGAACACAAACACCACCACGTCGCCGACGTCCTTGACAGGCGGTCGTGTGCCTCTCTCAGTAGCGGCTGCCTCGTGATGGTTGCGTTTATGTGGAGAGCGCGAGAGCGCGCACACACATGGGGCGGGGGAAAAGGTTTGGTAGTCGCACCGCTACACAAGCACGGATGTGCCTGGAGTGGCGCCGTCGGCTGCTGCCAGCGTCCGTTTCCAAAGATGGTGCGACCCGAACGACTTGTGTGCTCTTATTTTTTATTATGTCGTTTCGGTTTTCTTCCCCACCCCCTTCTCTCCCCGTGTTGCTTAGAGTAACAGCGAGTGGCAGAGAGGCGTTGTTCGCTCTTCGCCACGGTGTGCGCGTGTGTGCATCGATTTGTGCATAGGTGCCGCGCTCAATGCCTGCCGCTCTCGATTAGCTCTTCGTTCCTCTCTCTCTCTCTCTTTCCCTCCCAATCTCTCTCTGCATCAACTGTGTACGTTTATACGTATGCATTGGTCTGTGTGTTTCAGAGACCATGTGCACGTGCGTAGCCCTCGTACTCTTCTGCCTCCTCTCCAGCATTTTGTTTTCTTTTCTGCTTGATCAGCTCGGAGAAGACTCTTCACCATGGCAGATGGTCTGCCACACACACACACACACGCTCGCCGGTCACCGCCCTCCCCCACCCCAACCCCTTCGCCTTATGCCTTTCCCCTGTATGTACAAATCTGTGTCGTCTCCTCTCTCTCTCTCCCTCCCTCTTTCTTTTTTCACCTCTCTATGTTTTTATCTGTGTGTCCACATCGTTGATCGTAGACTCCCTTCCTCGTGTTCGTTCCTTCTCTCCCTCTTCCCTGCGCTCCCTATCTTTTTGGTGTGTGTGTGTGTGTGTGTATGTGTGTGTACGTGTCCTTATCTGCTTTTCTTTGTTCCTCTTTGCTGACAGTTATGCTCTGTTACTCTCGCTCCCCCCGCCCCTCCCCCCTTCCCCCTCCCCCCACCTCACCCTCCTCCTTCATTGTTCTCTCTCTCTCTCTCTCGTAGTATGTGTTTTCGCTTCGTAGTGTTTGCCATCTTGAACGCCTCTCTTCTTGTTTTGTCTTTCACTTTCCTTCTCCACACACAGGCGCGCAGACACACACACGCAGACACACGCACGCGCATCCTCTTCCCTCCGTGCGTGAATGCACGACAGAGGAGACGCTCCCATTCGGTTTCAGGTCTCTCTCTCACCGTGTCTTTACTTGCTCCCTCCCTGTCGTGCATGTGTGCCGGTGTGTGGTTGTCCTTCTCGTCCCCATCCTCCTTTTCGCGGTGTCGCAGTTGGTGCCGTTCCTCACGAATTGCCGTTCCTCACGAATGAGTCCCCCGCTCTTCCGCGCCATTTTCTTGGGTCACACATACCCACGCACACACACACACACACCACGTGACACACACACACACACACACACATCTCCTTCTCCACCTGCTTATCATTTTTGTTTGTATTGTTTCTCGCTTTCCTCGTTGGTGCTGGCTCGTTTGGTCAAACCCTTGCGTGTTTAGATCTTCCCGGCATCTATAACTCTCTCCTCCTCCTCTCATTTTGTGTTCAGGCTACACGGCTTGGATAGACGCTTGTTTCCCCTCCCCCTCTCTCACAGACACACCGACGTGCGTCTCTTTCATACGCTTGCCCTCTCTCTCTCTCTCTCTCTCGCTTCATCTACTAGTTTTTTTTTTCGTTGATTACTTTATTGTTTGTTGTGGTTGCCTTCCCGGCGATGTGTGCATTGCTGTGTGCGCGTGCGTGTGTGCGTCACCACAGCAGTGCCCTTCTCGTTCTCTATGAAGACTGCATCAGCCACGCGTCATCGATCTATATGTTTCGAAGATATGTGTATGCGTACGTCGTGCGGTTATGAGTGCATCTGTGACTGCACGTCTGGCATGAGGAGCCCACGTGTACATGTGTGTGTGTATATATATATATATATATATATATGAGCAAAGACCACACCTTCGCAAGAGAGGAGAGAGGCATGTGAGCAGTCTGGGGGTGTGCGCGACTGCCGTACCACGACGCCATGTGCGTTACGCAGTCTTCGAGGAAACCGTGAAAAAAGCAGAAGGCGGGGCGATGTCACCCTCCCACCTCCCTCCTCTCCCCTTCTCTGCTGCGCTGCGGACGTCACACCAAGCAACGCACTCGGGCCGCTCAATCGCAACCCGGGCTCAAAGGCCCCGCATGTTGTACGATCTCTCTCACAAAAGCACACACACATGCACCCCTGTGCTCATTCCCGCTTCCCCTTTTCTCTCTCTCTCTCTCTCTCTCTCTCCGTGTGCTTTGTCGTCGCTGTACCCCGTGTGTGGTCTGCCCCGTGCGTAACGATACATCTCGACGGTGCACCCCCGTCATCGTCAACCAAAGAAAAAGGGGAGTCACACACGCAACGAATACTCACAAGCGCAAGCAGCGGTGCATCTGTGGTCCACACACACACACACACACACGACCCATCCCCCTCAAACCTCCCAACCCGACCCGACCCGCCCCCTCACCTCCGTCACTCCTTCGTTTCTTTCATTTTTTTTTGTTACCACCACCCCCTCATTTCCTTTTGGTACTGTCCATCCGCGTGTAGGTGCGTGCGTGCCTTTTTGTTTGTGTGTGTGTGTGGTCTTCAAGTCGACCATCTCACGAACTCGCACGAAACTTCACCGCTGTCCCTCCCCCTCTCTCCCGTGCCCCCATTTTCCCTTCCCTCTTCACACACGCACGCGCGCGCGTGCAAGAACCGCATAAACGAAGAAAAACGTCTGCAAGCAAAGGTCCTTCTCGTTTCCTCTTTATTATTGTTTCTCCGTCCCGCTCACACACACACGCACACTGGCTATTGTTGTGTTTGTGCTCACCACAATTTTGTGGGAGATTTGTAGCTGGTTAGCAACTGGTAGCGTCACGACAAGCAGCAGGAGCAGCGGCAAACTTTCCCTCGTTCCCCTTTCTCGCGCTCTCCGCCATCTTTTTTTTGCAAATTTTCGATACTATTCTGGGAGTTGTTTGTTTCTGTGTGTGTGTGTGTGTGTGTTTTCTTCCCACGCCAGTGAAACTCGCGTGCGCGCTGTGCCTCGGTGCCACTCTGTCTTCCCTGTCGTCTGTGCGTGCGCGTGCATGGTTTTTCCGTGTAGGTATATAAGTATATATACATACATATATATATATATGCCTGCATGTGTTGATCGGGGGTAGCGCGTACGTGGGTATCAGTTTGTGTCTCGTTTTTTGTTGTTTTTCCGCCATCGCTGGTGTGGGGGAGGCGGGCTTTGGTCATTGTCACTTGTCTGTTGGTTTTGATTTATTGTAATTGGTACCTTCTTTTTCTGCGGCGTCAGATTGATTTCTCTCTCTCTCTCGTCTACGTGTGTGTACGTGTGTTTGTCTGCCCCGCGCATTCCAACACTTGAGAGCGGGGCACAACCGCCGCCCAACCCCCTGAAGCGGAACGCATCACTATCACAGAATTTGAGGAAGCGCGCACACGCACACGCACACGCACCTTCCCCCCCCCCTCCCCCCTTCCCTCCTTCAGTGTCTCTTCCTTTGTTACGGAAAGCACGGCCAACACGAAAAAACGCGGTTGGGCACACCGCACAAGAAACACGAAAGAGACGAGGGAGAGCGAGTGAGTGAGTGAGTGAGAGAGAGGAGGGCCACAAGTCTGTGAGTGCGAACGGCGCTGTAACCGTGCATTGCATGTCGCGTGCTGCTTTCCTTCGCTTTGTTGTCTTGCGAAATACATCGTCTGGCAGGCCTCTGTGTGTGTGTCTGTGTCTGTTGGAGTGACGCCCCAAGGCACCTAAAACAGAATAGAACGGAAAGAAGCAAGGAATCCAACCCCACCCCCTCTCTTCTCCTCCTCCCTCACGCCAGCTGAGACGTAGGCGTGCGATCGACCACCGCCCCCGCATACTATCTCATTGTCTTCTCCGTCTCTCCTATTGTGCAGCATTTCGGAGCCCCACCCTGTCTTCTCTCATTTTCCCTTTTTTTGTTTCTTACTTGTGTGTGTGTGTGTGTGTGTGTGTGTGTGTGTACTGCTTTCTTCGTGCTTTCATCGCAAGAGAGCCGCGTACTCCCTCTTCACCCCACCCCTCCTTCTCCTTCCCCTCCTCCTCTTCTCCCCTCTTGTTCTCACATTCTGCTGTTATCTTCTTCAGTTTGTTTGTTTTCACCGCCATCACCATCACCTCCTCCTCCCTCCTCCCCTCTCCCACCTCACCCCTGCTTCTCCGTCACGTGCGCCTGCTTATATGAGCGCATCCTTTTGTGTTTGAGTAGTGCGTGTCGTCGTCCTATTTGACTTCCCCTCATCCCCTCCTCCACCCGCCGCCTCGTTGTCGCTTCTTTTCTTGTTGTTGTTGTTCGCATCCTTTTCTGTTGGATCGTCTCTGTCATTCTCTCCCTTCTTTTGGATCCCTCCCCCCTGGCGTCCTGTCACCCGCCCTCCATCCGCCCTGCTGTGGTGTGCCGCGCATGTGTCTGCCTTGAGTCTTTGACCTCCTTTCGCTCCTTCGTTTTTTTTTTCTAGTGAGCTTGTGTGATGCAGACACGTGCTCGCTCCGGTGGCACTCGACCACTTCCGACGGTTACGTCGGCTGCGTCAGAGACAGACTCCATCCGTACCGGAGGCTCCTCTGACTCGAGCTCGCCCTCGTATGGGCTGCGACGGTCAAACCTGCCGGCTCCGCTCGCACCGGAGGTGCTTTCCAGCTCCCTCCCTGTTTCACAGCGGCTCGACGGCGCCTCGTCGTGCCCAGTGAACCGCGCCGGCAGACTTGCACCGGACGCTCTGCGCATGCCGGTCCTTTCGCCCACCGCATCACCGCTAACCGTGCAGGGCCGCAGCCCGCCGCCTCACCAAAGGGAGGCGTATCAGCGCCGGGTTCATCCTGGAAGCGGCGACAAAGGTGGCGGTGCGATGTCGCTGCCGCTCCCAAGCACCCCGACCCAGGCAGGCTCCGCCCCTATGGACGAAAGTGGTGATGACAACTGCCGTCGTGGACCCCACAACACTCGAAGCAGTATGAACAGCGGCAGCAGTAGCAGCAGCAGCCGTCAGGAGACAAGCAGCAACGCCCTGGGCCTCCGCACCAATGAACCTGCGCCGTCTATGCCTTCCATATCGAGCCGACTGCCGGCGATGATGCAGCCAAGCAAGCTGTCGACCTCCGCAACAGCCAGCTCAAATGTGTCAACTACCAATCCACCAGCTCAGCAGCAGCCGGCCTCCACAGCGACTATGCCGACGGTGTCGACATCATCATCCCGGCTGGCGTCGCAACCAGGCGTATCGCTTCTCACGGTCAGCTCGCCAGCGCGCAGGTGCTGCCTGGTGGCGGATAGCAGTGACCGCAGTGTTGAGACCACGCCCGTGTCAACAGTGCAGATACCCTTGCCACCTCGGTCTCTGCCGCAGGCGCCCGCACCAGCGCAGCGTCCGTCGTCCACGGTGAGTGCGACGTCTACGAACAATAGCGGCACTCGCGGTGCGGTCCGCCAGCGTGAAGCAGAGGCTCGCGCCACTGTTGGAGACGGCAGCACCAGCAAGGAAGCGTACCTGCGCGATAATCCGCGGGTGAGGGCGCTCGTGAACAATATGTACCAGCATGTCATGACCACACAGCCCGAGGAGCCACTTCGGTACCTCGCACAGCTCCGTGCCGGCACAGTGCCGCAGGTGCCATCTACACACCTCGCGCCGCCGGCCACGCAGCGAGGCGAGGCGAGGCGTTCGCCACTGCAGCAAGCCCGCACAGTGCCGCAGCCACGGCAGCTTTCGAGCAGAACACACGGCAGCATCCACCCACCATACTCACACGCAGCGGAGGGGGCTAGCACCTCGAGCGTGTCGGTTTCGTCAGAGCTGCGTCGAGACAGTGGCAGCACGTGCGATAACGATGGCGGCCACACATGGGCAGGGCCATTGCAGCCAACGCCCCAGCAGCCCGAGAGTGCCGCCTCTCACGGAGGTGACGTTGAGTTCACCGACACCTTTGACAGCGGCGCCGTCAGCAGCGGCGTTGCCAACCGGCCAGCCTCGCTGACAACGCGTAGTGATGTAGCTGCTGTCGTCCACCCTCTTCGCACTCCGCCATCAGCACCGACGACGTCGCTGCAACCGCGCGGTGGAAGCAGTGGCGCGAATGCTGGCGGCCGTGTAATGCCGCCGTCGATTGCCGGCACTGTAATACACACAAATGCAGGCAGCAACGCCATCCTCAGCGGTAGCGCGTCGAGCAAGCACGGGTCCCCACAACTCCTGCAGCGTTCCGGGCTCGCTACGAACAGCCTAGCGAACAGTGGCTTTCTCTCTGGTGTCGCCGTCGGCAGCGCTGGTCATCAGGCCGGGAGCAGCGGTGCCCTGCTGCAGCACGCCAGTGGTAGTGTCAGCGCCTTCCGCTCCAGCGGCATCGCGGCACCGCACTCGGTGGCCTCTTTTGCTGGCAGCGTGTCGGGCATCGAACGCGGCGAGGCCACCCCGAGCGACCTCAGCTCCCTGTTCAGCACGAACTCGGTGGATCTGCAGGAATTCATTGCGGATTTTCGCCTCGCCAAAGAGGAGCGCTACGGCGGCAGCGTTGACCATCCCGCCATCACATTGGACGAGCTCGCCTGCATCATTGAGTGTAACAGCTTCCCTTGCGCCGACGCGGAGGTGCTGCTGGACTTGTTTGATGAGCTGCAGCCGTGCGCCCGGTACCTCGCGGGTGTGCGGAGCCCCACTCGCTCCCCGCCAGCGGTGCCAGCCACTCTGAAGCGGAACAGCTCACCCCAGTCGCTGCATAGAGGCCTGGGCCCCCGAAGTATGAGCCCTATCTCCCTCTTCAACGGCACCGTCACTGCCACAGCCGCGGCGGAAAGCGTTGCCACCGGCAAAGTGTGCGGAGTCGGCGCCGCTAGCAGCTCTGCCGTTGCGGCAATGTGCAACAACGGCCACGCGACCGGGCCAGCGTGGCCTCCGGGGCGGGTGCAAGGCGCCGAGTCGTGTGTGACCGCTGCACACCCACCCATCAGCGTCGCTGCGAAAGACATGAGCCACAGGCCCGAGCGCTTCGCCGACGGGGCGCAGTACAAGGGTTGCGTTACAATTAATGGACGCGCAGACTCCAAGGATGGCAAGGTCCTCGTGATAGGCAGTCGTATTGCAGACGGGGCCCCGCTCGAGTCGTCCAGCGAGGGTGGAAGCTATAACCCCTACAGCCGCTGCACCTCTGACGCCTTCGCCAGTGCCTCAACTCTCCAGCGACCGCAGGGTATGTCGCAGCACCCCTACTCAGACGGCGCGGACGGCGAAGAAGTGCCGACGGTCCCCTTCGACACCCTTCTTGCGCGCATGGCCTACAAGATCCAGGGTCGGTACCCGTCCGAGGCGATTCGCATCGCCTTCTACGGTATGGTGGTGGATGAAGAGTCGGCAGCCGCTGCCTTGGAGAGCAGTGGGCGCAGTGCCGGGCTTGGCGTCGACTGCGCAGCGCTTGTGACCAACGGACGAGGTTTGCACGGCGTCGTCTCGACAGACTCCCTCACGCCATCAGAGACGACTGTGATGGGCAGCAGCAGTGCTGGATTGGCGACGACGGGCTACGGCACTCTACCAAGCTGCAGTGTCTCTCTCTCACGCTGCATCGCGGAAGGGCTGTTTGCGCGACTGGGCATGGTCGATGTGACGGCAGGCGAGGTGCAGCGTGGCCTCCGCAGTGTCGGGCTTCCAACAGGCCACGACGAACAACGTGTGTACGAGTGCCACCTGGAGGACTTCGCGCGACTGGTCTGCGCCATCACGGCCGTCTCCGAGCGTGGGTGCAGCGCGAGCCCGGCGAACCCCAGTCTCACGAGTCTGCGCGAGAGCTACGTGCAGCGCGGCAGCAGCAGCAACTTCACGGTATGCAACAACAACAGCAGCGGCGGCACCGTTCTCGCCGCACCAGCTCCATGGAAGGAGTAGCAGTCATCGTCGTTGGGGGCCGCCACAGGTGCCGACTGAGCCCGAACGCCGCCATATGCAGTGCGCTCCGTTAGCACGGACTTCACGGTTGGTGATCTCACTTTTTTGCTCTGACGCCCAGGGCTCGTTGAGACGCGCACAGGAGGAACAGTGAGAGAAAAGGTAAGGAAGAGCGAAAAGATGTGTCGGCTGTGTCTGTGCCTGTGGCTCTGTGAGTGTGTGCCTACTCTCTCAAGCTATATGTGTATATGTGTGTGAGTGTATATATATATATATATATGCATAAGCGGGTGTGTGGTCTGGGTAAGCTTTGCTCAACACGATGAGACGCGTACAGCCTCAGTTGGGGAGGGGGGCCGCACAAGCACAGGCGCATATAAAAATATATATATATATATACGCACACCTCTCATTTACGTACGAACGACTATGCAGTCTTCCTCGCCTTTTTTTTGTTCGTTCTTTCCCGCTGTGTTTCTGCTTCTTGCTGCCCCCACTCCTCCCCACCTCAATTTTTTTCTGAGGGGAGGAGGGGCGGGGGGCGAAGGAGGTGGGGCGCAAACACAGAAACACAAAGCACAGCAGTGTTCTATCCACACAGAATCAGTTCCAATAGCAAAAAGAAAAGAAAACATATTAAAGAAATCAGTGGTCTGCTCAACCGTCTCCCTCTTCCACTACCACCACCAAAAAGGAAGGAAACACACACGCACACACACACATACACCTCTCTTCAGTCGCACTCCGAGCCTCTTACTCCTCTTATAGTTTTTTCTTGCCCTCCACCATCCACACGTGTGTCACACCGCAGAGCGTTGTGTTTGCTTGTTTTCTTTTCGCTGTCTCTGTTCGCTTGTGTGTGGGTGTGGGTGTTGGGGGGAATCTCTCCTTACTTGCGTATGTGCGTGCGTTTTCCCTTGCTTTGTACCTCTGTCTCCCTCCCCCCCCCCCACACACACACACCTCCCTCTATATATACCCCATTTGACCTCATATACGCACGCGTATATGTGTTTAGGCACATATATATACATATCATGTCCATGGACACGGCCGCATTATCCAGCACACACGTACACACGAGCGATGCGCTTCGATGTATGCATGTTTACATGTGTCTATGGATATGTACGTATATATATATATATATACATATATATACGTGTGTGAATGTGTGCGGACAACCTCATTTTTCTCCGTTTATTTTATTTTTGTGTTCGTTTTTCTATGGAATGAGTCATGGTTACTTCCTCTCCTTCTTCGTTGCCGTGGTCGTTCGGCTCATTTCACGCTTCACCTTTTTTCGCTTCGCTCCCACCTGCCTGTTGCGCGTGTGCTTGTGCGTGCCCCTTTTTAGCTCGCCTCTCTCCCGCCCTCCCCCCCCCTCTTTCCCAACCCCCTCCGTCTCTCTGTTCCCTCCACCTACATGCGCTGGAGGTGACGGCACGCGTATGTCTACGCTGGTGTGATCCTTGCGGGTGCGGCGGTGCGCGTGTGCCAGTTGTAATGTATACTCTCGAAGTACGTATGCCGTGATTGGTTTGTGTTCGCGCACTTTTTTCTCGCCCCAACCGTCCCTCTCGCCCGTGTCTGCTCCTCCCTCTTGTCGTCCGTGTACTCCCTCCCCCTGCGCGTACGCGTGTGTTTCCGTCTCTCTCCTGGCTCGCTTGCTCTGCGCAGAGCCAACGTTTGTCGGCGCTGCTGAGTAAGCTCACATACACCGAGCACGCCCACAGAGACGTGTTATTGTGCTGATCCCTCTCTCCCTCTCGATATGGACACCTTTGCAGACTGAGAACCGGCAACGTCGAGAGAAAGCAGCCTGAAGCACAGTGCGTGTAGTGCTCCCATCTCTTTCTCTCCATGCATCTGGCACCTTTTCGAGCGCGACAAAAAATGCGAGCGGGATGTGCAGGTGGTGGTTGCACCGGCAGTGGCGCTGAAGACGTGCGAGGGGGAAAAGGTTAGGAGGAGGAAAAGAGGGGCGAAAGAGAGCAAGCAGCAGTCCTTACAACTCTCCTGCAATCTTCTTCCCTTCTCATTGAGAGCCATCACTCCCCCTCTACTCACCACCACCACGACTACTACTTCTCTTCCTCCCCCGACACTTACCGCGTGCTCTCCGTGTTCGAGTTATGGCCTTGCGTATGTGTTTGTGTGTGTGTGTGTTTCGTGTTTTATTCGGGAGGGCGTTCCTCCTGCGCTCTCTTCTCCCTCCCTCATCCCTCATCCCCCTTTCCTTGCTTGAGTGCGATGGTGCCTCTGTATTAGGTTGTTGTTCTTGTTGCTCTCCCTCATGTGCCGCGTTTGCTTTGTGTTCCTTCCCTCTCCGTTTTTGTTTTTTTTGGGGGTGTCGCGCATGGATTGCCTCTTTCGTTGTCGACGCATTCTATATCTATGTATATATGGGGTTGTCTGTGCGTGAGTGGTGTCTGTATGTGTGTATGGGTGTGTGTGTGTGTGTGTGTGTGTGTGCGTGCCTTGCGCTCCGTAGTTTTCCACCTTCACCCCCACCGCTCTTTGTCGAGGTAGAGAGAGAAGGGAATACACAATACGGAAGCAAAGGACGCCGAGCTCTCCGCCACACGCGTGTGTGAAGCCTCTCTGTATCCCCAACTCCCCATCCACCCCCTCACTACCTTCCCCCTCCCCTCCCGCTCACGTCCGCACCCACACACGCAGGCCGAAGCGCTTAACGACATGTGTGTTTTCTGCGTGCGAAGAAAAAGGAAACTGATGCGGTTCGCAATTGCGTGCATCGCCTCTTGAGGTGCATGAGTGTGCCCCCCCCCACACACACACACCACCACACACCACCCACCACCCACCACCCACCACTCTCCCCTCCCTCGGCGTTCGTGTCTGTCATTCTTGTCTTATCACTGTTGTCGGCCTGCTCGTCTCTTTCCTTTTCGGTTTGGTTTTATCGTCGTTTACGTGTTTCACCCGCTTGTCTGTATGGTTGTTTTGTGTGTATATATATATATATTTGTGTGTGTAGGTGTGTGTTTTACTCGCGCTCTCGTTTCTCTACCGCTCCGTCCTTTCCCCACCTCCTCCTCGCCTTTGACGCTGCTCCTGTCGATGGAGTGGGCGAAGGTTGCTAGACACCGCTGCGGTTATCGCTCGTTCTGCGTTGTGTCGTATGGACCTTCCCATGCCTTGTGGGCCCGTGTGTGGCAAGCAGGCAACAGCAGCGGTAAAGGTCGGCGCGCTCGCTCGATCACGGCTTCTTTGTCCTTATCTCCGTTGTATTTTTCCGCCTGTGAAAACTCTCGTTGTTGTGTGTACACTCGTTTCGCTTCGCCGACAACCACGAGGAACGCTGTCCCCATCTGGCAAGACGCCCTCCAGACCGTTCCGGACGCCAACACTGACGCGATTGGAAGCAGCTCCCTAGAGGGCACACCCCTGCGCACCGCCCTCTCTCGGACATGCCCATCAAAGAGCCAGCCGCGAGGGATGGATGCAGCCCCGCTGCGCCCTCACTCCGCTCCGCTCTGTGATGCCGACCAGCACCGGGCACAAAAAGCCCTTCCAGCGAATCGCCTCGCGACGACTGCACGATCATTCTGCGAGACAGGCTCCGGCTGCACCCGTACGGCCTCCATCCCCACCCCGCTCCGCTGGAGACCCCCTCGGCTTACTCCTCCACCCTAACAAGCCAGTGCCGTGCCAGCAAGGTACAGCGAGACAGCCGCGGCGTTTGTCGGCCCTACGCTGGCACGCTGGGCTCCCTGCATCACGGCGCCTCAGAGGCCCAGCCGCGGCCCGCACCACACTCGCTGTGCATCACGGCTCTCTCAGACCATCGCCCCGCCCTCTGTGTTCGCGCCCACAAGAACAAGTCGAAGATGGCCAGGCGTGCATGCCGAGCCGCAGAACCATCCGTCCTGGGCCCTCTTCATCTCATCATGGTGGTGGACCCCCCGAGCGTGCAGCGCAACCGGAAGCCAGCACGGCACCATGCCATCTGTACTCATCACACCACACTCCTCGCATCCTCCGCGGGCAAGGATGTGATGCAGGCCGCACTACGATTCGCCCCCTGCAAGGTGGTGCGCTAGACCCTGGAGCACGCCAGGCAGCGGGGTGAGCACTCCCCAACACAAGGCGCACACTCGCCGGTGCGCGGCACCGCAGTCAGCAGCAGCTCTCCGCTGCACGCAGTCACCTGGTTACGCACGTCTCACCCGAACTGCACGGGCTTCCCCGGTGGCGTGTTTAACGCTGCGAACAGTACCCCTTCCGGACGGCTGGCTGTGAGCTCTCTGTGTGCGCAGCCACATGTTTCTTCACGGTTTCCTTCCGCTTGGCACACCCCCCTCCTGTCAGAGGCGTGCGGGCTCAGGGGAGGGTGGAGTGCCCCTGCTGCCGCAGTCTCATGGCAGCGTTCCACCTGTCGGTGGCACACGCGGGCACGTCATTCACACACGCCCCCCTCCATGACGTCGACAGAGATGGAAAGCGAGGACGGCGAACCCACTAAGTAAGAACGCCATCATGGCGCAGGCCACAGGATGCAGAAAATGTGGGCGCTGTCAGCCACAGCTGGCTTGGTGCATCACATCGATGCAAGGCATGCAGAGGTGAGCAGAGCAGGCGCGAGAAACGGAAAACATGCGAAGAGACCCACACGAATCTACCCCACATTGCATGCGTGCGAAGAGCATGCGGCGTCTTCTACATCGGACCGTGTGAGCTGGCGAGGTGCAGATGCCGGAAGCCTGATGTGAGCACCGCGAATTGTGCCATTGAGCCAGTGAGTATTTCATGTGAGGAGTCTCCACACCTTATCATGGGATGCTGCAGCTTGAAGCGACTGAGGGCAATGCATGACCTACGCCGGCAGAGCACAGGGTCTCTGAAAGTTCTGGTCTGTGGCTGGCCCACTTCCTCCCCAAGCTCGTCCGGCATGTGCCAGGACCACCCCTGTACTATCCGCACGCTAGACGCCACCACCCGCACCCTCGAGCAGAGGACCCTAAAGGTTGCCCCACTTGGATCACAGCATGCACTCCAGCCGAGTGTGTCTGGCGCCGACCGCGCCGCATGCATGCGAAGGAGGGACAGGGGAAGACCAGTAGAGCCCATCAGACGCATGGCACTGACTTGACTGGCTGGACGGCTCGTCCTAGGCGACCACGGAGATGTAGCCGCGGCGCAGCAGGGGGCTAGGTGAGCTGTGGTGTTGTGTA
The DNA here is from genome assembly GCF_000002725.2 of Leishmania major strain Friedlin. Classification (NCBI taxonomy): domain Eukaryota; phylum Euglenozoa; class Kinetoplastea; order Trypanosomatida; family Trypanosomatidae; genus Leishmania; species Leishmania major. The sequence continues at coordinate 473,501 of NC_007262.2, read as the reverse complement.
CGCGTGTATACGTGTTGACTTCTTCGCGGGTGGTAGCATGGGCACACTGTTACAAAAAAAAAAAAGAAAGAAGTGAATGCTGCACTCACACACACATGCGCATCTATGTATGTATGTATGCGTGTGTGTGTGTGTGTGTGTGTGTCCCTCGATGCAGAGTCTCTGTGGGGTGAGTGCGCTGTGTCACGCACGTGTATAAACACACACGCATGCGCACATACATAGAGAGAGAGGGAGGGGAAGGGAGGGGCCAACAGCGTATTGATCCGCTCTTTCCGTTACAACAGCGGAATGAAACATCAGGTTGAAAGCAACAGCAACCACATGTGTGTGTGCGTCGCAGTTTTGTGACTTTGGTGTTCGCTCTGGTCGAACAACAAAGTTCAGGCAACAAGGGCCGGTAATGCTGCAGACGCATGGGCAAGGGGTAATGCAGAGCAGAGCGAAAGTGAGAGAGAAAGAGAGAGCTGCACTACAGGAACGGATATCATCCTGGCCGATTCAATACGTTCGGCAGGACGGAAAGGGGACGCTTGTTCTGCTTACTTTCCTCAGTAGCTAGCAGTCGCCCTCATCTCATTCTCCCTGCGCGTAGCTCTGCGCCTGCGCTACTGCCGATGACCGCACAACGCACAACGTCACCCCCACCAGCAGCCTCCTCTCCTCTCTCCACTGCCTGAGCCTGTGCGTCAGAGGGGGAGCACACGAAATACGGCGTGTAATATGACCTTTTGTGGCGCCGACCATCCTCCCTCCCTTCCCATACTCCCCTTCCTCTGTCATTCTCTCCCTCCCTCTCGTGGATGTGACCAACGCGTCTCTATATGAACGAATCCCCGCACGTATCCACATGTCCGCACGCATGCACACCTGCGGATGCATCCCTTTCCTTTCATCATTGCTGTCCCCTCATCGAAGCCCACTCCATTAAATGATACACTCCCTTCAAGGCGCGTCTCCCCTTATGTGTGCGTGAGTGCCTTGTGCGTGCACGGGTGCGCGTGTACTCACAAGTGCATTCACCACATCTCTCTGCTCTTTTTCTGTCATCGGTAGTTTGTGTGTGGCTGGGTGTGATGTGTGTGGGTGTTGGTGCATGCCATCGCGTGCGCTGTGCGTGTACGTGTACGTGTACGCGTGAGCAAGCAGAAAGAGGTGGGATGTGGCCTTGCTCATCGCGGCGCAGCCGGTGGCCGGGCATCTCTCTTCCTCCCCCCCCCACCCCCACCCGGTCAGCTCATACACGCACGGTTGCAAGCGCAACCACGTAATACAGATGCGCGCACGTGTTGAGGCTTTATACCCCTATCCCCTTGCCGCAACAGGAGCGGGCACAGAAGGCGTCCCTCGCGAAGGCGATCCAAAGCAGAGGCGGCACAGCATGAAAGCAAGCAGCCGACAAGGGCACTCCGACGCAGGTGGAGTTCGGCGCACCCCACCCCACCACCGTTGCTCGCTCTCACTGCCGCCACCGCCACCATCAGCACAGATGGATGCTGCTAGCAGGGAAGCGATACTGGAGGAGCGGAAGAAAACGAAAGAAAACAAAGAAGAGAGAGAGAGAGAGAGACAACGCGTCGCAGCGGGGTGCGAGAGAACCGGCACCGGCGCACGCCCAGACGGCTCCGTCACGCGGTGCCTCGGTGTGCGATGTGGGCGTGGCGGGATGTGTATGCCTATTCGAGTCGCTTTTCTTCACGTCTCCTCTCTTCGTGCGGGTCACGTTGTTACCCGCTAGCGTCGCCCTCCCCTCCTCATCGTATTGTAAGCCCATGACAGGTCGCATGGAGGGGGTACGCGTTGCCCTGCGCTCTTCCATCATTGTCTGGCATCCACAGGCGCACACACATTCGCTTACACCCCGCATACACGCACATCCCCATCATAGAAAACGCTTTGAAACGACAAAAAGGAGACGTAGCCGGCGTGCGAAATGTTGCGCCAAGACATCACGGCCCTGCAGCCTCTGCAGCAGCAAGAAGACTCGGTAGATAATGCAGCGGGGCCCGTGAAGTCGTCGTCGTCGTTGCAGCAGCAGCTGAAAAGCATGCCATCAACGCTATCGGAGGCACTCCATGAGTTTTATAGAGCGCATACACAGCTGGAACCGCACCAGCACCAGCAGCAGCAACAGCCGCCACCGCTTGTACGTGGGCCTCCGCCGTCAGCGCCGCCGAACGTGCTGGCTAACATAATGCTGGCCAATGAGCGCCTCTCTGCCTCCGTGACGCGGTCGCACAGTCGCGATCGCAGCGTGTCGGAGGCGCCTGTCGAAACTCACCGTGATGGCAACAAGGACCCACACAGCCGCCAAGGCCAAGCGGTGCGGCCGTACACCGGCAAGATCCGCAGCACTGTTGCTTTCTCTAGGGAAGGCGAGCGGGAAAGCAGTGCTTCTCAGGTGCGCTCCGCTTCGCCGCCGGACAGCATCGCCACGGCTGCGCCACCACTACGCCCAGAGGTGCCCATAACGACTACCTTAGACGTCGATCCCACGCAGCCGTTGGCGCTGTTACAAGATCGACGGCGTGGAAATGTAGAGGCACGGGTGGATTCGCACGACCGCGCAGCAGCCGCGCGGCACCCGGACCCGGGTGTCACGTCCGTGGCCGTGCCGCCGTCTAGCACGCAAACAGGTGCGAATGCTGCGCCCCATCGAAGACCCTCGCCGTCGCCAGAAGCTGCGGCGGACGACGAGCTTCAGCGCACCCGGCAGAAGCTGGCAGAAATGCAACGCCTCTACAGTTTTGAGAAGCGGGCGCACCTGCAACAGCGCACTCGGCAGCTGCGCGAAGAAGCGCAGAGGCGGCAATCGGACGACGACATCACAGAGCGGACGGCGCAGCTCTTGATCGACTACGAGTCACTCATTCGATTCCGCGACACCGCCAGCCGAGAGCACCTGGAAGGGGTTCTGCAGCGCGTCACGGCCGAGTGGAAGCGAAGTGCCGAGAGCCTCGAGCAGACTCGCGCCGCGTGTGAGGATGCTCTCCTTTCCCGCCTGCACGCGACGCTTGCAGAGCAGCAGGATGCACTGGCAAAGCGCCTCCAGCAGCACCTCGTGTTGGTGGCCAAGTCCACCGTGGAGACGGAGCGTGCGCAGCATGCGGCCATCGCGGCTGCCGTCCAGGAGCAAGTCGAGTCCTTCAAGGAGGAGTACCGCCGTGTACTCGAGCAAGACATGGCGGAGCGGCAGCGGCTGATGGATGAGCAAGCGGCACACCGAGAGGCGCAGTGGCGCAGCTTCTTGAAGGACGAGCACGCCCGCATGGTCGCAACCGGCGAAGCGGCTGCCCGTGAAGCGAGTCGTCGCCAGCTGGAGACGCTGCACATTGCAATGCGCGACATCACGGCGCTGCGGGAGCAGCTGCTGCACGAGCATACACGCCGGCAAGCGCAGGTGGGTCAGGAGTACCTTGTGGCGTACGAAGGCCTTGCCAGCGAGTACGTTGCGTCTACTGCAGAGACGGCGGAGTTCGTGCAGCGCCTGCAGCGTGACTACGCAAGCGTCATACACGCCTTACACAAGGAGGTGAACCGCGTGTCAGCAGAGAAGCAGGAGGCAGTGCGTCAGTCGGAGCAATGCACTTTGCAAGTGGCGGAAGCCGTCGCGCAGCAGCTGCACCTCGCCGAGGAGTCGGTGGACGCACGGTGGCAGGCTCGGTGGGCGGCGGAGCAGGAGGCGCACCGTGCCGCTGTGCTGCGGCTGACGCGTCTGCACGAGGAGGCCCTGGAGAAGGTGTGGAGCGCCAGTGCCGTCAAGGAGGCCAAGCTAAAGGAGGAGCATGAAAGAGAACACGCAGCATGGGAGGCGCATCTGACGCACCAGCAGGAGCAACAGACTGCCGCCTTTGACGACGCCCTCCGGAGTGCCCAGGGAACGGTGCAGAGATTGGAAAGGGAAAAGGAGGGTCTCTCGGTGCAAGTTCAGCAACTCAAGGATCAGCTGCGGCGCGAGGAGCTTGCGCACGAGGCAGTTGTGCAGGGCGCGCGTCAGGCCGAAGAAGCGCGCTACACGTCGCAGCTGAACAGCCTCGAGGCGGCCTATGATGCGGTACTGCAACAGTACAAGGAGAAGCTTAAGACGGCCTGCAACGGAAGTGACGGTTCTGGTGCCGGCTTCACAACCGCGACGACCGCGGTGAAACGAGTGATGGTGGTTGAGAAGGAGCTGCACGAGGCTCGGGCGGAGCACGCAACTCAAGTGCAGCAGGCCGTAGAGGAAACGGCAGCACTATGGTCAGCTCGGCTCGAGGAGTGCCGTCAGCAGCAGCGAGCCCACTGTAAAGCGATGGAGCAGCAGCACCGTGCGCTGCGGGCGGCACTCCTCGAGGAGGTGCAGCGGCGCGAGCAAGCACTGGAGGAAAGCTGTGTAGCCGAGCGCAGGGCCCACCAAGAAGAGCTGCAAAACGTCATCACGAGGGAGAAAGAGGCCTCGCAGCGTGCACTGGAGCGTCTCGAACGGCAGCACGCTGCGGCGCAACGCCAAGTAGAAGCAGAGGCGGAGAGGCGCGTGCGTGTCGGCGAGGATGCACTGGCGGCGCGCGAGAAGCAGCTCGAAATTGCCGAAGCAGAGTGGCAGCGTCGCCGCACAGAGGACAAGGAAGCCTCACTGCAGCAACTGACGGCACATGTCGCTGCTCAGCACGCGAAGCAGCTCGCAGAGTTGGAAGAACAAGAGGCCATCTTGCGCAGTGAGCACGCCCAGCTCGCGCGGCAGCAGGCCGTGATGGAGCAAGACATACGGAGGGTCGTGCGAGGTGAGATGGAGATGCGGCTGACGGAACAGCTGGCTGCCGCCGAAAAGGGCTGGATGCGACTGCTGGAAGCTGAGCTGCTGCAGCGCTTCACGACGTGGCAGGAGTTTCGGATGCAAGAGCTGGCGTATGTGCAGCAGCTCCACCGCGAGGAGATGCGTCTGCAAGATGAGCACCACGCAGTCCAGATAACCGCGTTGCAAGATGCACAGCAACGCCATCTCTCTCAGGAGGCAGAGGCCATGCGTGCGCGCGAGGCAGCATGGGCGGCCGCACGCACTGCTTCGCTCGACGCCTACAACGAGGCGGTCGCTGCCAAGTTGCAGGAAGTGCTGGCGGTGGAGAGAGCCCAGTGGCACACAGCTCAGCAGCAGCACGCAGCGGAACGAGACGCCAGCATTGAAACTACGGCTGCACGTGTCGCGGAGCACTTTGCCATCACAGAGGCCACTCGTGCGCAGCTGGAGGAGGAGGTGCACGCGAGCTACCTTGCAACTCTGGAGCAACAGCAAGCAAAAATGTCCGCACTCCTGGCGGAGCAGCGTCACCGTCACGAGGAGGCCATTGCGCAGGTGAGGGCATCATCCGCCGAGCTGGCGCAGCAGCAGGCCGCGCAGTTTGAGAAGGACCTCGACGCACGCGAACGGGAACATGAGGCTCATGTGCGAGAGGTAAAGGAGGCCCTCGAACGGCAGTTGGCTGCTCAGCGCTCCCAGCACGCGGCGGCGCTTGCAGCAGAACGCTCGGTCGCGCGGGATGACGTCACGCGCCTTCAGCAGCAAGCGGACGCGGCGCGCGAGGCGTATGAGAACGCCGCATCTGTGCGGATGCAGAATATGCGTCGCCTGCACGAGCAGCAGATCGCGGAGCTGCAGCAGCGTTGCGACGCGCAGGCGAGACAGCTAGGCAGCATCGAAGCGGATTCGTACCTGCTGGAGCAGCGCGTTCGACACGAGCAGGAGGCGACGCTGCGCGCCGAGTACGAGGAGAGCATTGCGGGCCTGCGCAACGCCATCGAGGAGCGAAATCGGGGCTACGCCGAGCTACAAGCCTCCTTGTACGCGCGCGTGCAAGCCGAGGCGGACCGCATTCAAGCTGCTGCAGACGAGAGGGTAGCCTGCTTCATGCAGCAGCAGCAGAAGCAGCTTGCCGAGCTGCTTCTCGCCCACGAGAGAGCCCTTGGGGAGCAGCAGCAGCGCCAGCAGGAGGAGCTGGCGCGACTGCGGGCTCACCATGAGGTGGATCTCAAGGCGCAGGCGTGCAAACTCCGCAAAGAGCACGAGGCCACCGAAGCGGCTCTGCAGTCCCAGTGGGAGGCCCAGCAGGAAAGCTGGCAGCAACTCCTCGAGGATGAGCGCCGAGACCGACGCGCCGCAGACGAGCGCGCGACTGCAGCCGCGGCCGATGCGGCTGAGCTCCGTGTTGCGTGGGAGCAGCAGCAAGCAGCAGCCTATCGCGCACTGGACGAGCAGTACCGCTGGTTGCTAGAGCAGATGCGGAGCGATATGCAGGTGGAGCGCGAAGAGCTGGCGCGTCGTTGTCTTGAGGAGGAGGAACATCACTTTGCAGCCAAGATGCTGCAGCGTCAGCACGCTCACCGTCAGCCACCTCAAGCTCAGCCGCAGCAGAAGCTGAGCGTCTCCACCCATTCCTTTCCCACGCCGGACGCCCCCATTCTTGTCGCGGCTCCGGAGTCCAGAACGCCGCTTGACAGGAGGCGCAGTAGTGGCGCTGCAACCATGACCCTCTCGACTCCCGCTGCTCCGTGCTCGGCGACCTCGCAGGGAAGTCCTCTGCTCATCTCTCCCGCTGCCCCCGTTGAACTTCCGGCAGCGCATCACCATCACAGCCATCACCACAACCACGAGCAGGAGCCGCATGCAGATTTGGTGTCAAGGTCAAAGCAGCGTCTTCGGCAGCTGTGGGACGTGCTGGAGGTTCCCTCTGCAGACCAACGTACCTTCCTCAACTACGCAGACTCGCTTGCGCAAGAGGCACCAGCGGCGGTGTTGCAAGACGCGCTGCTGAGGGAGCAGCGACGGTTGGAGGCACAGCTGCCTCTCTTAGAGGCCCTGACACGTCGCGAGTACGTGCAGCGGCAGTTGCGCGCTCTGGCCAATGTACGACCCTTGGCAGCACTCTCCCTTAACAGCAAGTCTGATGCTAAATTGAAGCGCTGGAGCGCCGAGGACGGCGATTACGATACCGATGACGCCCTCCACGTCTCCGTCTCCGCCCCTTCACCATCGGTCTCTGGCGTGCTTACCGATGGTGGGGGAAGCGCTACTACATCGGCGGCCGTTTCACCGCCGGCCAAGATGCGAGGCAAGGCGGAGGGCACGCAACTCGAGCAGCTGCAGCTGGAGTTGCAGCGGCTGACAGTGCAGCTCCGCCGCGACATCACGCAGCACGAGAAAGAGTACGGGCAGCTCTTCTGCGTCCACGGCACGCGCGTGATGGACACGCTGTGACGCTCCTACATCTGTGCGGGGGCCGAGAGGGGGGAAAAGGGGAGGTCCAACAGCAACGCTGCACCCAGGCAGTGCAAGCACGCACGCCACACAACGCGCTCATCCGGCCGCATATGCCGTCAAAAAGAGCCCGCGTACACACACACGCTTCTCCCGCCCCATACAGAAGCGGCGGGGAACTGCCGCATGCATCTCTCGGCATGTGCGCATGCAAACATAGACGGTCCTCCTCCTCCCTCCTCCTCCCTCTGGACACGCATGCACGTTCACACGAAAAAAGAGAGAGAGAGAGAGCAGCGCAGAACGACCAAACCGCTGCAGCGGAATGTCCTCTTTTCATCTTCCGCCGTCTTCCGCGTCACCAGTCGAATGCCCTTCGCTTGTCTTTGCCGAGGCTGCGGACTTCGCGGACAGTTCTGCGACATATTCCGTTCGCCCTCCTCGGAGGGCGCGCGTTCCATGACACCGCGGACGTGTGGGTAGGGAGTAGCGGGACATGGCACGATGATGAGCGCCCCCCCCACCACCACCCACCCACCCACCCCCTTGTCGTTGTGGCGGTGTGCATCTTTCCCTTCGCTACCGTCGACACACTCCCTCCTTTCTCCCGCTTTCGTTTTCCCGCTGCGCCTGCTGGGCGATGATTGCACGAGCACGTACATCACCACCACCACCACCGGCACGCGCAAACATTGACGAACAGGCACTTGAGCACCGACAGACGCACGCGCACGTACAAGTGCATGCATACACGCATCCCTGCTCCGCATCGGGCACCCTCACACACGCTCAAGCACCGACAGTGCCTTCTCTCTCCAGACTTTCTTCCTTCCGTTTAGCGCCACTTCCTCGTGTGGCCCGCACCCGCTCCTCACTTGACAACCGCAACGCAGCCATCCACATTACGGCGACATCAGAAATCGGCGTGCTCGTTGTGCTGCGCAGTTCTTTGTTGCTCTCTCTCTCTCTCTCTCTCCCTCTCCCTCCCTCTCTCACATCTCCTCCGCCTTTCCTTGATTACGTTCTTCTTCTTGGGAGCCCACCCACACTTGTCTATCACCGGCAACGCACACGCGCGCCCAGCGCAGGCCTCAGTGTGCGCTGTTCTTTGCGAACTTGTGGCAGACGATGAAAGCCATCCACGGAGGCGGCCGTATCGCTGCCACGACATGCGTGCATGTAGAGGTGAAGGGCTCGCTGGACATTCCGCTCAACCTGAGCCTGCTTGCAGACTTGGGGGACCCGATGGTGGAGCAAGAGATTATTAAGGAGGCAGTGCGTATTGCCGTGAGCGAGCGGCTTGGTTGTTTCGGCGGTGTCGAGGTGCACCTGAGCTCCAGCGGCGGGCGGGAAGGTGGCAGAGCGGCTGCTGAGCAGAAGGCGAGGCAGAGGGAGACACAGATGCAGCCGCAGGAAGCAGAGGCCACAGCTTCGTCGTACAGTCATGGCATGGAAAATAGCTGTTGTGGCCGCTACTGCGAGGCGAGCGTGAACCTGGAGGACTTGGGCAGCTGCATCGAGTCTATTCAGAAGGCCTACGAAGGTCTCCTGATGCACGCACAACTCCTGCACGAGCTGCTGAACACGGACACCGCGACAGCGCCATCAGGAGCGGCGGATGTGACTGTCGCGTCCACACCACAGTCTCAGCAGCCAAGTGACTTCGATGCGCAGGCAGACGCTGTCAAGCGCCTCGCTGCCGCCCGTCAGCTTGTCGCCGACATGGTGGCCGATCACCGTTCTGGCGTTGTCGCCGAGGCCGCAGCATTGCAGGATGGCGCCTCTCCTCAGCGACTTGCCTCTCACGAGACGGACATGTTGGCAGATGAGCACGCGGAGGCGACAGCGATGATCCACGCAAGACGATATGGTAAGCGGCCCTCCCACGACGACGACACAGACGCTGGACTTCGCTTTGGCTTGCTGGCCGGAGGTGACGAAGACGCGGAGGAACAGCAGCGGCAGCAGCAAGCGGAAGACAGGAAGAGCGAGGAAGAGCTGCGTGCACGGTACATGGAGCTCGGCTATTCCCCGTTGTGAAGCCCAGTCGATGCGCCCTCACACTGTATGTCGCCCACCCACTCGCTACGTGTCGATCCGTTGATGAGCCGGTGACAAGAACCCGGCATGGTGAGAAAGAGAGCATGAGAGCAGGGGATGGGGAGTGGGGGTTGTGGGATTGGGAAAGGTGCGGCGGACATTGCTCTAAGCGAAGTGGGCAAAGATACGACCACCATTGGGCCCCCCCGGCGAAGGGAGAGGGCAGCGACGAGAGGAGAAAACGACAAGGAAGACACGGATCAACGTTTTACGCCCATGCACTGCCACAAGCGCGGCCGCACGGGCGGGCACGTCATTGGTGTGCCCTGGTGCCGCACTCATCAAGGCGTCTCCGTCCTCATGTTCCTCTCCACCACCGCCAACTCGCTTGGGTGTGCATGTGTGGGGTGTATGTGTGTACGCCTCCCGTTTTAGCCGTGTCTCCCTCATCCTCCTTCGTCCTCCCTCACCCACTCTCCGCTCTCTGTGCGTACGTGATGGACGTCATCCACTGCAAGCGACAAAGAAAACAGAAGAGCGAGCACTTCGCTGATATCGCGGGCTGTGGGCGTGTGCTCGTGTCGTCTTCTCCCCCTCCATCCCTCTTTCTTCGTGTAGCATCCCCCCTCCCCGCGCAAGCGCTGCTACTCTCCGCCTGCCTGCGAATGTGTTGAAGCGCGCTCGCTCTCACTAGCCGACTCCGAGACGTTATGTTCACCCGCGTCGGTGCCTTTTTGGAGGCCATCGACAAGAAGACAGAGGAGCTGGCCAATGCCGTCGATGAGGAGGACCTCGCGCGGACGGCGGGGCAGCGACTGCACAGCAGTAGCGGTGTGAGCAGAAACACGTCTTTGCAGCAGCATCCTCAGCCACCGCTGTGCCCCGCAAGGGGCCACGACAGCGGTGTTTTTCATGAGAGCCGCCTCGGCGGCCTCCCGCGCAGCCGTGGCAATGCCGCCGGTAGTAGCAGTGATGACTTCCAGACCGCGGGGACCCCGCCCTCGGTCATGATCTCGTCGGCACATGTTGCATCTGACAAAGCGTACGCGGCAGGACACGTGCCACTGTCGCTGCCCACAAAGTTACCCTCGTTCCGGCCATCTACGCAAGACCCGGCGATCGATGGCGGCAGAGGAGGCGTTGCCGCTGGATGGAAGCAGCACCTGACTGCGTCCACTGTGGCGGACCCGTTTCCCGGAAACGATCTCGCCTCAAGCCAGGGTGATGCAGCCATCGTCTCGTCTGCTGCGCTCGGCGGTGGCGAGACACCTATCCATAACATCAGCATTGCGGAAGCCGCGGTGGAGCGACTCAAGGCGCGGTGCAAAGCCCTCGAAGCCGACAAGACACGCTGGCAGCAAGAGGCCGCCACCCATCGCGCTCAGTGCAGCGCCGCACGGGACGCCTTGTGGAAAGCGGAGCAGGATACACGCGCGAGTCGCGCAGCTCAGCGTGCGGCTGAGCAGGCACTCACGGTCTACAAGGAAACCTCGCAGCGGCTGTTGGACGAGGCGCATCATGAGTTGAAGCAGGCACGCGACGCCGCAGCGGGGCGGTCCTCAGCGACAGAACCACAGCAGCAGACTGACGCATCGCACGACGCACGGGAGCTGCATCAGCGGCTAGAGCTGCTGCAGGCAGATCACGCATCGCTGAACGCCGAGGTAGAGCGCTATCGCCAGGAAGCGGCCAAGGCAACAGCGGAACTGCAGCACATGCAGGAGAGGCACCGACAGGCACAGATGCGCGTTGACATGTTGCAGCTCGAGGTGGGCGCCGCCCGCGAGTCACTCGAGGGCGAAGTCTCGGCACACGCGGACACGCGAAGTGCCCTACGTCGTCTACAGACGCAGAAAGATGAGCTAGTGAGAAGGGGCAGCAGCCCTTCCTTGTCCGCAGCGGTGGCACAGGGCACCGGTGAAGCAGGCCCCGCTGTCGATGTGGGACCGCTGCAGAGAGAGCTGAATGAGCTGAAGCAACGCCACCAACTTCTCACTCTTCAGGCAAGCAACCTACAGGCCGCCCTCGACGCCGCGGCGCGTGAGGCGACAGACATGAAAGCACGGTACAACGAGCTCGCGAAGCACGTGAATGATGCGGAGGTGGAGATGGCAGCTGGCTTCCGCGCGTCTGCCATATATGAGAACGGCAACGGTTGCAGCTCTGTCTTCCCTGCGCCTCCGACGACTTCCTCCATGCGCGGCCACCGAGGCCCCAATGCCGATAGGAACGGACTTGGCGGGCACAGCGCGGCGGCTGGCGCTCCTTGGGCACACTATCCTGGAGCTGCAGCCACCACACCGGAGAGCAGCGGTGACGCCCGGCGCCGCAACCCGGCTATGGTGCGTCTGGCACGTGAGTACGGTATCGCCGGCCGCGCAGTTGTCGCAGTCGTCTCCTCCATTGACAGCTTCGCCGTGCAGGTGGGCCGCGTCCTCACGCAGGCGCGTTGGATGTGGCGTGTGGCGCTGATGTGCTACATTGGCCTCCTGCAGGTTTGGGTGGTCTTGATGATCATTGGCACCCTCGCCCTGGAGGACAGCGCGCATGTGCAGGAGATGGCGAAGGTTCCAGAGCCCCTGTAGGGTGGCACGTTTTTTTTTTCTACTTGCCTTTTTCGTTGTGTAGCTGCCTCCGCTTGTGGTCGCTCTGTTGCCGACGCTTCGGAGGAGTATCGGAAGAGGTGTCCCATCCCCCACCCTCATGACGGTCACCGCCAACCAGCCAACCATCCCTCAACCTCACCCAACCTTTCAACGTGTCTGTCCGTGACTCAGCCGCTGGAAACCGCACATACGCAGGCAAGTGGTGAGGCGGCGGTGAAGAGGGCTGTGCACAACTATATCCCGGTGTGTGTGTGTGTGCGTGTGTGTGTGCGTGTGTGTATGCACGAGTGGGAAAGAAACAACGCGGGTGCGCTGCTCGCGGCACGCGTCAACGGTACCAGGCGCGCGCGCGCACACACACACACACATGCGCATGTGCCAGTCGCTACAAGCAGCGCGACGAAGTCTGGACAGCAAAGATTCGCCATGGCCTGCTGGCGTCGACGGCTAGGAGAGGTACCGGAGTGCGTTGGCGCTCGCACGGCGGCACATGTAGCCGATTGGTGAGTCCTTGGCCGACCTGTCAGTGCTCTCTTTCTCACCCATCTTCTGCTTTTGCCCCTCTCGCGTCTTCCTGTTCACTCTGCTGCCGTTCCCTCTCCATACACACCGTTAGACTCGATGACCTCTCACCAAAGCACGTACGTGCGCGTGGCGCCATCGCCGCGCTTCAAGGATTCGCAGACACCGGCGTCGAGTGAGCTCATCCAGCTGCGGGTGCAGCACATGCTGCCGCAGACAACGCAACGCGCGAAGGAGCGGGTGGGAAACCTGAAGAGACTCTATGCGGTGCCGCACGCGCTTCTTCTGCGCGAGCACGCGACGGCTATGGCAGCGACCCTCCACCGCCTGCGCCTCGTCAAGGCGGTGCGCAACATCAAAGTTCTAGGAGCCGGCGGCGGTAGCAACGTTGTCGCCGGCGCGCTCTGCTTACCGTTCCACTCCTGTGCAGCGCTGCCCGCCGTGCCGGCGGTGGTCAGCGGCGACAGCGGGTCTTCCAGTCCTTCGTCTGTGTGTGTGCTGACCGGATCTGCAGATGGTCTCCTTACGCTGTGGGATGCACAGAACTGCACCCCGCTGCGCAGCCAATCCACGTACGCCGACTCGCACGGATGGGGCCGTGTCAAGTCGGTTGTAGTTCACCCGCAGCAGCAGGGCGGAGCAAGCGCGGCCTCGGCCACGTCGTTCGCGTTCACGGCGAGCATGTTTCAACGTGTCGTGCGTGTGTGGCGGGTGACATTGGGTGGCGGTGACAGTGATGCGCCGGACCAAGACTCTGGCGCACTGCTACAGCCCCTGACAACATCCCCCATCAAGTCTGCCGAGACGGTGGACAACAGCTCTGGTGGCGACGCTGGGGGCCTACAGCAGCTGGCCCTGGACCCTACAGGCGCCCTCCTCGCAGCAACGCACGCCGCCGGGATCGTGCATGTGTGGGATGCGCGGGCTGTGCTCGAGGGCACGTCATCGTCCGCAGCAGCGAGCCCCGTCGCGGACACGTCTCCACTCACACATCTCTACGCGCAGGACGGCTATGAGACGGCCGGGGCCACCCTCGGCATCGCTTTTCATCCGGACGGTTCGCTGCTCACGACAAGCGACGCCGGCGGTCGCATTGTTGCCTGGGACACACGCAGCGGCCAGCTTGCCTTCCACACCGGCGGCCGCGTTGGCGGGCACCTGCGAGCCGCGCTGTGTGTGGCGTGGTCTCCTTGCGGCGTGCGCGTTGCGTCGGGCGGCGGCGATGGTGTCGTGCACCTCTACGATGCCCGTAAGCTGAGCAAGGCGGGGCTGGGGCCGCACAACGACTCCGGTGGCGGCGCTGCCCCGTTCCAGTTACTCGGTCACGACGACGCTGTCACGTCGCTGAGCTTTTACGCAAACCCCCTCAGCTCCGGTGGCCATGGCGCACTGAGCCAGGTGCTGCCAATCGGCTTGGTGACGACGTCGCTGGACCACACTGTCCGCATCTGGGATGCGGACACGGGACTGTGTGTGCGCACCCTAGACGCAGGCATGCCTCTCTACGCGCAGTGTCGACCGCAGCTCCCGCCAGTCTCCCCCCGCTTCGCTTCGTCCACGGCGATTATGGTGGTTGGGCACAGCAAGAACTGGCTGCTCTACGACGTCGATATGGCGGACGAGGTGGCGGACGAGGTGGTCGTTGCGGGCGGCTCAGGCATCACGGTGACGGAGAACGACATCGTCGTCTCCGCCCACGGCTCCGCTAAAGACATGCGGTTTTCTGTGCTGACCTCGTATGTCAGCCGGCCCACAAACAACAACGAAGAAACCGACAGCGGCAGCAGCGATGACGACGACGAAATGATGACGCTGCGCAAGAAGCCGCCGCCGCCGCAGGGGCTGGTGAAGAGTGCAGCTGCCAGCGCACTCCAGAACGGCGGCCACGACAAGGAGGACGACAGCGACGAGGATGAGATGGAGATGCTCAGGAAAAAGAAGTGACGCAGCCGCTGCGTGTGTGCGTGTGCGTGTGCGTGTGCGTGCGGGACACCGCAGTTACCCATGACGCCGTCGACGGCGATTACACGGAACAAGGCGAAGCAAGTAAACAGATGTGTGTGCATAATAGCGAAAAGAATTCAATAGTGTGCCAGCGTGTCTCCCTCAAAGTCGCACTGCTGCTGGGTAGAACAGGCATCCATGTTGTCACCCTTTCATACTCACTACACATGGCTCCTGTTGCTGCGCGGTCGTACTCCCTCTCTTGTTGTTGTGTGCGTCTCCTGCTGAAGCGCAACACCGAAGCGCCGCTGCGTCCATCATCATCATTCCTCTCTCTCTCTCTCTGCCCCCCATCGCTTCATGTATGTGTGTGTGTGTGTGTGCTTGCTTGCTTGGCGTGTGTTCTCCTGCATGCATCACTGGCCTCGATCGCCACGCCCACGGCAGCCTCTCTTTCTCTCTCGCTTCACGTACCCGTTAGGGCTGTCGCACACGCGCTTGAGGCGCACAGGCACGCAAGCAGACGCGTTCGTGCACTTCGCTGCGATTCTTTACGCTTGTGATTGGGAGGGGATCGGTGGAGTGCCACGCGCCGCCCACGATTGATCAGCGCGCCTTGCGTAGCGGGAGTGCGTGTGCGTGTGTGGGTGTCGCGGTGCATATCTGCCGGCAGTGTGCGGCGGCGTCAAGGCTGGGCCTGTCGTACATGCATCTGCACTTAAAGGCACAAAGAACGAACGCGCTGCACCATGCATTCTACCGCCGCCGCGCCTCGCATGGCGCGCGACACGCCCGTCATGACAAACTCGAAGACGGGGACCGCAACACGGGTGCACCACTTACCGAGCTACCCCAGTGATGGCGATGATGTTCTTTCCTCGCTGTGCTTCCTACAGCGGATGGCGAGTGTGTTCGAGCAGCAAGGCAACTACGCTGAGTGTGTCAAGAGCGTTGAGTCAGCGCTGCTACTGCGGCAGGCGAACAATGCAGCTGTAGGCAACGCCTTGGCGGAGCGTCGGCGTGCACTAGAAAATCGAGCATCCCGGCGCCACCCTGCAACGATGCGGCGTGGTGCACCGAGCACCGGCGACATAGACGACGACTACGTGCCACTCACGGACAATGGGGACGTGGCGCTGCCCATGAGCATCTGCCTGCAGGCACAAGAGGCGGTGCTGCGGTGCAACAGCTACGCCGTCGAGGCCCTCCAGCATGCCCAGTACGATAGCGCGGCGTTCTTCCTCAATCGCGCCATGTTCCTCACCGACGGAGACGAGGACGCGCAGCAAGAAGCTTCGACGACGGATGGCGCAGGGGGTGGCGTCACGAGTAGTAGTGGCGGCACCGTCTCTGGGCAGTGGTGGTGGCGTGCAGTATTGCAGTCATCTGCGCCGCAGCCCGAGTCCCAGTCGGCGGTAGCAAGCGTTGATTCCATCGACCTCGACACGCTGACGAGCACGCAAGACGAGGTGAGGCAGAAGACGGCAGCCACGGCGGCTGCGTTTCGCGCGTGCTTTGGGCCGACGTCGCACGATCAGCAGCTGCGCCTGTCCCTCCGCGTGGTCACACTGAACCACCTCGGCTGTCTAGAACAACGCCGTGGGCGACCCCGCGCCGCTGTGGTGTTTCTGCGTATGGCGATACAGGCGCAGGCCCAGCTCGAGGAAAGCCGTCGACTCGACGGCGACGCCGTTGCCCAAGCCTTGCCGAAGGCGAGGCGTTGCCACCTCAGCAGTAGCAGCAGCAGTGGCACGGAAGGTACCGTCTCGGCCTACCTGAATCTGTGCACGGTGCTGAACGAGCTGGGGCAGCACGCGGAGGCGGCACAGGTATGCGAGCGAGTGATCCCGCTGCTGCAGCAGGCACTTCTGGAGTGCACCAGTGCCCACCCAGCGGCGACAGTGGGGGACGAAGCGGATGTGCGCACGCAACAGCAGCGCCAGCGCGACGCAAAGGATGCGCAGGTCTGCACTGCCACGATGCTCGCAGTGGCGTTCTACAGCTTTGGTGCCTCACTGGAGCGGCGCGACGCCGCTAGCGGCAACGTCAATGCCCAACGGTGGGCCTTCCAGGAAGCCATCCAGGTGTGTCACCGCTACGGCCTCGTACCAGCATACTGCCGCACGATTGAGCAAGTGATGCAGGCACTCCGGCACCCGGGCGCGGCCACCATTCCCGCGGAGGAAGGAAGTCGCAGTGCGCTGCCATTCACCGGTTCTTCGGCAGCGAATGCCCCTGCCAGCGCCAAGCGCCGCAGCGGTGTCGATGTTGCAGCTTCGCGTCCTCTGCCGCCGCCGATGAACCCTTCGTCTTGGGAGGCGTCGTCGGCCGTGACGCCGATGGCGGACATACTGCAGTTCGGCGCACCCACCGAGTACGAGGCGCCGCTTCACTGCCCACCGCTGCAACCCGTGCAGACGGAGCTCAAGCGACTCTCTCTACCACCTACATCAAGGACAGCTGCCCATACTGCTTCACTGCCAGCGCCGCAGCAGCCACCGGCGCGGTCGGCGTTTCTTCGGCCCAGCGGTCACGGCTCACCACTCCCCTCGCAGCTGCCACCGCTGGCGGCGTCGTACCCCGGTGGTCAACAGAACGCGTGGTGCGCGTCTCCCGAAGCTCCGGGGCCACGGTCACCACCTTCAGTGCACGAGCCACTCACCATCAGCGACAGGAAAAGCAGCGGCATGAAGGTGGCAGCTACCGCTCCGCCAACCTTCGCGCTGCGACCGTCGACGGGAGCCCCTTCGACGTCAGCCTTTCCATTGACACAGTTGCGCGGTCTGCCCCTCGCAGCCGCGAGCAGTTCTGCGTCGACCACCTCGATGACCTCCGGCCCTGCCAATCTCCGCACCAGCATTGCCGCCTCGCTGCCCGCGGCCCTGCCGCGTAGTAGCCTGAGCACTTCCATCGCCGGCCTCACCACAGGAGCTGCCAATGCCGCTGCTCGGTTGACGCCGAACCCGCCACGCGGCGGTCGGCTGCAAGCCGCGGTGAGCGACCGTCAGCGGACGCTGAAGAACGCCAAGAGGCAGCAGTCAAAACTTCAGAAGAGCCTGGAGCGGCGGCAGCAGCTCGAGACTGCCGTGGCCGACGCCGCGCTGGCCGAGAAAGTCTTTCAACAGCTGATCAGCGAGAAGAGTAAAACGGAAGTCGAGCGGTGCCGTCGCGCCGCCGCGCAGATTCAACGCATTTGGCGTGGTGTGCTGGCGCGGACGTGGGTGGCGACGCTGATGGCCGCCACTCTGCGACTCCAGCGCGTGGTGCGCCGTTTTCTCGTGCGTGTCGGCGCGCAGCACGCCCGCGAGGCGGAGGAGCGTGCCCGTCAGCAAGCGGAGGAGTTGGCGCAGCAGGAGGCTGCGTGTCGTGTCTTGCAAGCGCGGGCGCGCCAGTTTCTCCGCCGGCTGCAGATTCGCCGCACGTACCGCGCAAACCAGGCGCGGCACTACTACGCAGCCCGCACTATCCAGCGCGGCTACCGTGCCTTCTGCGAGCGGCGTGCTGCCTTCCTCGCGGCCAGAGCAGAGGCGAACCGAAGGAAGGATGAGCAGTGGCAGTTCCGCCAAAAGGTGGCTGCCAGGCGCATCCAGAGCTCCTACTTGGAGTACCGCATGAAGCGGGCAGAGCTCGACGAGCACCGCGCGCGCCAGCGCCGCGTACGGGCCGCCGTCCACATCCAGGCCGTCGTTCGTGGCTACCTCACTCGCGCGTGGTATGCCTACTATCGCGTGTACCGCCGTGACCAAGAGGTACGTTCGGCTGCGATGCAGACCAAGCTGGTGATGATCCAGAGTGCCTGCCGTGTCATCTGCTCCGCCTACTACGGCCAGCAGCGCGCCTTGCATGCTTTCTTAGCCATGCGGGAGGCGCGCCAGCATCGGGCGGCAACGCGGCTACAGAGTCTCTGGCGGTGCCACGTCGCCAAGATCCGTCGCGCGCGTCTGCAGGCGGAGCATGACTGTCTCGTGCGCCACGCAGTCCGCATCCAACGCTGGTACCGCATGAGGGTGCTGCGGCGTGCGTTCCTGGTGTACAAGGCGGAGCAGCAGCGCATCCGCGCAGCATCGCGCGTGCAGCGCTGGATACGTGAGTGCTGGCAGGCGGTAAAAGCACGCGAGTTTGCCGCTTACCACGCAGAACTTCTGCGTCAGCAGCAGCAGAAGCGGCTTCAGGCTCGCGCCATCGTTGTCCTGCAGGCCTGCTGCACGGCGTGCCTCAGCGACCGACTTGTGGCTAGTGTCCGCCGCATTTACCAGCGCCACGATACCGTCGTGCGAGTGTGGCAGCGGGTGGGCCGCGGATTGGCGGCGCGACGCGAAGTGGCGCTGGAGCGGCGTGTCGCGTACTGGGTCGCGGTCAAAGAACGCGAGACGGCGCGGCGCACAGCCGCTGCGTGCGTGTTGCAGCAGGCGTGGCGCTGTGCCGCGGCAAAGGACAAGGTCCAGCGCATGCGCCGCGAAGTGGCCGCCGCTGACGTCATCACGCGTGCGTATCGCGTGTACAGAGCACGGGTGCAGCTTGCTGATCTGCGCCGCGCGCGTCAGCTACGCCTGGAGGACGCCGCTGCCCGCAGCATCCAGCGTGCTTTCGCTGACTTCCTGCGTCGTCAGCGCGCGAAGGAGACGGAGGCCTACTACCGTGGCGAACACCAGAAGAAGATGCATCGCCTGCGCAGGCAGGAGGCAGCCATCATGATCCAGTCAGTCTGGCGCGGGCACGTCACCCGCAAGGCGGTGGAGCGAGACCTACAGGAGTTGCAAGCCTTTTCCGCTGCTGCGGTGCGCATCCAGCGCACGTGGCACTCGCGACGGTCGCGGCGGCAGCTGGACCGCGAGTTGAACCAGCGCATCAAGGAGCGTGCCCGTGATGCGGAGGCGGCGCTGGTGGTGCAGTGCTTCTGGCGCAAGATTATGGCGGGGCGGCGCGCGGCGCACCTGCGCGTCGTGATGCAGCAGCGCCTCGTGGCGGCAGTGCATATTCAGATGTGGTGGCGCGTGCAGCTCGCCCAGCGCGAGTTTGCGCGGCGTCGCATCCTCCGCCGCGAGGAGGCCGCGCTCGAACTGTACTACGCCATGCAGTGGGAAGCGCACGTATCACTGGTGAACTCTTTCGTGCGCGCGCGGCGGGCGCAGGTGCTCTCCCGCGATCGCCTTCGCGACTGCCTTGTCGGGCAGCTGACGGAGGCAGAGCGGCACCGCTTCACCAATCGACACGCCGCTGCCACAAAGATCCAGGCACTCTACCGCGGCCACTACGAGCGTGTTTACGTGCGCGGGCTTGTAGCGCAGGCTCGCGAGGAGGCGCGACGGTCGGCGGAGCTGGCGGCGCGACAGCAGCGTGCTGCTATAGCTATTCAGTGCGCGTACCGCTGCGCAAGGTCGCGGCAGCAGCTCGCCGATCTGAAGCAAGTCGAGCTGGAGCGGGTGCTCGTGAGTCACCAAGAGTTTGCGGAGAAGGCGGACCCAGCCGAGGTGGTGAGGGAGCTCTTCTGGCTCAACACGACGTACCTGCAGCGCGAGGCTTGCAACGCGCGCCGTCGCGAGGCAGAGCGGAAGCGCGCCGCGGCCGCGTCGATTCAGTGCGCCTATCGCTGCTACAAGTCCCGTCAGCAGGTTTCGACAGCCGCGGACCTGCACCAGCGCGAGCGGGCCGCGCGGCTTCTGCAAGACTGCTGGCGGCACCACCGCGATGTTCACCGTATCAAGAAGCGCCAGCGGAGACAGGCAGCAGCCACGCGGCTGCAGTGCCACATTCGTGGCTGGCTGGTGCGGCGAAGCTGGCCCCTGTGGCGCGCCGCTGTGGAGGCGGAGCGGCAGGAGCACGTTCTTCTGCAAGACATGCTGGACCATGCCGCGATCATTATCCAAAGCTTTTGGCGGCGTGTGCAGGCGCAGCGGGCGGCGGCGCGGCGGCGGAAGGCTCACCAGGAGCGGCACTGCATGCTTGCGCGGCAGGAGGCCGCGACGGTAATCCAAGACACGTTCCGCGAGCACCAGTGCCGGCGCATGGAACGTACGCTACGAGGCGGACCATAGGACATGCGGGTGCGGAAGCGGTGTGGTGCTGAAAAGGTGGATGTGCGTGCGTGCCCTCTGTGTGTGTGTGTGTGTGTGTGGCCTCTGACGTCGCCACACCTCTCTGTTGCTGTTGTATCCTTTCATTAGTTGACTTTGTCTCTAAGCGCAATGTATAGCGTCTTGGCGTTCGTTGGTCCACGTGCGTGTGTGGATGCCGTCGAGCTTCTCGTTGTTCGTCCTCTCTCCCAGCCCAGCTCACCACCACCCGCGGTCCTCATGCGTCACGTGATCGGTCCAACCAGGGCGGCGCTCAATACGCGAGCGGCGAGTGCGATGGAGGGAAAGAGAGGAGAGGGAAAGAGAGGGGAGGGAGAGATGGTGGGGTCTGCGGTCAGTGGAAGGACAAGCGCGCACACACACACACAACGGCAATCCTCCTCCCCTTCACCGCTTCGCTCTTTCGGTCTCTTGCTTCCGTTGGCATGCCGTGCTCCACCCGAATATGTTTCCCGACTGTTTTTTGTTCTTTTGTTAGATCTCTCTTTCTCTTGTGATCTGATAGGTCTGCGTCCTGTGCCCATCCGCGTGTGCTCGGTGTTGTGCAACACCGGTGCTTGGGATGCCGACGAGTGACGCTCGCGATGTTGACGATAGTTTGTTGCTTTACTTGATATCCTCTGAAGTGTTTTCCATGATGCTCGTGTACATAGCCCCTCCCCCTTCTCTTTTCCTTTCCCCTCTTGCACGTGTGTGCCGTCCACTGTCCGTCGCTCCTTTCCTTGTCCGTTTCACCTGGAACACGGCACGCACATGCATCTCGACGCAAAGCTCAAAAGAAAAAGGTAAGCTGAGTCCACATGATGGACGGGTGTCATCGTCATGCCATACGCGTCCTGTTACACGGACGCTCGACAGCCGCCCGCATTGACTACGTGTGGGTGCGTGCAGTCGCCTCCCCCATAACTGTCGCACCTACAGAGAGAGAGAGAGAGTACAGCAACGCATGCGTTTCGCGGTGCATCATTGGCTGATCTGTGGGAGAGAAGTGGAGGTGTAGTAACGGAGGGATAGCGATGGCGATCGCATCTCCCCCTGTCCGTCGCGCACACCTCTCGTGACCTCCTTAATATTCATCACCGTCGTCTGCCCTCCTACCACCACCCCTTCTTCTCTCCCCTATCTACCCCCATTGCTCATGCATGTATTCCGCTCTCTTCTCCTGCCCGTGGTCTGGGCCAACGCTCGACATGTGATGAGCTCTGCGGGAAAAAGGTCGGGAAGAGCAGCCGCACCACCATAGCCAGTGTGTTTTTTGCCGAGCCATGACCGCTCCACACGGCTCTCCCGCCGCCGCCGGCCGTGAGAAGCACGCGATACCGGCGTTTCGCAGCTACATCAGTGTCGAGCTGCCCTTTGCGGTGACGCCAACCGTCACCACATCGTCGGCGATGCTCGACGGCGCCGATCACCCGAGTACGTCGGCACACGCGGGAGAGCGGCGCGAGGTGGAGGCCTTCCTGCCTGCGTCGTTTGTCGTTCCATGTCTTCACCGCGCCATGCCACAGCAGACAACAGCTCGCGGCGATGCGGGTGCCACGCACGACAGCGCGGAGGAGCCGGAAGGGGGGGATGATGAGGGCGACGACGATGTGCCGAGTAGCAGCAGCGGCGGCGACAGCGGCGAGAGTGCGTCGCGCGCCTTCCCGCCCACGGTGGCGAAGAGGACAGCCGTCCAGGCGGTGCACGGTGTGGCCGGCCAGCGAACAGAGCTGCACCTCCTCACGCGCCATCACCACCACTACTGCACCGTGCCGATCTTCAGCGGGTGGCGCAGCACGAACTGGGGCACCGGCAGCGACGAGGAGGACGAGGGGGACCGTGCAAGCGACAGCGGGGTCGGCAGGGACGGGTGCGCGGATGCGGAAGATGCAGCGGAGGGGGCGCACCTGCCAGCACAGAAGCGCCGCCGCCGCGAGGTATTCGCCTCGATGGAGCCGCAGTTGCTTGTCAACGGGTACTACCGCAACGACTTGTTGCTGCGGATGCGCCAGCGCCGCCGCATCCGCCGGTACCGCGACCCCGTCACCAACGCCGTGCTTCGCGAGGAGGAAGTAGACAGCGCGGAGGAGGGGCAAGGGGGATCTGCGCACGGCGACAAGGACGCGCGCGGCACGGCCAGGACGAGTGGCCTGAGCGCGGAGGTTGTCGGAGTGGTGTCGCGCGAGATGGAGCTGGCGCGTCCAGCCGACTTCACATTTGCGCTCTTCACACCGGAGCAGCTGCAGGCGGCGCCGTCGCTCTGCGGCGCGGACGTCTTTCCGCCGCAGCACTTCTTGGGCGCGCGGGCCCCGTTCGAGGTGAGATACGAGCCCGGCAGAGACCCGAACACCGCCGTGGCGACCGTGTCTGCGACTGCAGCGCCGAGAGACGACAGGCTCGCGGTGGATGCCAACGGTGACTCGGCAGTGGCGCAGTACGACTTTGCAACGCTGCCGACCATCAGCATCAGCGCGGAGGAATCGACCGTGTTGCCGACGCGGCAGGCGGCGCACAACAGCTTCCTGCACTCGATGGGAAGCTCCCTCGATGGCGGGCTCGACACTGACCCGCCCGAGGTCCAAATGATGGTGCGGCTGCTGGCGGTGCGGCCGTCGTGGGTGGTGCAGGACCTGCAGGACGCCATGCTGCAGTCGGGCCTGTGCCCGCGCGCGTATCGCAACAAGCAGGTGATGCAGTGCTTCACGTACCTCATTCGCAACGGCCCGTTCAACCGCCTGCGGCTGCGACTCGGCTATGACCCGTACGCGAGCGCCAGCAGCGTCGTGTACGAGCGCATTACGGTGCGGCTGCTGCGCCGCTCCGACGTCGGTGTGCGGCTGCGGGACGTGTCGCGCTCGCCTCATATTGAGAGCGTGCTTCGCCTGCTGCTCGAGCGCGACAGGGAGCGGCGTGTCGAGTACAAGAGCCTGCCAGCCCATGCGTGCCGTCAGACGCTGCTGGAGATGCAGTGTCGCAACATCCGCCGTGGGCAGCTCTACATCCCGTTCCAACTCGCCGACGTGATGGACGACCCGTACATGGCGGACGTGGCGCGCTGCGTCGAGCCAGCGACTGCGCCGATGGAGTTGGCGCGGTGTGGGCAGC